>NW_027362769.1:394667650-395105910 GCF_046119375.1 Phyllobates terribilis | reverse complement strand
AACATTGGGGTACTCTCAGTGGTAGGATCATTATCAGTATAACATTGGGGGTACTCTCAGTGGTAGGTCATTATCAGTATAACATTGGGAGTACTCTCAGTGGTAGGTCATTATCAGTATAACATTGGGGTACTCTCAGTGGTAGGTCATTATCAGTATAACATTGGGGTACTCTCAGTGGTAGATCATTATCAGTATAACATTGGGGGTACTCTCAGTGGTAGATCATTATCAGTATAACATTGGGGTACTCTCAGTGGTAGGTCATTATCAGTATAACATTGGGGGTACTCTCAGTGGTAGGTCATTATCAGTATAACATTGGGGTACTCTCAGTGGTAGGTCATTATCAGTATAACATTGGGGTACTCTCAGTGGTAGGTCATTATCAGTATAACATTGGGGTACTCTCAGTAGTAGGTCATTATCAGTATAACATTGGGGTACTCTCAGTGGTAGGTCATTATCAGTATAACATTGGGGTACTCTCAGTGGTAGGTCATTATCAGTATAACATTGGGGTACTCTCAGTGGTAGGTCATTATCAGTATAACATTGGGGGTACTCTCAGTGGTAGGTCATTATCAGTATAACATTGGGGTACTCTCAGTGGTAGGTCATTATCAGTATAACATTGGGGTACTCTCAGTGGTAGGTCATTATCAGTATAACATTGGGGTACTCTCAGTGGTAGAGTCATTATCAGTATAACATTGGGGGTACTCTCAGTGGTAGGTCATTATCAGTATAACATTGGGGGTACTCTCAGTGGTAGGTCATTATCAGTATAACATTGGGGTACTCTCAGTGGTAGGTCATTATCAGTATAACATTGGGGGTACTCTCAGTGGTAGAGTCATTATCAGTATAACATTGGGGGTACTCTCAGTGGTAGGTCATTATCAGTATAACATTGGGGTACTCTCAGTGGTAGGTCATTATCAGTATAACATTGGGGTACTCTCAGTGGTAGGTCATTATCAGTATAACATTGGGGGTACTCTCAGTGGTAGGTCATTATCAGTATAACATTGGGGTACTCTCAGTGGTAGGTCATTATCAGTATAACATTGGGGGTACTCTCAGTGGTAGGTCATTATCAGTATAACATTGGGGGTACTCTCAGTGGTAGGTCATTATCAGTATAACATTGGGGGTACTCTCAGTGGTAGGTCATTATCAGTATAACATTGGGGGTACTCTCAGTGGTAGGTCATTATCAGTATAACATTGGGGGTACTCTCAGTGGTAGGTCATTATCAGTATAACATTGGGGTACTCTCAGTGGTAGGTCATTATCAGTATAACATTGGGGGTACTCTCAGTGGTAGGTCATTATCAGTATAACATTGGGGGTACTCTCAGTGGTAGGTCATTATCAGTATAACATTGGGGTACTCTCAGTGGTAGGTCATTATCAGTATAACATTGGGGTACTCTCAGTGGTAGGTCATTATCAGTATAACATTGGGGGTACTCTCAGTGGTAGGTCATTATCAGTATAACATTGGGGGTACTCTCAGTGGTAGGTCATTATCAGTATAACATTGGGGGTACTCTCAGTGGTAGGATCATTATCAGTATAACATTGGGGGTACTCTCAGTGGTAGGTCATTATCAGTATAACATTGGGGGTACTCTCAGTGGTAGATCATTATCAGTATAACATTGGGGTACTCTCAGTGGTAGTCATTATCAGTATAACATTGGGGTACTCTCAGTGGTAGATCATTATCAGTATAACATTGGGGGTACTCTCAGTGGTAGGTCATTATCAGTATAACATTGAGGTACTCTCAGTGGTAGATCATTATCAGTATAACATTGGGGGTACTCTCAGTGGTAGGTCATTATCAGTATAACATTGGGGTACTCTCAGTGGTAGATCATTATCAGTATAACATTGGGGTACTCTCAGTGGTAGATCATTATCAGTATAACATTGGGGTACTCTCAGTGGTAGGTCATTATCAGTATAACATTGGGGTACTCTCAGTGGTAGGTCATTATCAGTATAACATTGGGGTACTCTCAGTGGTAGGTCATTATCAGTATAACATTGAGGTACTCTCAGTGGTAGATCATTATCAGTATAACATTGGGGGTACTCTCAGTGGTAGATCATTATCAGTATAACATTGGGGTACTCTCAGTGGTAGATCATTATCAGTATAACATTGGGGTACTCTCAGTGGTAGATCATTATCAGTATAACATTGGGGTACTCTCAGTGGTAGATCATTATCAGTATAACATTGAGGTACTCTCAGTGGTAGGTCATTATCAGTATAACATTGGGGTACTCTCAGTGGTAGGTCATTATCAGTATAACATTGAGGTACTCTCAGTGGTAGATCATTATCAGTATAACATTGGGGGTACTCTCAGTGGTAGGTCATTATCAGTATAACATTGGGGTACTCTCAGTGGTAGATCATTATCAGTATAACATTGGGGGTACTCTCAGTGGTAGATCATTATCAGTATAACATTGGGGTACTCTCAGTGGTAGGTCATTATCAGTATAACATTGGGGTACTCTCAGTGGTAGATCATTATCAGTATAACATTGAGGTACTCTCAGTGGTAGATCATTATCAGTATAACATTGGGGTACTCTCAGTGGTAGGTCATTATCAGTATAACATTGGGGTACTCTCAGTGGTAGATCATTATCAGTATAACATTGGGGGTACTCTCAGTGGTAGATCATTATCAGTATAACATTGGGGTACTCTCAGTGGTAGATCATTATCAGTATAACATTGGGGTACTCTCAGTGGTAGGTCATTATCAGTATAACATTGGGGTACTCTCAGTGGTAGGTCATTATCAGTATAACATTGGGGGTACTCTCAGTGGTAGATCATTATCAGTATAACATTGGGGTACTCTCAGTGGTAGGTCATTATCAGTATAACATTGGGGTACTCTCAGTGGTAGATCATTGTCAGTATAACATTGGGGGTACTCTCAGTGGTAGGTCATTATCAGTATAACATTGGGGGTACTCTCAGTGGTAGGTCATTATCAGAATAACATTGGGGGTACTCTCAGTGGTAGGTCATTATCAGTATAACATTGGGGGTACTCTCAGTGGTAGATCATTATCAGTATAACATTGGGGGTACTCTCAGTGGTAGATCATTGTCAGTATAACATTGAGGTACTCTCAGTGGTAGATCATTGTCAGTATAACATTGGGGTACTCTCAGTGGTAGGTCATTATCAGTATAACATTGGGGGTACTCTCAGTGGTAGATCATTATCAGTATAACATTGGGGGTACTCTCAGTGGTAGATCATTATCAGTATAACATTGGGGTACTCTCAGTGGTAGATCATTGTCAGTATAACATTGGGGTACTCTCAGTGGTAGGTCATTATCAGTATAACATTGGGGGTACTCTCAGTGGTAGATCATTATCAGTATAACATTGGGGGTACTCTCAGTGGTAGGTCATTATCAGTATAACATTGAGGTACTCTCAGTGGTAGATCATTATCAGTATAACATTGGGGTACTCTCAGTGGTAGGTCATTATAAGTATAACATTGGGGGTACTCTCAGTGGTAGGTCATTATCAGTATAACATTGGGGTACTCTCAGTAGTAGATCATTATCAGTATAACATTGGGGGTACTCTCAGTGGTAGGTCATTATCAGTATAACATTGAGGTACTCTCAGTGGTAGATCATTATCAGTATAACATTGGGGTACTCTCAGTGGTAGGTCATTATAAGTATAACATTGGGGGTACTCTCAGTGGTAGGTCATTATCAGTATAACATTGGGGTACTCTCAGTGGTAGATCATTGTCAGTATAACATTGGGGTACTCTCAGTGGTAGATCATTATCAGTATAACATTGGGGTACTCTCAGTGGTAGGTCATTATCAGTATAACATTGGGGGTACTCTCAGTGGTAGGTCATTATCAGTATAACATTGGGGGTACTCTCAGTGGTAGGTCATTATCAGTATAACATTGGGGGTACTCTCAGTGGTAGGTCATTATCAGTATAACATTGGGGGTACTCTCAGTGGTAGGTCATTATCAGTATAACATTGGGGTACTCTCAGTGGTAGATCATTGTCAGTATAACATTGGGGTACTCTCAGTGGTAGGTCATTATCAGTATAACATTGGGGTACTCTCAGTAGTAGGTCATTATCAGTATAACATTGGGGTACTCTCAGTGGTAGATCATTATCAGTATAACATTGCGGTACTCTCAGTGGTAGGTCATTATCAGTATAACATTGGGGGTACTCTCAGTGGTAGGTCATTATCAGTATAACATTGGGGGTACTCTCAGTGGTAGGTCATTATCAGTATAACATTGGGGGTACTCTCAGTGGTAGGTCATTATCAGTATAACATTGGGGTACTCTCAGTGGTAGATCATTGTCAGTATAACATTGGGGTACTCTCAGTGGTAGATCATTGTCAGTATAACATTGGGGTACTCTCAGTGGTAGGTCATTATCAGTATAACATTGGGGCACTCTCAGTGGTAGGTCATTATCAGTATAACATTGGGGGTACTCTCAGTGGTAGGTCATTATCAGTATAACATTGGGGTACTCTCAGTGGTAGATCATTATCAGTATAACATTGAGGTACTCTCAGTGGTAGATCATTATCAGTATAACATTGGGGTACTCTCAGTGGTAGATCATTGTCAGTATAACATTGGGGTACTCTCAGTGGTAGGTCATTATCAGTATAACATTGGGGGTACTCTCAGTGGTAGGTCATTATCAGTATAACATTGGGGTACTCTCAGTGGTAGATCATTGTCAGTATAACATTGGGGTACTCTCAGTGGTAGGTCATTATCAGTATAACATTGGGGTACTCTCAGTGGTAGATCATTATCAGTATAACATTGGGGTACTCTCAGTGGTAGGTCATTATCAGTATAACATTGGGGGTACTCTCAGTGGTAGGTCATTATCAGTATAACATTGGGGGTACTCTCAGTGGTAGATCATTATCAGTATAACATAGGAGTACTCTCAGTGGTAGGTCATTATCAGTATAACATTGGGGGTACTCTCAGTGGTAGATGATTATCAGTATAACATTGGGGGTACTCTCAGTGGTAGGTCATTATCAGTATAACATTGGGGGTACTCTCAGTGGTAGGTCATTATCAGTATAACATTGGGGTACTCTCAGTGGTAAATCATTATCAGTATAACATTGGGGTACTCTGAGTGGTAGGTCATTATCAGTATAACATTGGGGGTACTTTCAGTGGTAGGTCATTATCAGTATAACATTGGGGGTACTCTCAGTGGTAGGTCATTATCAGTATAACATTGGGGTACTCTCAGTGGTAGATCATTATCAGTATAACATTGGGGGTACTCTCAGTGGTAGGTCATTATCAGTATAACATTGGGGTACTCTCAGTGGTAGGTCATTATCAGTATAACATTGGGGGTACTCTCAGTGGTAGGTCATTATCAGTATAACATTGGGGTACTCTCAGTGGTAGATCATTATCAGTATAACATTGGGGTACTCTGAGTGGTAGATCATTATCAGTATAACATTGGGGTACTCTCAGTGGTAGGTCATTATCAGTATAACATTGGGGTACTCTCAGTGGTAGGTCATTATCAGTATAACATTGGGGTACTCTCAGTGGTAGGTCATTATCAGTATAACATTGGGGTACTCTCAGTGGTAGGTCATTATCAGTATAACATTGGGGTACTCTCAGTGGTAGGTCATTACCAGTATAACATTGGAGTACTCTCAGTGGTAGGTCATTATCAGTATAACATTGGGGTACTTTCAGTGGTAGATCATTATCAGTATAACATTGGGGGTACTCTCAGTGGTAGGTCATTATCAGTATAACATTGAGGTACTCTCAGTGGTAGATCATTATCAGTATAACATTGGGGGTACTCTCAGTGGTAGATCATTATCAGTATAACATTGGGGTACTCTCAGTAGTAGGTCATTATCAGTATAACATTGGGGGTACTCTCAGTGGTAGATCATTATCAGTATAACATTGGGGTACTCTCAGTGGTAGGTCATTATCAGTATAACATTGGGGTACTCTCAGTGGTAGATCATTATCAGTATAACATTGGGGGTACTCTCAGTGGTAGATCATTATCAGTATAACATTGGGGGTACTCTCAGTGGTAGGTCATTATCAGTATAACATTGAGGTACTCTCAGTGGTAGATCATTATCAGTATAACATTGGGGGTACTCTCAGTGGTAGATCATTATCAGTATAACATTGGGGTACTCTCAGTAGTAGGTGATTATCAGTATAACATTGGGGGTACTCTCAGTGGTAGATCATTATCAGTATAACATTGGGGTACTCTCAGTAGTAGGTGATTATCAGTATAACATTGCGGGTACTCTCAGTGGTAGGTCATTATCAGTATAACATTGGGAGTACTCTCAGTGGTAGATCATTATCAGTATAACATTGGTGGTACTCTCAGTGGTAGATCATTATCAGTATAACTTTGGGGTACTCTCAGTGGTAGATCATTATCAGTATAACATTGGGGTACTCTCAGTGGTAGATCATTATGAGTATAACATTGGGGGTACTCTCAGTGGTAGATCATTATCAGTATAACATTGGGGTACTCTCAGTAGTAGGTCATTATCAGTATAACATTGGGGTACTCTCAGTGGTAGATCATTATCAGTATAACATTGGGGGTACTCTCAGTGGTAGATCATTATCAGTATAACATTGGGGTACACTCAGTGGTAGATCATTATCAGTATAACATTGGGGGTACTCTCAGTGGTAGGTCATTATCAGTATAACATTGGGGGTACTCTCAGTGGTAGATCATTATCAGTATAACATTGGGGTACTCTCAGTAGTAGGTCATTATCAGTATAACATTGGGGTACTCTCAGTGGTAGATCATTATCAGTATAACATTGGGGGTACTCTCAGTGGTAGATCATTATCAGTATAACATTGGGGTACTCTCAGTAGTAGGTCATTATCAGTATAACATTGGGGGTACTCTCAGTGGTAGATCATTATCAGTATAACATTGGGGTACTCTCAGTGGTAGATCATTATCAGTATAACATTGGGGTACTCTCAGTGGTAGATCATTATCAGTATAACATTGGGGGTACTCTCAGTGGTAGATCATTATCAGTATAACATTGGGGGTACTCTCAGTGGTAGGTCATTATCAGTATAACATTGGGGGTACTCTCAGTGGTAGGTCATTATCAGTATAACATTGGGGGTACTCTCAGTGGTAGGTCATTATCAGTATAACATTGGGGTACTCTCAGTGGTAGATCATTATCAGTATAACATTGGGGTACTCTCAGTGGTAGGTCATTATCAGTATAACATTGGGGGTACTCTCAGTGGTAGATCATTATCAGTATAACATTGGGGTACTCTCAGTGGTAGATCATTATCAGTATAACATTGGGGTACTCTCAGTGGTAGGTCATTATCAGTATAACATTGGGGGTACTCTCAGTGGTAGATCATTATCAGTATAACATTGGGGTACTCTCAGTGGTAGGTCATTATCAGTATAACATTGGGGTACTCTCAGTGGTAGGTCATTATCAGTATAACATTGGGGTACTCTCAGTGGTAGATCATTATCAGTATAATATTGGGGGTACTCTCAGTGGTAGGTCATTATCAGTATAACATTGGGTGTACTCTCAGTGGTACATCATTGTCAGTATAACATTGGGGTACTCTCAGTGGTAGATCATTATCAGTATAACATTGGGGTACTCTCAGTGGTAGGTCATTATCAGTATAACATTGGGGGTACTCTCAGTGGTAGGTCATTATCAGTATAACATTGGGGGTACTCTCAGTGGTAGGTCATTATCAGTATAACATTGGGGTACTCTCAGTGGTAGGTCATTATCAGTATAACATTGGGGGTACTCTCAGTGGTATATCATTATCAGTATAACATTGGGGTACTCTCAGTGGTAGGTCATTATCAGTATAACATTGGGGGTACTCTCAGTGGTAGATCATTATCAGTATAACATTGGGGTACTCTCAGTGGTAGATCATTATCAGTATAACATTGGGGTACTCTCAGTGGTAGGTCATTATCAGTATAACATTGGGGGTACTCTCAGTGGTAGGTCATTATCAGTATAACATTGGGGGTACTCTCAGTGGTATATCATTATCAGTATAACATTGGGGTACTCTCAGTGGTAGGTCATTATCAGTATAACATTGGGGTACTCTCAGTGGTAGATCATTATCAGTATAACATTGGGGTACTCTCAGTGGTAGATCATTATCAGTATAACATTGGGGGTACTCTCAGTTGTAGATCATTATCAGTATAACATTGGGGTACTCTCAGTGGTAGGTCATTATCAGTATAACATTGGGGGTACTCTCAGTGGTATATCATTATCAGTATAACATTGGGGTACTCTCAGTGGTAGGTCATTATCAGTATAACATTGGGGTACTCTCAGTGGTAGATCATTATCAGTATAACATTGGGGGTACTCTCAGTGGTAGGTCATTATCAGTATAACATTGGGGGTACTCTCAGTGGTAGATCATTATCAGTATAACATTGGGGGTACTCTCAGTGGTAGATCATTATCAGTATAACATTGGGGGTACTCTCAGTGGTAGATCATTATCAGTATAACATTGGGGGTACTCTCAGTGGTAGATCATTATCAGTATAACATTGGGGTACTCTCAGTGGTAGGTCATTATCAGTATAACATTGGGGTACTCTCAGTGGTAGATCATTATCAGTATAACATTGGGGGTACTCTCAGTGGTAGGTCATTATCTGTATAACATTGGGGTACTCTCAGTGGTAGATCATTATGAGTATAACATTGGGGGTACTCTCAGTGGTAGATCATTATCAGTATAACATTGGGGTACTCTCAGTAGTAGGTCATTATCAGTATAACATTGGGGTACTCTCAGTGGTAGATCATTATCAGTATAACATTGGGGGTACTCTCAGTGGTAGATCATTATCAGTATAACATTGGGGTACACTCAGTGGTAGATCATTATCAGTATAACATTGGGGTACTCTCAGTGGTAGATCATTATCAGTATACCATTGGGGGTACTCTCAGTGGTAGATCATTATCAGTATAACATTGGGGTACTCTCAGTAGTAGGTCATTATCAGTATAACATTGGGGGTACTCTCAGTGGTAGATCATTATCAGTATAACATTGGGGTACTCTCAGTGGTAGATCATTATCAGTATAACATTGGGGTACTCTCAGTGGTAGATCATTATCAGTATAACATTGGGGGTACTCTCAGTGGTAGATCATTATCAGTATAACATTGGGGGTACTCTCAGTGGTAGGTCATTATCAGTATAACATTGGGGGTACTCTCAGTGGTAGGTCATTATCAGTATAACATTGGGGGTACTCTCAGTGGTAGGTCATTATCAGTATAACATTGGGGTACTCTCAGTGGTAGATCATTATCAGTATAACATTGGGGTACTCTCAGTGGTAGGTCATTATCAGTATAACATTGGGGGTACTCTCAGTGGTAGATCATTATCAGTATAACATTGGGGTACTCTCAGTGGTAGGTCATTATCAGTATAATATTGGGGTACTCTCAGTGGTAGGTCATTATCAGTATAACATTGGGTGTACTCTCAGTGGTACATCATTGTCAGTATAACATTGGGGGTACTCTCAGTGGTAGATCATTATCAGTATAACAATGGGGTACTCTCAGTGGTAGGTCATTATCAGTATAACATTGGGTGTACTCTCAGTGGTAGATCATTATCAGTATAACATTGGGGTACTCTCAGTGGTAGATCATTATCAGTATAACATTGGGGTACTCTCAGTGGTAGGTCATTATCAGTATAACATTGGGGGTACTCTCAGTGGTAGGTCATTATCAGTATAACATTGGGGGTACTCTCAGTGGTATATCATTATCAGTATAACATTGGGGTACTCTCAGTGGTAGGTCATTATCAGTATAACATTGGGGTACTCTCAGTGGTAGATCATTATCAGTATAACATTGGGGTACTCTCAGTGGTAGGTCATTATCAGTATAACATTGGGGGTACTCTCAGTGGTAGGTCATTATCAGTATAACATTGGGGTACTCTCAGTGGTAGGTCATTATCAGTATAACATTGGGGTACTCTCAGTGGTAGGTCATTATCAGTATAACATTGGGGGTACTCTCAGTGGTATATCATTATCAGTATAACATTGGGGTACTCTCAGTGGTAGGTCATTATCAGTATAACATTGGGGTACTCTCAGTGGTAGATCATTATCAGTATAACATTGGGGTACTCTCAGTGGTAGGTCATTATCAGTATAACATTGGGGGTACTCTCAGTGGTAGGTCATTATCAGTATAACAGTGGGGGTACTCTCAGTGGTAGGTCATTATCAGTATAACATTGGGGTACTCTCAGTGGTAGGTCATTATCAGTATAACATTGGGGGTACTCTCAGTGGTATATCATTATCAGTATAACATTGGGGTACTCTCAGTGGTAGGTCATTATCAGTATAACATTGGGGTACTCTCAGTGGTAGATCATTATCAGTATAACATTGGGGGTACTCTCAGTGGTAGGTCATTATCAGTATAACATTGGGGGTACTCTCAGTGGTAGATCATTATCAGTATAACATTGGGGGTACTCTCAGTGGTAGATCATTATCAGTATAACATTGGGGGTACTCTCAGTGGTAGATCATTATCAGTATAACATTGGGGGTACTCTCAGTGGTAGATCATTATCAGTATAACATTGGGGTACTCTCAGTGGTAGGTCATTATCAGTATAACATTGGGGTACTCTCAGTGGTAGGTCATTATCAGTATAACATTGGGGGTACTCTCAGTGGTAGATCATTATCAGTATAACATTGGGGTACTCTCAGTGGTAGGTCATTATCTGTATAACATTGGGGTACTCTCAGTGGTAGGTCATTATCAGTATAACATTGGGGGTACTCTCAGTGGTAGATCATTATCAGTATAACATTTGGGTACTCTCAGTGGTAGGTCATTATCAGTATAACATTGGGTGTACTCTCAGTGGTAGATCATTATCAGTATAACATTGGGGTACTCTCAGTGGTAGATCATTATCAGTATAACATTGGGGTACTCTCAGTGGTAGGTCATTATCAGTATAACATTGGGGGTACTCTCAGTGGTAGGTCATTATCAGTATAACATTGGGGGTACTCTCAGTGGTATATCATTATCAGTATAACATTGGGGTACTCTCAGTGGTAGGTCATTATCAGTATAACATTGGGGTACTCTCAGTGGTAGATCATTATCAGTATAACATTGGGGTACTCTCAGTGGTAGATCATTATCAGTATAACATTGGGGGTACTCTCAGTTGTAGATCATTATCAGTATAACATTGGGGGTACTCTCAGTGGTAGATCATTATCAGTATAACATTGGGGTACTCTCAGTGGGAGATCATTATCAGTATAACATTGGGGGTACTCTCAGTAGTAGATCATTATCAGTATAACATTGGGGGTACTCTCAGTGGTAGATCATTATCAGTATAACATTGGGGGTACTCTCAGTGGTAGGTCATTATCAGTATAACATTGGGGGTACTCTCAGTAGTAGATCATTATCAGTATAACATTGGGGGTACTCTCAGTGGTAGATCATTATCAGTATAACATTGGGGGTACTCTCAGTGGTAGGTCATTATCAGTATAACATTGGGGGTACTCTCAGTGGTAGATCATTATCAGTATAACATTGGGGTACTCTCAGTAGTAGATCATTATCAGTATAACATTGGGGGTACTCTCAGTGGTAGATCATTATCAGTATAACATTGGGGGTACTCTCAGTGGTAGATCATTATCAGTATAACATTGGGGGTACTCTCAGTGGTAGATCATTATCAGTATAACATTGGCGTACTCTCAGTGGTAGGTCATTATCAGTATAACATTGGGGTACTCTCAGTGGTAGATCATTATCAGTATAACATTGGGGTACTCTCAGTGGTAGATCATTATCAGTATAACATTGGGGTACTCTCAGTGGTAGGTCATTATCAGTATAACCTTGGGGGTACTCTCAGTGGTAGATCATTATCAGTATAACATTGGGGTACTCTCAGTGGTAGATCATTATCAGTATAACATTGGGGGTACTCTCAGTGGTAGATCATTATCAGTATAACATTGGGGTACTCTCAGTGGTAGGTCATTATCAGTATAACATTGGGGTACTCTCAGTGGTAGATCATTATCAGTATAACATTGGGGTACTCTCAGTGGTAGATCATTATCAGTATAACATTGGGGTACTCTCAGTGGTAGGTCATTATCAGTATAACATTGGGGGTACTCTCAGTGGTAGATCATTATCAGTATAACATTGGGGTACTCTCAGTGGTAGATCATTATCAGTATA
This sequence comes from Phyllobates terribilis, assembly GCF_046119375.1. Lineage (NCBI taxonomy): Eukaryota > Metazoa > Chordata > Amphibia > Anura > Dendrobatidae > Phyllobates > Phyllobates terribilis. The sequence goes on along the minus strand of NW_027362769.1, from coordinate 395,093,441 downwards.
ACATTGGGGTACTCTCAGTGGTAGATCATTATCAGTATAACATTGGGGTACTCTCAGTGGTAGATCATTATCAGTATAACATTGGGGTACTCTCAGTGGTAGGTCATTATCAGTATAACATTGGGGTACTCTCAGTGGTAGATCATTATCAGTATAACATTGGGGTACTCTCAGTGGTAGGTCATTATCAGTATAACATTGGGGGTACTCTCAGTGGTAGATCATTATCAGTATAACATTGGGGTACTCTCAGTGGTAGGTCATTATCAGTATAACATTGGGGTACTCTCAGTGGTAGATCATTATCAGTATAACATTGGGGTACTCTCAGTGGTAGGTCATTATCAGTATAACATTGGGGTACTCTCAGTGGTAGATCATTATCAGTATAACATTGGGGTACTCTCAGTGGTAGGTCATTATCAGTATAACATTGAGGTACTCTCAGTGGTAGATCATTATCAGTATAACATTGGGGTACTCTCAGTGGTAGATCATTATCAGTATAACATTGGGGTACTCTCAGTGGTAGGTCATTATCAGTATAACATTGAGGTACTCTCAGTGGTAGATCATTATCAGTATAACATTGGGGGTACTCTCAGTGGTAGATAATTATCAGTATAACATTGGGGGTACTCTCAGTGGTAGGTCATTATCAGTATAACATTGGGGTACTCTCAGTGGTAGGTCATTATCAGTATAACATTGGGGTACTCTCAGTGGTAGGTCATTATCAGTATAACATTGGGGGTACTCTCAGTGGTAGGTCATTATCAGTATAACATTGGGGGTACTCTCAGTGGTAGGTCATTATCAGTATAACATTGGGGTACTCTCAGTGGTAGGTCATTATCAGTATAACATTGGGGGTACTCTCAGTGGTAGGTCATTATCAGTATAACATTGGGGGTACTCTCAGTAGTAGGTCATTATCAGTATAACATTGGGGTACTCTCAGTGGTAGGTCATTATCAGTATAACATTGGGGGTACTCTCAGTGGTAGGTCATTATCAGTATAACATTGGGGGTACTCTCAGTGGTAGATCATTATCAGTATAACATTGGGGGTACTCTCAGTAGTAGGTCATTATCAGTATAACATTGGGGGTACTCTCAGTGGTAGGTCATTATCAGTATAACATTGGGGGTACTCTCAGTGGTAGGTCATTATCAGTATAACATTGGGGGTACTCTCAGTGGTAGATCATTATCAGTATAACATTGGGGGTACTCTCAGTAGTAGGTCATTATCAGTATAACATTGGGGAACTCTCAGTGGTAGGTCATTATCAGTATAACATTGGGGGTACTCTCAGTAGTAGGTCATTATCAGTATAACATTGGGGTACTCTCAGTGGTAGGTCATTATCAGTATAACATTGGGGGTACTCTCAGTGGTAGGTCATTATCAGTATAACATTGGGGTACTCTCAGTGGTAGGTCATTATCAGTATAACATTGGGGGTACTCTCAGTGGTAGGTCATTATCAGTATAACATTGGGGGTACTCTCATTGGTAGGTCATTATCAGTATAACATTGGGGTACTCTCAGTGGTAGGTCATTATCAGTATAACATTGGGGGTACTCTCAGTGGTAGGTCATTATCAGTATAACATTGGGGTACTCTCAGTGGTAGGTCATTATCAGTATAACATTGGGGGTACTCTCAGTGGTAGATCATTATCAGTATAACATTGGGGTACTCTCAGTGGTAGGTCATTATCAGTATAACATTGGGGGTACTCTCAGTGGTAGGTCATTATCAGTATAACATTGGGGTACTCTCAGTGGTAGGTCATTATCAGTATAACATTGGGGGTACTCTCAGTGGTAGGTCATTATCAGTATAACATTGGGGTACTCTCAGTGGTAGGTCATTATCAGTATAACATTGGGGGTACTCTCAGTGGTAGGTCATTATCAGTATAACATTGGGGGTACTCTCATTGGTAGGTCATTATCAGTATAACATTGGGGTACTCTCATTGGTAGATCATTATCAGTATAACATTGGGGGTACTCTCAGTGGTAGTGCATTATCAGTATAACATTGGGGGTACTCTCAGTGGTAGGTCATTATCAGTATAACATTGGGGTACTCTCAGTGGTAGGTCATTATCAGTATAACATTGGGGGTACTCTCAGTGGTAGGTCATTATCAGTATAACATTGGGGTACTCTCAGTGGTAGGTCATTATCAGTATAACATTGGGGGTACTCTCAGTAGTAGGTCATTATCAGTATAACATTGGGGTACTCTCAGTGGTAGGTCATTATCAGTATAACATTGGGGGTACTCTCAGTAGTAGGTCATTATCAGTATAACATTGGGGTACTCTCAGTGGTAGATCATTATCAGTATAACATTGGGGGTACTCTCAGTGGTAGATCATTATCAGTATAACATTGAGGTACTCTCAGTGGTAGATCATTATCAGTATAACATTGGGGGTACTCTCAGTGGTAGGTCATTATCAGTATAACATTGGGGTACTCTCAGTGGTAGATCATTATCAGTATAACATTGGGGGTACTCTCAGTGGTAGATCATTATCAGTATAACATTGGGGTACTCTCAGTGGTAGATCATTATCAGTATAACATTGGGGGTACTCTCAGTGGTAGGTCATTATCAGTATAACATTGGGGTACTCTCAGTGGTAGGTCATTATCAGTATAACATTGGGGGTACTCTCAGTGGTAGGTCATTATCAGTATAACATTGGGGGTACTCTCAGTGGTAGGTCATTATCAGTATAACATTGGGGTACTCTCAGTGGTAGGTCATTATCAGTATAACATTGGGGGTACTCTCAGTGGTAGGTCATTATCAGTATAACATTGGGGGTACTCTCAGTGGTAGGTCATTATCAGTATAACATTTGGGGTACTCTCAGTGGTAGGTCATTATCAGTATAACATTGGGGGTACTCTCAGTGGTAGGTCATTATCAGTATAACATTGGGGGTACTCTCAGTGGTGCCAGAACGTGGTGCCCCCTCTCTGAAAGACTGCTCTCTTCCCATGGCCCCCCTTGTCCTCATGCACACTGCTCGTTATTCTCCCTCTCCCACAGTTAATGTCTAATGTTGCCCCTTACAGACTGCTCCCCTATGTCTGGTCTCTCACACAGACTGCTCCCTATGTCTGATCTCTCACACAGACTGCTCCCTATGTCTGATCTCTCACACAGACTGCTCCCCCATGTCTGGTCTCTCACACAGACTGCTCCCCCATGTCTGGTCTCTCACACAGACTGCTCCTCTATGTCTGGTCTCTCACACAGACTGCTCCCTATGTCTGGTCTCTCACACAGACTGCTCCCCTATGTCTGATCTCTCACACAGACTGCTCCCTATGTCTGATCTCTCACACAGACTGCTCCCCCATGTCTGGTCTCTCACACAGACTGCTCCTCCATGTCTGGTCTCTCACACAGACTGCTCCTCCATGTCTGGTCTCTCACACAGACTGCTCCCTATGTCTGATCTCTCACACAGACTGCTCCCCTATGTCTGATCTCTCACACAGACTGCTCCCCCATGTCTGGTCTCTCACACAGACTGCTCCTCCATGTCTGGTCTCTCACACACACTGCTCCCCTATGTCTGATCTCTCACACAGACTGCTCCCTATGTCTGGTCTCTCACACGAACTGCTCCCCTATGTCTGGTCTCTCACACAGACTGCTCCCCTATGTCTGGTCTCTCACACAGACTGCTCCCTATGTCTGGTCTCTCACACAGACTGCTCCCCTATGTCTGGTCTCTCACACAGACTGCTCCCTATGTCTCGTCTCTCACACAGACTGCTCCCCTATGTCTGCTCTCTCACACAGACTGCTCCCTATGTCTGATCTCTCACACAGACTGCTCCCCTATGTCTGGTCTCTCACATAGACTGCTCCCTATGTCTGGTCTCTCACACGAACTGCTCCCCTATGTCTGGTCTCTCACACAGACTGCTCCCTATGTCTGGTCTCTCACACAGACTGCTCCTCCATGTCTGGTCTCTCACACAGACTGCTCCCCTATGTCTGGTCTCTCACACAGACTGCTCCCTATGTCTGGTCTCTCACACAGACTGCTCCCCTATGTCTGGTCTCACACAGACTGCTCCTCCATGTCTGGTCTCTCACACAGACTGCTCCCCTATGTCTGGTCTCTCACACAGACTGCTCCCTATGTCTGATCTCTCACACAGACTGCTCCCCTATGTCTGGTCTCTCACACAGACTGCTCCTCCATGTCTGGTCTCTCACACAGACTGCTCCCCTATGTCTGGTCTCTCACACAGACTGCTCCCTATGTCTGATCTCTCACACAGACTGCTCCCCTATGTCTGATCTCTCACACAGACTGCTCCCCTATGTCTGATCTCTCACACAGACTGCTCCCCTATGTCTGGTCTCTCACACAGACTGCTCCTCCATGTCTGGTCTCTTACACACACTGCTCCCCTATGTCTGGTCTCTCACACAGACTGCTCCCTATGTCTGATCTCTCACACAGACTGCTCCCTTATGTCTGATCTCTCACACAGACTGCTCCCCTATGTCTGGTCTCTCACACACACTGCTCCCCTATGTCTGGTCTCTCACACAGACTGCTCTCCTATGTCTGATCTCTCACACAGACTGCTCCCCTATGTCTGATCTCTCACACAGACTGCTCCTCCATGTCTGATCTCTCACACAGACTGCTCCCCCATGTCTGATCTCTCACACAGACTGCTCCCTATGTCTGATCTCTCACACAGACTGCTCCCCTATGTCTGGTTTCTCACACAGACTGCTCCTCCATGTCTGATCTCTCACATAGACTGCTCCCCTATGTCTGATCTCTCACACAGACTGCTCCCTATGTCTGATCTCTCACACAGACTGCTCCCCTATGTCTGGTCTCTCACACACACTGCTCCCCTATGTCTGATCTCTCACACAGACTGCTCCCCCATGTCTGGTCTCTCACACAGACTGCTCCCCCATGTCTGGTCTCTCACACAGACTGCTCCCCCTGTCTGGTCTGTCACACAGACTGCTCCCCATGTCTGGTCTCTCACCCAGACTGCTCCCCCAAGTCTCGTCTCTCACACAGAGTGCTCCCCATGTCTCCTCTCTCACACAGACTGCTCCTCCATCTCTGGTCTCTCACACAGATTGCTCCCCATGTCTCCTCTCTCACACAGACTGCTCCTCCATCTCTGGTCTCTCACACAGACTGCTCCTCTATGTCTGATGTCTCACACAGAGTGCTCCCCATGTCTGGTCTCTCACACAGAGTGCTCCCCATGTCTGGTCTCTCACACAGACTGCTCCCCATGTCTAGTCTTTCACACAGACTGCTCCTCATGTCTGGTCTCTCACAGGCTGCTCACCCATGTCTGGTCTCTCACCCAGACTGCTCCCCATGTCTGCTCTCTCACACTGAATGCTCCCCATGTCTCGTCTCTCACATAGACTGCTCCCCTATGTCTGATCTCTCACACAGATTGCTCCTCCATGTCTGGTCTCTCACACAGACTGCTCCCCCATGTCTGATTTCTCACACAGACTGCTCCCCCATGTCTGGTCTCTCACACAGACTGCTCCCCCATGTCTGGTCTCTCACACAGACTGCTCCCTATGTCTGATCTCTCACACAGACTGCTCCTCCATGTCTGGTCTCTCACACAGACTGCTCCCCCATGTCTGGTCTCTCACACAGACTGCTCCCTGTGTCTCCTCTCTCACACAGACTGCTCCCTGTGTCTCCTCTCTCACACAGACTGCTCCTCCATGCAGGGCCGACTCCAGTTTTTTTTGGGCCCCGGGCGAAAGAGTCTCAGTGGGCCCTTTTAACACATACACGATTCATGATGCAGAGATACGGCGGAGAAATATATATATAGTACACAGGGCCCAGCCTGCCACCTCATCCTTCACATATGGAAACATGCGCACGCACACACGGTACGCAGACATGCACACGCACACACGGTATGCAGACATGCACACGCACACACGGTACGCAGACATGCACACGCACACACGGTACGCAGACATGCGCACGCACACACGGTACGCAGACATGCGCACGCACACACGGTACGCAGACATGCGCACGCACACACGGTACGCAGACACGCGCACGCACACACGGTACGCAGACACGCGCACGCACACACGGTACGCAGACAAATGCACGCACACACGGTACACAGTCACACGCACGCACACGGTACGCAGACATGCGCACGCACACACGGTACACAGTCACACGCACGCACACGGTACGCAGACACATGCACGCACACACGGTACACAGATATGTACACATACATACACACATTTTTACACAAATTCTTAAAGACATATATAAAACAGACAAATATATATACACAGTCATACACACTGACATTCACATACATGCACTCACACAGACCCATTACAAATACTTTTAATATGGGGATTGGGGAAGCCTCACTCACCTGTCCCCGGTCCAGTGTCCTGTCCAGCAGCTCCTCAGGTATGGGGCAGTGCAGGGCCCCCGGCGTGTCACAGACATCATGGCCCTGGACCATCAGAGGGGCCCACTTGCGGTCGGGTCCGGGTCCGGTTCGCTCCCCCCCATCTGTGCAGGACCTCCGACGGTGTTTGATTGCCGGCACTCCCCCCAGACATGGCCCCTCTGATTTTCCAGGGCCCCGGCACTTGCCCAGGTATGCCGGGTGCTGACGCCGGCCCTGCCTCCATGTCTGGTCTCTCACCCAGACTGCTCCTCCATGTCTGGTCTCTCACACAGACTGCTCCTCCATGTCTGGTCTCTCACAAAGACTGCTACCATGTGTCGTCTCTCACACAGACTGCTCCCCGCATCTCCTCTCTCACACAGACTGCTCCCTGCGTCTCCTCTCTCACACAGACTGCTCATCCACGTCTGGTCTCTCACACAGACTGCTCCCCGCATCTCCTCTCTCACACAGACTGCTCCTCCATGTCTCCTCTCTCACACAGACTGCTCCCCGCGTCTCCTCTCTCACACAGACTGCTCCCCGATGTCTGGTCTCTCACACAGACTGCTCCTCCATATCTCCTCTCTCACACAGACTGCTCCCCGCGTCTCCTCTCTCACACAGACTGCTCCCCCATGTCTGGTCTCTCACACAGACTGCTCCCTGTGTCTCCTCTCTCACACAGACTGCTCCCCGCATCTCCTCTCTCACACAGACTGCTCCCCCACGTCTGGTCTCTCACACAGACTGCTCCCCGCTTCTCCTCTCTCACACAGACTGCTCCTCCATGTTTCCTCTCTCACACAGACTTCTCCCTGTGTCTCCTTTCTCACACAGACTGCTCCCCCATGTCTGGTCTCTCACACAGACTGCTCCCTGTGTCTCCTCTCTCACACAGACTGCTCCCCGCATCTCCTCTCTCACACAGACTGCTCCCCCACGTCTGGTCTCTCACACAGACTGCTCCCCGCGTCTCCTCTCTCACACAGACTGCCCCCCCATGTCTGGTCTCTCACACAGACTGCTCCCTGTGTCTCCTCTCTCACACAGACTGCTCCCCCATGTCTGGTCTCTCACAGAGACTGCTCCCTGTGTCTCCTCTCTCACACAGACTGCTCCCCGCGTCTCCTCTCTCACACAGACTGCTCCCCGCTTCTCCTCTCTCACACAGACTGCTCCCCCACGTCTGGTCTCTCACACAGACTGCTCCCCGCATCTCCTCTCTCACACAGACTGCTCCCCGCATCTCCTCTCTCACACAGACTGCTCCTCCATGTCTCCTCTCTCACACAGACTGCTCCCCGTGTCTCCTCTCTCACAGAGACTGCTCCCCCATGTCTGGTCTCTCACACAGACTGCTCCCTCTGTCTCCTCTCTCACACAGACTGCTCCCCGTGTCTCCTCTCTCACAGAGACTGCTCCCTATGTCTGATCTCTCACACAGACTGCTCCCCTATGTCTGGTCTCTCACACAGACTGCTCCTCCATGTCTGGTCTCTCACACAGACTGCTCCCCTATGTCTGGTCTCTCACACAGACTGCTCCCTATGTCTGATCTCTCACACAGACTGCTCCCCTATGTCTGATCTCTCACACAGACTGCTCCCCTATGTCTGATCTCTCACACAGACTGCTCCCCTATGTCTGGTCTCTCAAACAGACTGCTCCTCCATGTCTGGTCTCTCACACACACTGCTCCCCTATGTCTGGTCTCTCACACAGACTGCTCCCTATGTCTGATCTCTCACACAGACTGCTCCCTTATGTCTGATCTCTCACACAGACTGCTCCCTTATGTCTGGTCTCTCACACAGACTGCTCCTCCATGTCTGGTCTCTCACACACACTGCTCCCCTATGTCTGGTCTCTCACACAGACTGCTCCCTATGTCTGATCTCTCACACAGACTGCTCCCCTATGTCTGATCTCTCACACAGACTGCTCCCCTATGTCTGATCTCTCACACAGACTGCTCCTCCATGTCTGATCTCTCACACAGACTGCTCCCCTATGTCTGATCTCTCACACAGACTGCTCCCTATGTCTGATCTCTCACACAGACTGCTCCCTTATGTCTGATCTCTCACACACACTGCTCCCCTATGTCTGGTCTCTCACACAGACTGCTCCTCCATGTCTGGTCTCTCACACACACTGCTCCCCTATGTCTGGTCTCTCACACAGACTGCTCCCCTATGTCTGATCTCTCACACAGACTGCTCCCCTATGTCTGATCTCTCACACAGACTGCTCCTCCATGTCTGATCTCTCACAGAGACTGCTCCCCTATGTCTGATCTCTCACACAGACTGCTCCCTATGTCTGATCTCTCACACAGACTGCTCCCCTATGTCTGGTCTCTCACACACACTGCTCCCCTATGTCTGATCTCTCACACAGACTGCTCCCCCATGTCTGGTCTCTCACACAGACTGCTCCCCCATGTCTGGTCTCTCACACAGACTGCTCCCCCAGTCTGGTCTGTCACACAGACTGCTCCCCATGTCTGGTCTCTCACCCAGACTGCTCCCCCAAGTCTCGTCTCTCACACAGAGTGCTCCCCATGTCTCCTCTCTCACACAGACTGCTCCTCCATCTCTGGTCTCTCACACAGATTGCTCCCCATGTCTCCTCTCTCACACAGACTGCTCCTCCATCTCTGGTCTCTCACACAGACTGCTCCTCTATGTCTGATGTCTCACACAGAGTGCTCCCCATGTCTGGTCTCTCACACATAGTGCTCCCCATGTCTGGTCTCTCACACAGACTGCTCCCCATGTCTAGTCTTTCACACAGACTGCTCCCCATGTCTGGTCTCTCACAGGCTGCTCACCCATGTCTGGTCTCTCACCCAGACTGCTCCCCATGTCTGGTCTCTCACCCAGACTGCTCCCCATGTCTGCTCTCTCACACTGAATGCTCCCCATGTCTCGTCTCTCACATAGACTGCTCCCCCATGTCTGATCTCTCACACAGATTGCTCCTCCATGTCTGGTCTCTCACACAGACTGCTCCCCCATGTCTGATTTCTCACACAGACTGCTCCCCCATGTCTGGTCTCTCACACAGACTGCTCCCTGTGTCTCCTCTCTCACACAGACTGCTCCTCCATGCAGGGCCGACTCCAGTTTTTTTTGGGCCCCGGGCGAAAGAGTCTCAGTGGGCCCTTTTAACACATACACGATTCATGATGCAGAGATATGGTGGAGAAATATATATATAGTACACAGGGCCCAGCCTGCCACCTCATCCTTCACATATGGAAACATGCGCACGCACACACGGTACGCAGACATGCACACGCACACACGGTACGCAGACATGCACACGCACACACGGTACGCAGACATGCGCACGCACACACGGTACGCAGACATGCACACGCACACACGGTACGCAGACATGCGCACGCACACACGGTACGCAGACATGCGCACGCACACACGGTACGCAGACATGCGCATGCACACACGGTACGCAGACATGCGCACGCACACACGGTACGCAGACATGCGCACGCACACACGGTACGCAGACATGCGCACGCACACACGGTACGCAGACATGCGCGCGCACACGGTACGCAGACACGCGCACGCACACACGGTACGCAGACACGCGCACGCACACACGGTACGCAGACACGCGCACGCACACACGGTACGCAGACACATGCACGCACACACGGTACACAGTCACACGCACGCACACGGTACGCAGACACATGCACGCACACACGGTACACAGATATGTACACATACATACACACATTTTTACACAAATTCTTAAAGACATATATAAAACAGACAAATATATATACACAGTCATACACACTGACATTCACATACATGCACTCACACAGACCCATTACAAATACTTTTAATATGGGGATTGGGGAAGCCTCACTCACCTGTCCCCGGTCCAGTGTCCTGTCCAGCAGCTCCTCAGGTATGGGGCAGTGCAGGGCCCCCGGCGTGTCACAGACATCATGGCCCTGGACCATCAGAGGGGCCCATTTGCGGTCGGGTCCGGGTCCGGTTCGCTCCCCCCCATCTGTGCAGGACCTCCGACGGTGTTTGATTGCCGGCACTCCCCCCAGACATGGCCCCTCTGATTTTCCAGGGCCCCGGCACTTGCCCAGGTATGCCGGGTGCTGACGCCGGCCCTGCCTCCATGTCTGGTCTCTCACCCAGACTGCTCCTCCATGTCTGGTCTCTCACACAGACTGCTCCTCCATGTCTGGTCTCTCACAAAGACTGCTACCATGTGTCGTCTCTCACACAGAATGCTACCATGTCAGGTCTCTCACACAGACTGCTCCTTCATGTCTGGTCTCTCACACAGACTGCTCCCCCACGTCTAGTCTCTCACACAGACTGCTTCTTCATGTCTGGTCGCTCACACAGACTGCTCCCCCATGTCTGGTCTCTCACACAGACTGCTCCCCGCATCTCCTCTCTCACACAGACTGCTCCCTGCGTCTCCTCTGTCACACAGACTGCTCCCCCATGTCTGGTCTCTCACAGAGACTGCTCCCTGTGTCTCCTCTCTCACACAGACTGCTCCCCGCGTCTCCTCTCTCACACAGACTGCTCCCCGCGTCTCCTCTCTCACACAGACTGCTTCCCCACGTCTGGTCTCTCACAGAGACTGCTCCCTGTGTCTCCTCTCTCACACAGACTGCTCCCCGCATCTCCTCTCTCACACAGACTGCTCCTCCATGTCTCCTCTCTCACACAGACTGCTCCCCGCGTCTCCTCTCTCACACAGACTGCTCCCCCATGTCTGGTCTCTCACACAGACTGATCCTCCATGTCTCCTCTCTCACACAGACTGCTCCCCGTGTCTCCTCTCTCACAGAGACTGCTCCCTATGTCTGATCTCTCACACAGACTGCTCCCCCACGTCTGGTCTCTCACACAGACTGCTCCCTGTGTCTCCTCTCTCACACAGACTGCTCCCCGCATCTCCTCTCTCACACAGACTGCTCCCCCACGTCTGGTCTCTCACACAGACTGCTCCCCGCATCTCCTCTCTCACACAGACTGCTCCCCCACGTCTGGTCTCTCACACAGACTGCTCCCCGCATCTCCTCTCTCACACAGACTGCTCCTCCATGTTTCCTCTCTCACACAGACTTCTCCCTATGTCTCCTTTCTCACACAGACTGCTCCCCGCGTCTCCTCTCTCACACAGACTGCTCCCCCATGTCTGGTCTCTCACACACACTGCTCCCTGTGTCTCCTCTCTCACACAGACTGCTCCCTGCGTCTCCTCTCTCACACAGACTGCTCCCCCATGTCTGGTCTCTCACAGAGACTGCTCCCTGTGTCTCCTCTCTCACACAGACTGCTCCCCGCGTCTCCTCTCTCACACAGACTGCTCCCCGCTTCTCCTCTCTCACACAGACTGCTCCCCCACGTCTGGTCTCTCACACAGACTGCTCCCCGCATCTCCTCTCTCACACAGACTGCTCCTCCATGTCTCCTCTCTCACACAGACTGCTCCCCGTGTCTCCTCTCTCACAGAGACTGCTCCCCCATGTCTGGTCTCTCACACAGACTGCTCCCTGTGTCTCCTCTCTCACACAGACTGCTCCCCGTGTCTCCTCTCTCACAGAGACTGCTCCCTATGTCTGATCTCTCACACAGACTGCTCCCCTATGTCTGGTCTCTCACACAGACTGCTCCTCCATGTCTGGTCTCTCACACACACTGCTCCCCTATGTCTGGTCTCTCACACAGACTGCTCCCCTATGTCTGATCTCTCACACAGACTGCTCCCTATGTCTGGTCTCTCACACAGACTGCTCCCCTATGTCTGGTCTCTGACACACACTGCTCCCCTATGTCTGATCTCTCACACAGACTGCTCCCCCATGTCTGGTCTCTCACACAGACTGCTCCCCCATGTCTGGTCTCTCACACAGACTGCTCCCCCTGTCTGGTCTGTCACACAGACTGCTCCCCATGTCTGGTCTCTCACCCAGACTGCTCCCCCAAGTCTCGTCTCTCACACAGAGTGCTCCCCATGTCTCCTCTCTCACACAGACTGCTCGTCCATCTCTGGTCTCTCACACAGATTGCTCCCCATGTCTCCTCTCTCACACAGACTGCTCCTCCATCTCTGGTCTCTCACACAGACTGCTCCTCTATGTCTGATGTCTCACACAGAGTGCTCCCCATGTCTGGTCTCTCACACAGAGTGCTCCCCATGTCTGGTCTCTCACACAGACTGCTCCCCATGTCTAGTCTTTCACACAGACTGCTCCCCATGTCTGGTCTCTCACAGACTGCTCACCCATGTCTGGTCTCTCACAGGCTGCTCACCCATGTCTGGTCTCTCACCCAGACTGCTCCCCATGTCTGGTCTCTCACCCAGACTGCTCCTCATGTCTGCTCTCTCACACTGAATGCTCCCCATGTCTCGTCTCTCACATAGACTGCTCCCCCATGTCTGATCTCTCACACAGATTGCTCCTCCATGTCTGGTCTCTCACACAGACTGCTCCCCCATGTCTTATTTCTCACACAGACTGCTCCCCCATGTCTGGTCTCTCACACAGACTGCTCCCCCATGTCTGGTCTCTCACACAGACTGCTCCCTGTGTCTCCTCTCTCACACAGACTGCTCCCTGTGTCTCCTCTCTCACACAGACTGCTCCCCCATGTCTGGTCTCTCACACAGACTGCTCCCTGTGTCTCCTCTCTCACACAGACTGCTCCTCCATGCAGGGCCGACTCCAGTTTTTTTTGGGCCCCGGGCGAAAGAGTCTCAGTGGGCCCTTTTAACACATACACGATTCATGATGCAGAGATATGGTGGAGAAATATATATATAGTACACAGGGCCCAGCCTGCCACCTCATCCTTCACATATGGAAACATGCGCACGCACACACGGTACGCAGACATGCACACGCACACACGGTACGCAGACATGCACACGCACACACGGTACGCAGACATGCACACGCACACACGGTACGCAGACATGCACACGCACACACGGTACGCAGACATGCGCACGCACACACGGTACGCAGACATGCGCACGCACACACGGTACGCAGACATGCGCACGCACACACGGTACGCAGACATGCGCACGCACACACGGTACGCAGACATGCGCACGCACACACGGTACGCAGACATGCGCACGCACACACGGTACGCAGACATGCGCACGCACACACGGTACGCAGACATGCGCGCGCACACGGTACGCAGACACGCGCACGCACACACGGTACGCAGACACGCGCACGCACACACGGTACGCAGACAAATGCACGCACACACGGTACACAGTCACACGCACGCACACGGTACGCAGACACATGCACGCACACACGGTACACAGATATGTACACATACATACACACATTTTTACACAAATTCTTAAAGACATATATAAAACAGACAAATATATATACACAGTCATACACACTGACATTCACATACATGCACTCACACAGACCCATTACAAATACTTTTAATATGGGGATTGGGGAAGCCTCACTCACCTGTCCCCGGTCCAGTGTCCTGTCCAGCAGCTCCTCAGGTATGGGGCAGTGCAGGGCCCCCGGCGTGTCACAGACATCATGGCCCTGGACCATCAGAGGGGCCCACTTGCGGTCGGGTCCGGGTCCGGTTCGCTCCCCCCCATCTGTGCAGGACCTCCGACGGTGTTTGATTGCCGGCACTCCCCCCAGACATGGCCCCTCTGATTTTCCAGGGCCCCGGCACTTGCCCAGGTATGCCGGGTGCTGACGCCGGCCCTGCCTCCATGTCTGGTCTCTCACCCAGACTGCTCCTCCATGTCTGGTCTCTCACACAGACTGCTCCTCCATGTCTGGTCTCTCACAAAGACTGCTACCATGTGTCGTCTCTTACACAGACTGCTACCATGTCAGGTCTCTCACACAGACTGCTCCTTCATGTCTGGTCTCTCACACAGACTGCTCCCCCACGTCTAGTCTCTCACACAGACTGCTTCTTCATGTCTGGTCGCTCACACAGACTGCTCCCCCATGTCTGGTCTCTCACACAGACTGCTCCCCGCATCTCCTCTCTCACACAGACTGCTCCCTGCGTCTCCTCTCTCACACAGACTGCTCCCCCATGTCTGGTCTCTCACAGAGACTGCTCCCTGTGTCTCCTCTCTCACACAGACTGCTCCCCGCGTCTCCTCTCTCACACAGACTGCTCCCCGCGTCTCCTCTCTCACACAGACTGCTCCCCCACGTCTGGTCTCTCACACAGACTGCTCCCCGCATCTCCTCTCTCACACAGACTGCTCCTCCATGTCTCCTCTCTCACACAGACTGCTCCCCGCGTCTCCTCTCTCACACAGACTGCTCCCCGATGTCTGGTCTCTCACACAGACTGCTCCTCCATATCTCCTCTCTCACACAGACTGCTCCCCGCGTCTCCTCTCTCACACAGACTGCTCCCCCATGTCTGGTCTCTCACACAGACTGCTCCCTGTGTCTCCTCTCTCACACAGACTGCTCCCCGCATCTCCTCTCTCACACAGACTGCTCCCCCACGTCTGGTCTCTCACACAGACTACTCCCCGCATCTCCTCTCTCACACAGACTGCTCCTCCATGTCTCCTCTCTCACACAGACTGCTCCCCGTGTCTCCTCTCTCACAGAGACTGCTCCCCTATGTCTGGTCTCTCACACAGACTGCTCCCTGTGTCTCCTCTCTCACACAGACTGCTCCCCGTGTCTCCTCTCTCACAGAGACTGCTCCCTATGTCTGATCTCTCACACAGACTGCTCCCCTATGTCTGGTCTCTCACACAGACTGCTCCTCCATGTCTGGTCTCTAACACAGACTGCTCCCCTATGTCTGGTCTCTCACACAGACTGCTCCCTATGTCTGATCTCTCACACAGACTGCTCCCCTATGTCTGGTCTCTCACACAGACTGCTCCCTATGTCTGATCTCTCACACAGACTGCTCCCTATGTCTGGTCTCTCACACAGACTGCTCCCTATGTCTGATCTCTCACACAGACTGCTCCTCCATGTCTGGTCTCTCACACAGACTGCTCCTCCATGTCTGGTCTCTCACACAGACTGCTCCCCTATGTCTGATCTCTCACACAGACTGCTCCCCTATGTCTGATCTCTCACACAGACTGCTCCCTATGTCTGATCTCTCACACAGACTGCTCCTCCATGTTTGGTCTCTCACACAGACTGCTCCCCCATGTCTGGTCTCTCACACAGACTGCTCCCTATGTCTGATCTCTCACACAGACTGCTCCCCTATGTCTGATCTCTCACACAGACTGCTCCCCTATGTCTGATCTCTCACACAGACTGCTCCCCTATGTCTGGTCTCTCACACAGACTGCTCCTCCATGTCTGGTCTCTCACACACACTGCTCCCCTATGTCTGGTCTCTCACACAGACTGCTCCCTATGTCTGATCTCTCACACAGACTGCTCCCTTATGTCTGATCTCTCACACAGACTGCTCCCCTATGTCTGGTCTCTCACACAGACTGCTCCCCTATGTCTGGTCTCTCACACAGACTGCTCCTCCATGTCTGGTCTCTCACACACACTGCTCCCCTATGTCTGGTCTCTCACACAGACTGCTCCCTATGTCTGATCTCTCACACAGACTGCTCTCCTATGTCTGATCTCGCACACAGACTGCTCCCCTATGTCTGATCTCTCACACAGACTGCTCCTCCATGTCTGGTCTCTCACAAAGACTGCTACCATGTGTCGTCTCTCACACAGACTGCTACCATGTCAGGTCTCTCACACAGACTGCTCCCCCACGTCTAGTCTCTCACACAGACTGCTTCTTCATGTCTGGTCGCTCACACAGACTGCTTCTTCATGTCTGGTCGCTCACATAGACTGCTCCCCGCATCTCCTCTCTCACACAGACTGCTCCCCTATGTCTGGTCTCTCACACAGACTGCTCCCCGCATCTCCTCTCTCACACAGACTGCTCCCTGCGTCTCCTCTCTCACACAGACTGCTCCCCCATGTCTGGTCTCTCACAGAGACTGCTCCCTGTGTCTCCTCTCTCACACAGACTGCTCCCCGCGTCTCCTCTCTCACACAGACTGCTCCCCGCGTCTCCTCTCTCACACAGACTGCTCCCCCACGTCTGATCTCTCACACAGACTGCTCCCCGCGTCTCCTCTCTCACACAGACTGCTCCCCCATGTCTGGTCTCTCACACAGACTGCTCCTCCATGTCTCCTCTCTCACACAGACTGCTCCCCGCGTCTCCTCTCTCACACAGACTGCTCCCCCATGTCTGGTCTCTCACACAGACTGCTCCCCGCATCTCCTCTCTCACACAGACTGCTCCCCCACGTCTGGTCTCTCACACAGACTGCTCCCCGCATCTCCTCTCTCACACAGACTGCTCCTCCATGTTTCCTCTCTCACACAGACTTCTCCCTGTGTCTCCTTTCTCACACAGACTGCTCCCTGCGTCTCCTCTCTCACACAGACTGCTCCCCCATGTCTGGTCTCTCACAGAGACTGCTCCCTGTGTCTCCTCTCTCACACAGACTGCTCCCCGCGTCTCCTCTCTCACACAGACTGCTCCCCGCTTCTCCTCTCTCACACAGACTGCTCCCCCACGTCTGGTCTCTCACACAGACTGCTCCCCGCATCTCCTCTCTCACACAGACTGCTCCTCCATGTCTCCTCTCTCACACAGACTGCTCCCCGTGTCTCCTCTCTCACACAGACTGCTCCCCCACGTCTGGTCTCTCACACAGACTGCTCCCCGCATCTCCTCTCTCACACAGACTGCTCCTCCATGTTTCCTCTCTCACACAGACTGCTCCCTGTGTCTCCTCTCTCACAGAGACTGCTCCCCCATGTCTGGTCCCTCACACAGACTGCTCCCTGTGTCTCCTTTCTCACACAGACTGCTCCCCGCGTCTCCTCTCTCACACAGACTGCTCCCCCATGTCTGGTCTCTCACAGAGACTGCTCCCCCATGTCTGGTCGCTCACACAGACTGCTCCCTGTGTCTCCTCTCTCACACAGGCTGCTCCTCACATCTCATCTCTCATACAGACTGCTCCCCACGTCTTGTCTCTTAGATAGACTGCTACCCAAGGAAAGTCCAAAATCCTTTCGGCCACATGAGAGGAGACTACACACAGTGTCTGCACAGAAGGCGGTGTGTCTGTTACTCATGTTCTGTTCTTCCTCAGGATCCAGTTCAAGTATGGAGATACCTGGGGACCTTATTATGGGAATCCCTCTGGAACGCTCCATGAGATCCTGCTGAAACAGGGGGAGAACATCATAAAAGTGTCTGGGCCGGCGGCCTCATACGTGAATGAGCTGGTGTTTGTGACAAGCCGCGGGAGAATACTAAAATTTGGACAACCCTCCGGAAACAGCTTCAATGACTTCCCCCTGTATGACACCACCGTCCTCCGCTATGTGAGCGGCCGCTATTCATCCGTTCTACACAGCATTGGTTTCCACTGGGGACTCAACCCAGGTTGTGTCCATTGCAAAGAGGAGTCCAAATGATCAAGAATGATCTAGAGGGTCCAAGAACCCGACCCATGGATGACGACGGATCTCCGACTGCGTCCACAGATCTGTTGTATCGCAAATGTCAATCATCTAGCTGATCATTCTATCTCTCCCTTTCCCCTACACTTAGTAGAATCTGCCATTGCATTGCCCTAAAATAACCATTGTTCTTACCTGTCACTTTTCTAAAAAATAATCACTAAATAAATGACAGATTTATCATAACAAAATGTTGTAGTTTTGTATTTCTGCGCTCCGTGACTCACACAGAGGATGTACTGACTGTGATACAAGGTGGCTGCAGCATGAAACCCCAGAATATTAGAGGCCTGGAGGCCAAAACGCTAGAGGACTGGACCAAGATTCCTCAGGAGTCTGGCAATGCATCATGTCTGCAGCAGGTTACAAGAGCCAGAGGGGCAGCAGATTATAACATCCAGAGGGGCAGCAGATTATAACATCCAGAGGGGAAGCAGGTTATAACATCCAGAGGGGCAGCAAGTTATAACATCCAGAGGGGAAGCAGGTTGTAACAACCAGAGGGGCAGCAGGTTATAATATTCAGAGGGGCAGCAGGTTATAACATTCAGAGGGGCAGCAGATTATAACATCCAGAGGGGAAGCAGGTTATAACATCCAGAGGGACAGCAGATTATAACATCCAGAGGGACAGCAGATTATAACATCCAGATGGGGCAGCAGATTATAACATCCAGAGGGACAGCAGATTATAACATCCAGACGGGACAGCAGATTATAACATTCAGAGGGGCAGCAGGTTATAACATCCAGAGGGACAGCAGATTATAACATCCAGAGGGGCAGCAGATTATATCATCCAGAGGGGAAGCAGGTTATAACATCCAGAGGGGAAGCAGTTTATAACATGCAGAGGAGCAGCAGGTTATAACATCCAGAGGGGCTCGGCTCAGTACTAAAGATGGTGGTCATGAAGGAGTTAGTAAAAGTGTCATTTTGTGCAGAATTCAGAGAAACCACTTGTTATATTCAGTGTTCAGCTCTTTACATTTTTTTGGTTTATTGAAAACAGCAGAAAGTTTGTAAATGTTACTAATAAACTGAATTTACAATGAAGGAGGTATTTGGATTGTAGCTGTCTTTTAGTAAAAACATGTACCAGATTTATGTCACAGTGTCCCTCTCAGGCTGCCATAGACCTGCATAAACCCAGAGAGGAGCAGAGAGCGGGGGCTGTGCACCTGTATGGAGCCCGGGTGACTCTGTGACTGATTGGCAGCTGATAATAACGGCTACTACTAGGCTGTGTACCCACTATGCGTTTTTTTTTAAGTGTTTAAGCAGCGGCAATTCTGCCACAGAAAGGCTTAAAAAACACTTGGTAGAAGGTCAGCCATGTTCCCCAATGATAATCCTCATGTGCTGTGCACATCCTGCGGAAATTTCTGCTGCGGATTATCATTGCGGAGAAATCAGCAGCACTACCAATTATGTTGCGGAATCGCGGAGATTTGGCCGCTATTGACTTGCATTGAATCGCTTAATATCCACATGACTACATGTGCACATGCGGATATTAAGCGATTCAATGTGCGGATGGTACCCGGGTCTGGAGAAGAGGAGACTCATCAGACCCGGGTACCATAGTACCTGTATAAAAAAAAAAATTAAAATAAAAAAACACATTATACTCACCTTCCGATGTCCCGCGGTCTTCTATCCGGTAAGTCTTGGCTCCCCGGTGGCTCGTGATGGAGTAAAAGAACCTTCCATGTCATCATTCAGTCATGTGACAGGTCACGCGACCGCTGACGTCAGCGGTCGCGTGACCTGTCACATGACTAAATTACGTCATGGAAGGTCCTTTTACACCACCGCGAGACACCGGAAGACCGGAGAAGGAGACCGGGGGCCATCGGAAGGTGAGTATAATGTGTTTTTTTTATTTTTTACCATTTTTATTCTTTTTTTTTTAACTAACTTGGTCACACTATATATGCCGGTTGCATGGATTTATATAGTGTGACCAAGTTGTCAAGCACTTTCCAAGTGATACTAAAATATCTTGACAACCCGAATGTGAAATCGCATGATCAAAAAGCTTCACATCCGCATGCGTTTTATCTGCCAGGGAGATAAAGAAATGCTCAGGAAAAATCCGGAGCAATTCTGCATCGTGGGAACCCAGGCCAAAGAGATCAAGGGCAGAACGGGCTGACAGAGGAAGAGAGCAGCACTCGGCGCCTCTTCTTGCCCTTTTCTTCCCCATACTCTCTCCTTGTGTGCTGTGTGCGGAGCCATTGATATACATTATATGAGCCGCCATAAAGCGATATTTGCTGGGCGCCAGATGTCATGTGCCCGGCATTAGGGGCAGAGGCTCTAGGCGACCCGGATTACCTCTTATCTACCTGCGCCCTTTGTCTCTCCGGGTCTCAGCAGCGCTCGGCTCCCGGAAACTGAAAATACAGCAGTAAAACTCCTAAGAGATGAGCAGTGATAGGGTTAATGTGATGTCACGGTACTGAATGATGGGCGCCATATGCTACCCAGTGTCAGAGGATGCTATATATACCGCTGATAACAGTCACAGTCACATCCCCGCGACTGATACCAGGTGAGTGGCTCATCCAGGACCTCTAGGACCATGGGGGCCACACTGCTGAGGCAACATAAGGGCCCTGTTACTATGACGCCCTGTATGAAGACATTAATATATAGGAATTGATGGTATACATCACTATAACAGCAGGGGTACTCTCAGTGGTAGATCATTATCAGTATAACATTGGGGGTACTCTCAGTAGTAGGTCATTATCAGTATAACATTGGGGGTACTCTCAGTGGTAGATCATTATCAGTATAACATTGGGGGTACTCTCAGTGGTAGATCATTATCAGTATAACATTGGGGTACTCTCAGTGGTAGGTCATTATCAGTATAACATTGGGGTACTCTCAGTGGTAGGTCATTATCAGTATAACATTGGGGGTACTCTCAGTGGTAGATCATTATCAGTATAACATTGGGGTACTATCAGTGGTAGATCATTATCAGTATAACATTGGGGGTACTCTCAGTGGTAGGTCATTATCAGTATAACATTGGGGGTACTCTCAGTAGTAGGTCATTATCAGTATAACATTGGGGGTACTCTCAGTGGTAGATCATTATCAGTATAACATTGGGGTACTCTCAGTGGTAGGTCATTATCAGTATAACATTGGGGTACTCTCAGTGGTAGATCATTATCAGTATAACATTGGGGTACTATCAGTGGTAGATCATTATCAGTATAACATTGGGGGTACTCTCAGTGGTAGATCATTATCAGTATAACATTGGGGGTACTCTCAGTGGTAGATCATTATCAGTATAACATTGGGGTACTCTCAGTGGTAGATCATTATCAGTATAACATTGGGGTACTATCAGTGGTAGATCATTATCAGTATAACATTGGGGGTACTCTCAGTGGTAGGTCATTATCAGTATAATATTGGGGGTACTCTCAGTGGTAGATCATTATCAGTATACCATTGGGGTACTCTCAGTGGTAGGTCATTATCAGTATAACATTGGGGTACTCTCAGTGGTAGGTCATTATCAGTATAACATTGGGGTACTCTCAGTGGTAGGTCATTATCAGTATAACATTGGGGGTACTCTCAGTGGTAGATCATTATCAGTATAATATTGGGGGTACTCTCAGTGGTAGATCATTATCAGTATAACATTGGGGTACTATCAGTGGTAGATCATTATCAGTATAACAGTGGTGGTACTCTCAGTGTATATTCCTCTATCTGGTCTCCTCTGTTATAGCTCTGGACCAGTGACTCCTCCAGGACTGCGCTGCGCTCTCTTCCTCCAGGATGCTGACTCTGCTGTTCCTGTGGCTGCTCCTGGGCTCCTCGGTGGCCTCCAGTGGTGAGTGGCGTCATTACAGCTTATCTTGCTCTCATCTATATAATCTGTGGAGCCTTTATCATCCGGTGTAATCTGTCACTGTATATATGTATATCTCTGTATATAAGACATTTAGTCTCCTTTCTTTCTATAGTGCAGTCCCGTATGTCTTCCTTTGTGGGGGAGTACGGGGCAGGAGGGGGCACTGCATTTTCCTTCTCCTCGGAACAGCTGATGGGGCCGATAACAGGACTGCGAGTGCGGGAGAATCCAAGTCATGTCATCGGGTGAGATATTGTATCTATCATTGTCACCCTCTATGGAGGGTTCCTTTACTCTGATTGAGAGACCTGAGGAGGGAGAGGAGGAGCCTCTGGGTGACCGAGTGACGGAAAAAGCCGCCCCATGAGGGCCAATATGGCTGACGATCGGCCTTGTTCTCATTCATGTGCTTCTCCCCCTCCTGGCTGCGGAGCATCTTCTCTCTCTGCAGACCGTCTCTCTTACTCATGTTCTTGTCTCCTCAGGATCCAGTTCAAGTATGGAGATACCTGGGGACCTTATTATGGGTATGCCTCAGGAACGCTCTTTGAGATCCTACTATATCGAGGAGAGAATATCGTACAAGCGTCCGGGAAGGCGGCCTCATACGTGAATGAGCTGGTGTTTGTGACAAGCCGCGGGAGAATACTAAAATTTGGACAACCCTCCGGAAACAGCTTCAATGACTTCCCCCTGTATGACACCACCGTCCTCCGCTATGTGAGCGGCCGCTATTCATCCGTTCTACACAGCATTGGTTTCCACTGGGGACTCAACCCAAATTGAGTTATTTGTAAAGAAAAGAACAAGTAATGGGGATCTCAGGAGTGGATCCAAGAATGATCTACAGTCCTAGAACCAGGGGTGACAACAGATCTCCTACAGAACCACCGATGTGATAGACCTCAAAGACTGATCCTATACCTGATGTTTCTACCTCTCCCTTTCCCTTACACTAAGTGGAATTCGCCATTGTGCTGCCGTAGCATCGGTGATGTCCTTCCCTGTTATTTCTCTAAAAAATACTCACTAAATAAATTACAAATTTTCTAAGACAAAATGATGTAGTTGTGTTTATATAAGAGAAACGCTCCTCAGCTCATACTGACTGTGGTACATTACTGATCCTGAGCTCCATCCTGTATTATACTCCAGAGCTGCACTCACTATTCTGCTGGTGCAGTCACTGTGTACATACATTACATTACTGATCCTGAGTTACCTCCTGTATTATACTCCAGAGCTGCACTCACTATTCTGCTGGTGCAGTCACTGTGTACACACATTACATTACTGATCCTGAGTTACATCCTGTATTATACTCCAGAGCTGCACTCACTATTCTGCTGGTGCAGTCACTGTGTACATACATTACATTACTGATCCTGAGCTCCATCCTGTATTATACACCAGAGCTGCACTCACTATTCTGCTGGTGCAGTCACTGTGTACATACATTACATTACTGATCCTGAGCTCCATCCTGTATTATACTCCAGAGCTGCACTCACTATTCTGCTGGTGCAGTCACTGTGTACATACATTACATTACTGATCCTGAGTTACATCCTGTATTATACTCCAGAGCTGCACTCACTATTCTGCTGGTGCAGTCACTGTGTACATACATTACATTACTGATCCTGAGTTACATCCTGTATTATACTCCAGAGCTGCACTCACTATTCTGCTGGTGCAGTCACTGTGTACATACATTACATTACTGACCCTGAGCTCCATCCTGTATTATACTCCAGAGCTGCACTCACTATTCTGCTGGTGCAGTCACTGTGTACATACATTACATTACTGATCCTGAGCTCCATCCTGTATTATACACCAGAGCTGCACTCACTATTCTGCTGGTGCAGTCACTGTGTACATACATTACATTACTGATCCTGAGCTCCATCCTGTATTATACACCAGAGCTGCACTCACTATTCTGCTGGTGCAGTCACTGTGTACATACATTACATTACTGATCCTGAGCTCCATCCTGTATTATACTCCAGAGCTGCACTCACTATTCTGCTGGTGCAGTCACTGTGTACATACATTACATTACTGATCCTGAGCTCCATCCTGTATTATACTCCAGAGCTGCACTCACTATTCTGCTGGTGCAGTCACTGTGTACATACATTACATTACTGATCCTGAGTTACATCCTGTATTATACTCCAGAGCTGCACTCACTATTCTGCTGGTGCAGTCACTGTGTACATACATTACATTACTGATCCTGAGTTATATCCTGTATTATACTTCAGAGCTGCACTCACTATTCTGCTGGTGCAGTCACTGTGTACATACATTACATTACTGATCCTGAGTTACCTCCTGTATTATACTCCAGAGCTGCACTCACTATTCTGCTGGTGCAGTCACTGTGTACATACATGACATTACTGATCCTGAGCTCCATCCTGTATTATACTCCAGAGCTGCACTCACTATTCTGCTGGTGCAGTCACTGTGTACATACATTACATTACTGATCCTGAGTTACCTCCTGTATTATACTCCAGAGCTGCACTCACTATTCTGCTGGTGGAGTCACTGTGTACATACATTACATTACTGATCCTGAGTTACCTCCTGTATTATACTCCAGAGCTGCACTCACTATTCTGCTGGTGCAGTCACTGTGTACATACATTACATTACTAATCCTGAGTTACCTCCTGTATTATACTCCAGAGCTGCACTCACCATTCTGCTGGTGCAGTCACTGTGTACATACATTACATTACTGATCCTGAGCTCCATCCTGTATTATACTCCAGAGCTGCACTCACTATTCTGCTGGTGCAGTCACTGTGTACATACATTACATTACTGATCCTGAGTTACCTCCTGTATTATACTCCAGAGCTGCACTCACTATTCTGCTGGTGCAGTCACTGTGTACATACATGACATTACTGATCCTGAGCTCCATCCTGTATTATACTCCAGAGCTGCACTCACTATTCTGCTGGTGCAGTCACTGTGTACATACATTACATTACTGATCCTGAGTTACCTCCTGTATTATACTCCAGAGCTGCACTCACTATTCTGCTGGTGGAGTCACTGTGTACATACATTACATTACTGATCCTGAGTTACCTCCTGTATTATACTCCAGAGCTGCACTCACTATTCTGCTGGTGCAGTCACTGTGTACATACATGACATTACTGATCCTGAGCTCCATCCTGTATTATACTCCAGAGCTGCACTCACTATTCTGCTGGTGCAGTCACTGTGTACATACATTACATTACTGATCCTGAGTTACCTCCTGTATTATACTCCAGAGCTGCACTCACTATTCTGCTGGTGGAGTCACTGTGTACATACATTACATTACTGATCCTGAGTTACCTCCTGTATTATACTCCAGAGCTGCACTCACTATTCTGCTGGTGCAGTCACTGTGTACATACATTACATTACTGATCCTGAGCTCCATCCTGTATTATACTCCAGAGCTGCACTCACTATTCTGCTGGTGGAGTCACTGTGTACATACATTACATTACTGATCCTGAGCTCCATCCTGTATTATACTCCAGAGCTGCACTCACTATTCTGCTGGTGCAGTCACTGTGTACATTCATTACATTACTGATCCTGAGTTACCTCCTGTATTATACTCTAGAGCTGCGCTCACTATTCTGCTGGTGCAGTCACTGTGTACATACATTACATTAGTGATCCTGAGTTACATCCTGTATTATACTCCAGAGCTGCACTCATTATTCTGCAGGTGCAGTCACTGTGTACATACATTACATTACTGATCCTGAGCTCCATCCTGTATTATACTCCAGAGCTGCACTCACTATTCTGCTGGTGCAGTCACTGTGTACATACATTACATTAGTGATCCTGAGTTACATCCTGTAATATACTCCAGAGCTGCACTCATTATTCTGCAGGTGCAGTCACTGTGTACATACATTACATTACTGATCCTGAGTTACATCCTGTATTATACCCCAGAGCTGCACTCACTATTCTGCTGGTGCAGTCACTGTGTACTTACATTGCATTACTGATCCTGAGTTACATCCTGTATTATACTCCAGAGCTGCACTCACTATTCTGCTGGTGCAGTCACTGTGTACATACATTAAATTACTGATCCTGAGTTACATCCTGTATTATACTCCAGAGCTGCACTCATTATTCTGCTGGTGCAGTCACTGTGTACATACATTACATTACTGATACTGAGTTACATCCTGTATTATACTCCAGAGCTGCACTCACTATTCTGCTGGTGCAGTCACTGTGTACATACATTACATTACTGATCCTGAGTTACATCCTGTATTATACTCCAGAGCTGCACTCACTATTCTGCTGGTGCAGTCACTGTGTATATACATTACATTACTGATCCTGAGTTACATCCAGTATTATACTCCAGAGCTGCACTCACTATTCTGCTGGTGTAGACACTGTGTACATACATTACATTACTGATCCTGCGTTACATCCTGTATTATACTCCAGAGCTGCACTCACTATTCTGCTGGTGCAGTCACTGTGCACATACATTACATTACTGATCCTGAGTTACATCCTGTATTATACCCCAGAGCTGCACTCACTATTCTGCTGGTGCAGTCACTGTGTACATACATTACATTACTGATCCTGAGTTACATCCTGTATTATACTCCAGAGCTGCACTCACTATTCTGCTGGTGTCGACACTGTGTACATACATTACATTACTGATCCTGCGTTACATCCTGTATTATACTCCAGAGCTGCACTCACTATTCTGCTGGTGCAGTCACTGTGTACATACATTACATTACTGATCCTGAGTTACCTCCTGTATTATACTCCAGAGCTGCACTCACTATTCTGCTGGTGCAGTCACTGTGTACATACATTACATTACTGATCCTGAGTTACATCCTGTATTATACTCCAGAGCTGCACTCACTATTCTGCTGGTGCAGTCACTGTGTACATACATTACATTACTGATCCTGAGTTACCTCCTGTATTATACTCCAGAGCTGCACTCACTATTCTGCTGGTGCAGTCACTGTGTATGACTCGCCCCCTGGGCCGTGGGGCACGCGGATCCGGGCGATAGGGGAACGATGGGGGTAGTAGTAGTGGCGGCCCGGTCCCGCGGCTCAGGGTGGTCAGACCATTGGTAGTCTGCTACGTGCTTCAGATAATGTCCGACTACGCCACCCGTGGATTGCGGTTATTAGGAACCGCCGCTGCAAGGCAGTCCGCTGGGGCTGATGATGGGTGCAGCTGAGGTGATGTGACTCCCCACGGGAAGAGTGCAGCCCCAGGGCAGTGTAGTGGATGGTGGGAGTGATGGTAGTGCGAGTCCCGGTGCTGATAGTGCTGGAGGCGCGAAGGAGCACACAGACAACAAGTTACAGTCCAGGGTCTTTACTCACAGTTCGTTTGTTCCGGGTCACTTCTGTCAGCAGTGACCGCCCGAGCCGTGCTGCGTCCACCAGGTGAGGGGCTCGGTCAACTCCCAGGCAGCTCAGGAGCGTGGCACAGGACCCCCTTTAATCCTTTCTCTGGCCTGCTTCACCAGTGACCCACTTTTGTCCAGCTGCCGCAGACTTGTGCGGGTAAACGTGGGCCCCGTTCTCCGCTGTCCTATATGGTGCCTTCCTAGCAGGTTTGATGAGGTGTCGCACCAATAGATGATGACGACGACCGGTCTTTGGCTGAGGGTTGTTTCTCCTCCACCAACTTGGGATCCGGTACCCTTAATCTGCCTGACCCTGCACCCTGAATTCTCGTGGGTTCTTAGGGTCCCTTCCACCTTCTTGTTCCTGAGCCCTTCTGTTTCTCTGTCTCTCCTTCTTTGCAGTTCCTGTTCTGTTCCTTTCTGTTCCTTTCTCTTGGAGCTGAGATGAGCCAGAATCTCAGCTCCCCTTCACCTCCTCCTCGGCCTCTCACTAGGCCCTCCTGGAGTAGAGCTCCTACAGAGCCTCTACTCCCTGTCTTCTCCTCTGGCTGAACTGACTCTAGATCTAAGATGGTGCCCACCTTTTATACCTCCCTCTAGCCATGAGCCCAGGTGACCAGCAACCAATGGGCTCCTACCTACGCTCAGAAACCGCCCCCTATCTGCCCCTACAGCACTGGGTGTTCCACCCCTCCCTCCCCACTCCAGCAGGGACATGGTCGGTCGTGCCTGCACTTCTGTCTAGTGGGAGCACCGTTGAGCTGTCCCTGAGAAATGGGGTGTGTGTGCTGTATGCAGCTAACTGAGCCCTGGTCCATACTCCATCCTTACCCGGGAGTGGAATACCACACCTCTGGTCTGAGGTGCAATACCCCTGTAGCGGCCGAACCCTCGGGGCGCTACATTCCCCCCTGGTAAAGCACAGCACGTCCTCGGGCTGGAAAAGAGCAAAACAGTTAATTACAGGACATGCAAAACTTTTTCAATAACTTTTCACATCAGAAAACAGGTAATACGGTTCAATTCCCTTTATGGGAAACGCTTTCCTTTTCTTATATAAAACACCTTGTAAAACATTTGCATTATCACCTAGCAGCATATTAAACTTTCTCATGTAAAACATTTTTAAGTAAAGCACATTCTTGGATTCTTGGCTGCGGTGCAACTTGCAACCAGGTAAAGGTGCAACAGTCCAGTAAATATTGAGGTAGACGTTGCGGTTTTTGTATAAAACCAGTAGGGGGCGCTTTAGGAAGCGCAACTATATACAAGGGGTTGACCGCTCTCAGTCCTCGGCCAGTTTTGGGAAGGGAATGGCTGCTCACAGTCCTCAGCCTGGTAGGGGATGAGGGGCACACAGGTAACAGTTCAATCTTTGTCCCAACGGGGACCACACTTTCAAGACGGGAACAGTCCCAAAAACAGTTCTGATACCCTGACGGGTAACTATGTACACGGGTACTTTGCTACTTACTAGTAGCGGTGTCCTCCATATGCTCCTTCTTCCTCCTCATATGGTTCTTCAGACCCATCCGGGTCCTCTTGGCTCTCCTCATAGCCGCGGTATTGTAGCTCCTCCTCGGTGAGCCGATGGACATGTAGGGCGTATGGTCCTTTTGCACCTACGTGGCAGGTAAAGGCGACCACATCACCAGGGTACAGGTCACGGCCACGATGTCCCTCAGGTAGATGACTTTCGACGTCCCTGCGGGTCACAAAGACGTCGCCTGCTGTTTCTGGGCCCCTGATGAAGCCCCAGCCGTTCTCCATGTGGAACTTGACTATGGTCCCGGTGATTCGGGGACCACGGGCAGCTTTGGGGTCTTGGCGGGCCTTACGTTTTTGTTCAGCACTCTGGGCTTGGAGCCGTTCCTCCCTGACGCGCCTCTCTCGTCGCTCCCGCTCAAAGGTCGCCAGTTGCTGGTGACAGGCCTCCAGACGACGGACCGCGTCTGCCCGGGTCTCTTGGGAGAACCCCATCAAGTTCTCGCCGGTGGGGTCCCACGCAAATTGGATGTCCTCCAGTGGGGGTAGGGGGACCTCCACGGGTTCTGGAGCCGGTAACAGAGGCTCGCGCGGGGGCTGGGTCTTCCATGGCTGATTGCTGATGACTTCGGCCGGCCACTCCAGGGGCAGTCCATCCGGACCGGTATGATGGGCAATCAAGTCCACACCCAGTCGTGGTATGGTGGAGGGACTTGATCTGGGGGCAGCGCCCGGGGGCACTCGGCCTTGCGACCAGGCCAGGGGTCTCTCGGTCGCGCTAGGTGGTAGTCCCGTCCGGGACAAGGGCGCAGGCTCAGCGATGGCGCCCGGGTCATCCAGGCCTTGCGACCAGGCCGATGACGCTTCTCGCTTTACGGCGCCCGGGGTCAAGGGGCGTGGCGACGGGCGGGGCGTGGCCGCGGCGCTCACCGCTTCAGGCCTAGCTGGAAGTAGTGGCGGCGCGGCAACAGGCGCGGTGAGTGGGGCTTCAGGTGCCGCGACTGGGGGCTGGGGCAGGCTTGCGGTTGCTGGGCTTGGGGTGGTGACGTCCCCTTCACTTGCCTCAGTCCTCGCGGCTCCCTCCGCGACGTCGCCTCCGGTCCTCTCTCCTCTTGCGCCGTCCTCCGAGGCAGGCAAACCGCGGGGTGCGGCTGAAGTCTGTCGCTGGTGGGTCTCGGCCTGCCGGGCCAGTTCTTTTCTCCACTCTGTGAGTGCATCTTGCTGCGCCCGGACCATCCTCCGCTCCAGGTCCTCCAGTGCAGCTTGCGCACGCTCCGGATCTCTGGGGAGCTGCGCCAGGACTTCTGCTAGGCTGCAGAGCAGTTCGGCCTGCAGCAGGCTTCGGGCCAGGAGACTGGTGCTGCTCAGGGCATCCATTCCCGGGTGCGGTCTGTCTGGACTGATCCAGACCACCCCCTGCCCCGCAGTTTTCTTCTCTTCCCACCCCCATTGGGGGCGGCCCCGGGGCAACTTGGTGACAATCACTTTCAGGGGCAGCCCCCCCATGTTGATAGACATCTCCACTGCTGCATTCATGGCTGGTGGGGGCGAGCCCCTTCTTTGGCGCCATTCTGGGACCTGGCCCACGATGGGAGGTGGCTTCCTGCTGTCTTTTGGTGCACACATAATGGCGTCCGCTCTGCCAGGGCGGGAAAGACGGATGAAGATGGCGGGAAACGGTCCAAGATGGCGTCTGATGGCGGGAATCGGCTCCGGATGGCGGGAAACGACTCCGGACGGCGGGAAACTTCTTTTTAAGGTACATGTGCAATTTTCTTCAGGCACGCAATACCCGTTTGTGGCGGGTTGGTCACGATCCTGCCGACTACGCCAAAGCTGACTCGCCCCCTGGGCCGTGGGGCACGCGGATCCGGGCGATAGGGGAACGATGGGGGTAGTAGTAGTGGCGGCCCGGTCCTGCGGCTCAGGGTGGTCAGACCATTGGTAGTCTGCTACGTGCTTCAGATAATGTCCGACTACGCCACCCGTGGATTGTGGTTATTAGGAACCGCTGCTGCAAGGCAGTCCGCTGGGGCTGATGATGGGTGCAGCTGAGGTGATGTGACTCCCCACGGGAAGAGTGCAGCCCCAGGGCAGTGTAGTGGATGGTGGGAGTGATGGTAGTGCGAGTCCCGGTGCTGATAGTGCTGGAGGCGCGAAGGAGCACACAGACAACAAGTTACAGTCCAGGGTCTTTACTCACAGTTCGTTTGTTCCGGGTCACTTCTGTCAGCAGTGACCGCCCAAGCCGTGCTGCGTCCACCAGGTGAGGGGCTCGGTCAACTCCCAGGCAGCTCAGGAGCATGGCACAGGACCCCCTTTATTCCTTTCTCTGGCCTGCCTCACCAGTGACCCACTTTTGTCCAGCTGCCGCGGACTTGTGCGGTTAAACGTGGGCCCCGTCCTCCGCTGTCCTATATGGTGCCTTCCTAGCAGGTTTGATGAGGTGTCGCACCAATAGATGATCACGACGACCGGTCTTTGGCTGAGGGTTGTTTCTCCTCCACCAACTTGGGATCCGGTACCCTTAATCTGCCTGACCCTGCACCCTGGATTCTCGTGGGTTCTTAGGGTCCCTTCCACCTTCTTGTTCCTGAGCCCTTCTGTTTCTCTGTCTCTCCTTCTTTGCAGTTCCTGTTCTGTTCCTTTCTCTTGGAGCTGAGATGAGCCAGAATCTCAGCTCCCCTTCACCTCCTCCTCGGCCTCTCACTAGGCCCTCCTGGAGTAGAGCTCCTACAGAGCCTCTACTCCCTGTCTTCTCCTCTGGCTGAACTGACTCTAGATCTAAGATGGTGCCCACCTTTTATACCTCCCTCTAGCCATGAGCCCAGGTGACCAGCAACCAATGGGCTCCTACCTACGCTCAGAAACCGCCCCCTATCTGCCCCTACAGCACTGGGTGTTCCACCCCTCCCTCCCCACTCCAGCAGGGACATGGTCGGTCGTGCCTGCACTTCTGTCTAGTGGGAGCACCGTTGAGCTGTCCCTGAGAAATGGGGTGTGTGTGCTGTATGCAGCTAACTGAGCCCTGGTCCATACTCCATCCTTACCCGGGAGTGGAATACCACACCTCTGGTCTGAGGTGCAATACCCCTGTAGCGGCCGAACCCTCGGGGCGCTACATTCCCCCCTGGTAAAGCACAGCACGTCCTCGGGCTGGAAAAGAGCAAAACAGTTAATTACAGGACATGCAAAACTTTTTCAATAACTTTTCACATCAGAAAACAGGTAATACGGTTCAATTCCCTTTATGGGAAACGCTTTCCTTTTCTTATATAAAACACCTTGTAAAACATTTGCATTATCACCTAGCAGCATATTAAACTTTCTCATGTAAAACATTTTTAAGTAAAGCACATTCTTGGATTCTTGGCTGCGGTGCAACTTGCAACCAGGTAAAGGTGCAACAGTCCAGTAAATATTGAGGTAGACGTTGCGGTTTTTGTATAAAACCAGTAGGGGGCGCTTTAGGAAGCGCAACTATATACAAGGGGTTGACCGCTCTCAGTCCTCGGCCAGTTTTGGGAAGGGAATGGCTGCTCACAGTCCTCAGCCTGGTAGGGGATGAGGGGCACACAGGTAACAGTTCAATCTTTGTCCCAACGGGGACCACACTTTCAAGACGGGAACAGTCCCAAAAACAGTTCTGATACCCTGACGGGTAACTATGTACACGGGTACTTTGCTACTTACTAGTAGCGGTGTCCTCCATATGCTCCTTCTTCCTCCTCATATGGTTCTTCAGACCCATCCGGGTCCTCTTGGCTCTCCTCATAGCCGCGGTATTGTAGCTCCTCCTCGGTGAGCCGATGGACATGTAGGGCGTATGGTCCTTTTGCACCTACGTGGCAGGTAAAGGCGACCACATCACCAGGGTACAGGTCACGGCCACGATGTCCCTCAGGTAGATGACTTTCGACGTCCCTGCGGGTCACAAAGACGTCGCCTGCTGTTTCTGGGCCCCTGATGAAGCCCCAGCCGTTCTCCATGTGGAACTTGACTATGGTCCCGGTGATTCGGGGACCACGGGCAGCTTTGGGGTCTTGGCGGGCCTTACGTTTTTGTTCAGCACTCTGGGCTTGGAGCCGTTCCTCCCTGACGCGCCTCTCTCGTCGCTCCCGCTCAAAGGTCGCCAGTTGCTGGTGACAGGCCTCCAGACGACGGACCGCGTCTGCCCGGGTCTCTTGGGAGAACCCCATCAAGTTCTCGCCGGTGGGGTCCCACGCAAATTGGATGTCCTCCAGTGGGGGTAGGGGGACCTCCACGGGTTCTGGAGCCGGTAACAGAGGCTCGCGCGGGGGCTGGGTCTTCCATGGCTGATTGCTGATGACTTCGGCCGGCCACTCCAGGGGCAGTCCATCCGAACCGGTATGATGGGCAATCAAGTCCACACCCAGTCGTGGTATGGTGGAGGGACTTGATCTGGGGGCAGCGCCCGGGGGCACTCGGCCTTGCGACCAGGCCAGGGGTCTCTTGGTCGCGCTAGGTGGTAGTCCCGTCCGGGACAGGGGCGCAGGCTCAGCGATGGCGCCCGGGTCATCCAGGCCTTGCGACCAGGCCGATGACGCTTCTCGCTTTACGGCGCCTGGGGTCAAGGGGCGTGGCGACGGGCGGGGCGTGGCCGCGGCGCTCACCGCTTCAGGCCTAGCTGGAAGTAGTGGCGGCGCGGCAACAGGCGCGGTGAGTGGGGCTTCAGGTGCCGCGACTGGGGGCTGGGGCAGGCTTGCGGTTGCTGGGCTTGGGGTGGTGACGTCCCCTTCACTTGCCTCAGTCCTCGCGGCTCCCTCCGCGACGTCGCCTCCGGTCCTCTCTCCTCTTGCGCCGTCCTCCGAGGCAGGCAAACCGCGGGGTGCGGCTGAAGTCTGTCGCTGGTGGGTCTCGGCCTGCCGGGCCAGTTCTTTTCTCCACTCTGTGAGTGCATCTTGCTGCGCCCGGACCATCCTCCGCTCCAGGTCCTCCAGTGCAGCTTGCGCACGCTCCGGATCTCTGGGGAGCTGCGCCAGGACTTCTGCTAGGCTGCAGAGCAGTTCGGCCTGCAGCAGGCTTCGGGCCAGGAGACTGGTGCTGCTCAGGGCATCCATTCCCGGGTGCGGTCTGTCTGGACTGATCCAGACCACCCCCTGCCCCGCAGTTTTCTTCTCTTCCCACCCCCATTGGGGGCGGCCCCGGGGCAACTTGGTGACAATCACTTTCAGGGGCAGCCCCCCCATGTTGATAGACATCTCCACTGCTGCATTCATGGCTGGTGGGGGCGAGCCCCTTCTTTGGCGCCATTCTGGGACCTGGCCCACGATGGGAGGTGGCTTCCTGCTGTCTTTTGGTGCACACATAATGGCGTCCGCTCTGCCAGGGCGGGAAAGACGGATGAAGATGGCGGGAAACGGTCCAAGATGGCGTCTGATGGCGGGAATCGGCTCCGGATGGCGGGAAACGACTCCGGACGGCGGGAAACTTCTTTTTAAGGTACATGTGCAATTTTCTTCAGGCACGCAATACCCGTTTGTGGCGGGTTGGTCACGATCCTGCCGACTACGCCAAAGCTGACTCGCCCCCTGGGCCGTGGGGCACGCGGATCCGGGCGATAGGGGAATGATGGGGGTAGTAGTAGTGGCGGCCCGGTCCTGCGGCTCAGGGTGGTCAGACCATTGGTAGTCTGCTACGTGCTTCAGATAATGTCCGACTACGCCACCCGTGGATTGTGGTTATTAGGAACCGCTGCTGCAAGGCAGTCCGCTGGGGCTGATGATGGGTGCAGCTGAGGTGATGTGACTCCCCACGGGAAGAGTGCAGCCCCAGGGCAGTGTAGTGGATGGTGGGAGTGATGGTAGTGCGAGTCCCGGTGCTGATAGTGCTGGAGGCGCGAAGGAGCACACAGACAACAAGTTACAGTCCAGGGTCTTTACTCACAGTTCGTTTGTTCCGGGTCACTTCTGTCAGCAGTGACCGCCCGAGCCGTGCTG
Source organism: Phyllobates terribilis (assembly GCF_046119375.1). Lineage (NCBI taxonomy): Eukaryota > Metazoa > Chordata > Amphibia > Anura > Dendrobatidae > Phyllobates > Phyllobates terribilis. Next base: position 395,058,564 of record NW_027362769.1, on the reverse strand, counting down.
CGTCCACCAGGTGAGGGGCTCGGTCAACTCCCAGGCAGCTCAGGAGCATGGCACAGGACCCCCTTTATTCCTTTCTCTGGCCTGCCTCACCAGTGACCCACTTTTGTCCAGCTGCCGCGGACTTGTGCGGTTAAACGTGGGCCCCGTCCTCCGCTGTCCTATATGGTGCCTTCCTAGCAGGTTTGATGAGGTGTCGCACCAATAGATGATCACGACGACCGGTCTTTGGCTGAGGGTTGTTTCTCCTCCACCAACTTGGGATCCGGTACCCTTAATCTGCCTGACCCTGCACCCTGGATTCTCGTGGGTTCTTAGGGTCCCTTCCACCTTCTTGTTCCTGAGCCCTTCTGTTTCTCTGTCTCTCCTTCTTTGCAGTTCCTGTTCTGTTCCTTTCTCTTGGAGCTGAGATGAGCCAGAATCTCAGCTCCCCTCCACCTCCTCCTCGGCCTCTCACTAGGCCCTCCTGGAGTAGAGCTCCTACAGAGCCTCTACTCCCTGTCTTCTCCTCTGGCTGAACTGACTCTAGATCTAAGATGGTGCCCACCTTTTATACCTCCCTCTAGCCATGAGCCCAGGTGACCAGCAACCAATGGGCTCCTACCTACGCTCAGAAACCGCCCCCTATCTGCCCCTACAGCACTGGGTGTTCCACCCCTCCCTCCCCACTCCAGCAGGGACATGGTCGGTCGTGCCTGCACTTCTGTCTAGTGGGAGCACCGTTGAGCTGTCCCTGAGAAATGGGGTGTGTGTGCTGTATGCAGCTAACTGAGCCCTGGTCCATACTCCATCCTTACCCGGGAGTGGAATACCACACCTCTGGCAGAGGTGCAATACCCCGGTAGCGGCCGAACCCTCGGGGCGCTACATTCCCCCCTGGTAAAGCACAGCACGTCCTCGGGCTGGAAAAGAGCAAAACAGTTAATTACAGGACATGCAAAACTTTTTCAATAACTTTTCACATCAGAAAACAGGTAATACGGTTCAATTCCCTTTATGGGAAACGCTTTCCTTTTCTTATATAAAACACCTTGTAAAACATTTGCATTATCACCTAGCAGCATATTAAACTTTCTCATGTAAAACATTTTTAAGTAAAGCACATTCTTGGATTCTTGGCTGCGGTGCAACTTGCAACCAGGTAAAGGTGCAACAGTCCAGTAAATCTTGAGGTAGACGTTGCGGTTTTTGTATAAAACCAGTAGGGGGCTCTTTAGGAAGCGCAACTATATACAAGGGGTTGACCGCTCTCAGTCCTCGGCCAGTTTTGGGAAGGGAATGGCTGCTCACAGTCCTCAGCCTGGTAGGTGATGAGGGGCACACAGGTAACAGTTCAATCTTTGTCCCAACGGGGACCACACTTTCAAGACGGGAACAGTCCCAAAAACAGTTCTGATACCCTGACGGGTAACTATGTACACGGGTACTTTGCTACTTACTAGTAGCGGTGTCCTCCATATGCTCCTTCTTCCTCCTCATATGGTTCTTCAGACCCGTCCGGGTCCTCTTGGCTCTCCTCATAGCCGCGGTATTGTAGCTCCTCCTCGGTGAGCCGATGGACATGTAGGGCGTATGGTCCTTTTGCACCTACGTGGTGGGTAAAGGCGACCACATCACCAGGGTACAGGTCACGGCCACGATGTCCCTCAGGTAGATGACTTTCGACGTCCCTGCGGGTCACAAAGACGTCGCCTGCTGTTTCTGGGCCCCTGATGAAGCCCCAGCCGTTCTCCATGTGGAACTTGACTATGGTCCCGGTGATTCGGGGACCACGGGCAGCTTTGGGGTCTTGGCGGGCCTTACGTTTTTGTTCAGCACTCTGGGCTTGGAGCCGTTCCTCCCTGACGCGCCTCTCTCGTCGCTCCCGCTCAAAGGTCGCCAGTTGCTGGTGACAGGCCTCCAGACGACGGACCGCGTCTGCCCGGGTCTCTTGGGAGAACCCCATCAAGTTCTCGGCGGTGGGGTCCCACGCAAATTGGATGTCCTCCAGTGGGGGTAGGGGGACCTCCACGGGTTCTGGAGCCGGTAACAGAGGCTCGCGCGGGGGCTGGGTCTTCCATGGCTGATTGCTGATGACTTCGGCCGGCCACTCCAGGGGCAGTCCATCCGGACCGGTATGATGGGCAATCAAGTCCACACCCAGTCGTGGTATGGTGGAGGGACTTGATCTGGGGGCAGCGCCCGGGGGCACTCGGCCTTGCGACCAGGCCAGGGGTCTCTCGGTCGCGCTAGGTGGTAGTCCCGTCCGGGACAGGGGCGCAGGCTCAGCGATGGCGCCCGGGTCATCCAGGCCTTGCGACCAGGCCGATGACGCTTCTCGCTTTACGGCGCCCGGGGTCAAGGGGCGTGGCGACGGGCGGGGCATGGCCGCGGCGCTCACCGCTTCAGGCCTAGCTGGAAGTAGTGGCGGCGCGGCAACAGGCGCGGTGAGTGGGGCTTCAGGTGCCGCGACTGGGGGCTGGGGCAGGCTTGCGGTTGCTGGGCTTGGGGTGGTGACGTCCCCTTCACTTGCCTCAGTCCTCGCGGCTCCCTCCGCGACGTCGCCCCCGGTCCTCTCTCCTCTTGCGCCGTCCTCCGAGGCAGGCAAACCGCGGGGTGCGGCTGAAGTCTGTCGCTGGTGGGTCTCGGCCTGCCGGGCCAGTTCTTTTCTCCACTCTGTGAGTGCATCTTGCTGCGCCCGGACCATCCTCCGCTCCAGGTCCTCCAGTGCAGCTTGCGCACGCTCCGGATCTCTGGGGAGCTGCGCCAGGACTTCTGCTAGGCTGCAGAGCAGTTCGGCCTGCAGCAGGCTTCGGGCCAGGAGACTGGTGCTGCTCAGGGCATCCATTCCCGGGTGCGGTCTGTCTGGACTGATCCAGACCACCCCCTGCCCCGCAGTTTTCTTCTCTTCCCACCCCCATTGGGGGCGGCCCCGGGGCAACTTGGTGACAATCACTTTCAGGGGCAGCCCCCCCATGTTGATAGACATCTCCACTGCTGCATTCATGGCTGGTGGGGGCGAGCCCCTTCTTTGGCGCCATTCTGGGACCTGGCCCACGATGGGAGGTGGCTTCCTGCTGTCTTTTGGTGCACACATAATGGCGTCCGCTCTGCCAGGGCGGGAAAGATGGATGAAGATGGCGGGAAACGGTCCAAGATGGCGTCTGATGGCGGGAATCGGCTCCGGATGGCGGGAAACGACTCCGGACGGCGGGAAACTTCTTTTTAAGGTACATGTGCAATTTTCTTCAGGCACGCAATACCCATTTGTGGCGGGTTGGTCACGATCCTGCCGACTACGCCAAAGCTGACTCGCCCCCTGGGCCGTGGGGCACGCGGATCCGGGTGATAGGGGAACGATGGGGGTAGTAGTAGTGGCGGCCCGGTCCTGCGGCTCAGGGTGGTCAGACCATTGGTAGTCTGCTACGTGCTTCAGATAATGTCCGACTACGCCACCCGTGGATTGCGGTTATTAGGAACCGCTGCTGCAAGGCAGTCCGCTGGGGCTGATGATGGGTGCAGCTGAGGTGATGTGACTCCCCACGGGAAGAGTGCAGCCCCAGGGCAGTGTAGTGGATGGTGGGAGTGATGGTAGTGCGAGTCCCGGTGCTGATAGTGCTGGAGGCGCGAAGGAGCACACAGACAACAAGTTACAGTCCAGGGTCTTTACTCACAGTTCGTTTGTTCCGGGTCACTTCTGTCAGCAGTGACCGCCCGAGCCGTGCTGCGTCCACCAGGTGAGGGGCTCGGTCAACTCCCAGGCAGCTCAGGAGCATGGCACAGGACCCCCTTTATTCCTTTCTCTGGCCTGCCTCACCAGTGACCCACTTTTGTCCAGCTGCCGCGGACTTGTGCGGTTAAACGTGGGCCCCGTCCTCCGCTGTCCTATATGGTGCCTTCCTAGCAGGTTTGATGAGGTGTCGCACCAATAGATGATCACGACGACCGGTCTTTGGCTGAGGGTTGTTTCTCCTCCACCAACTTGGGATCCGGTACCCTTAATCTGCCTGACCCTGCACCCTGGATTCTCGTGGGTTCTTAGGGTCCCTTCCACCTTCTTGTTCCTGAGCCCTTCTGTTTCTCTGTCTCTCCTTCTTTGCAGTTCCTGTTCTGTTCCTTTCTCTTGGAGCTGAGATGAGCCAGAATCTCAGCTCCCCTTCACCTCCTCCTCGGCCTCTCACTAGGCCCTCCTGGAGTAGAGCTCCTACAGAGCCTCTACTCCCTGTCTTCTCCTCTGGCTGAACTGACTCTAGATCTAAGATGGTGCCCACCTTTTATACCTCCCTCTAGCCATGAGCCCAGGTGACCAGCAACCAATGGGCTCCTACCTACGCTCAGAAACCGCCCCCTATCTGCCCCTACAGCACTGGGTGTTCCACCCCTCCCTCCCCACTCCAGCAGGGACATGGTCGGTCGTGCCTGCACTTCTGTCTAGTGGGAGCACCGTTGAGCTGTCCCTGAGAAATGGGGTGTGTGTGCTGTATGCAGCTAACTGAGCCCTGGTCCATACTCCATCCTTACCCGGGAGTGGAATACCACACCTCTGGCAGAGGTGCAATACCCCTGTAGCGGCCGAACCCTCGGGGCGCTACATTCCCCCCTGGTAAAGCACAGCACGTCCTCGGGCTGGAAAAGAGCAAAACAGGTAATTACAGGACATGCAAAACTTTTTCAATAACTTTTCACATCAGAAAACAGGTAATACGGTTCAATTCCCTTTATGGGAAACGCTTTCCTTTTCTTATATAAAACACCTTGTAAAACATTTGCATTATCACCTAGCAGCATATTAAACTTTCTCATGTAAAACATTTTTAAGTAAAGCACATTCTTGGATTCTTGGCTGCGGTGCAACTTGCAACCAGGTAAAGGTGCAACAGTCCAGTAAATCTTGAGGTAGACGTTGCGGTTTTTGTATAAAACCAGTAGGGGGCTCTTTAGGAAGCGCAACTATATACAAGGGGTTGACCGCTCTCAGTCCTCGGCCAGTTTTGGGAAGGGAATGGCTGCTCACAGTCCTCAGCCTGGTAGGTGATGAGGGGCACACAGGTAACAGTTCAATCTTTGTCCCAACGGGGACCACACTTTCAAGACGGGAACAGTCCCAAAAACAGTTCTGATACCCTGACGGGTAACTATGTACACGGGTACTTTGCTACTTACTAGTAGCGGTGTCCTCCATATGCTCCTTCTTCCTCCTCATATGGTTCTTCAGACCCGTCCGGGTCCTCTTGGCTCTCCTCATAGCCGCGGTATTGTAGCTCCTCCTCGGTGAGCCGATGGACATGTAGGGCGTATGGTCCTTTTGCACCTACGTGGTGGGTAAAGGCGACCACATCACCAGGGTACAGGTCACGGCCACGATGTCCCTCAGGTAGATGACTTTCGACGTCCCTGCGGGTCACAAAGACGTCGCCTGCTGTTTCTGGGCCCCTGATGAAGCCCCAGCCGTTCTCCATGTGGAACTTGACTATGGTCCCGGTGATTCGGGGACCACGGGTAGCTTTGGGGTCTTGGCGGGCCTTACGTTTTTGTTCAGCACTCTGGGCTTGGAGCCGTTCCTCCCTGACGCGCCTCTCTCGTCGCTCCCGCTCAAAGGTCGCCAGTTGCTGGTGACAGGCCTCCAGACGACGGACCGCGTCTGCCCGGGTCTCTTGGGAGAACCCCATCAAGTTCTCGCCGGTGGGGTCCCACGCAAATTGGATGTCCTCCAGTGGGGGTAGGGGGACCTCCACGGGTTCTGGAGCCGGTAACAGAGGCTCGCGCGGGGGCTGGGTCTTCCATGGCTGATTGCTGATGACTTCGGCCGGCCACTCCAGGGGCAGTCCATCCGGACCGGTATGATGGGCAATCAAGTCCACACCCAGTCGTGGTATGGTGGAGGGACTTGATCTGGGGTCAGCGCCCGGGGGCACTCGGCCTTGCGACCAGGCCAGGGGTCTCTCGGTCGCGCTAGGTGGTAGTCCCGTCCGGGACAGGGGCGCAGGTTCAGCGATGGCGCCCGGGTCATCCAGGCCTTGCGACCAGGCCGATGACGCTTCTCGCTTTACGGCGCCCGGGGTCAAGGGGCGTGGCGACGGGCGGGGCATGGCCGCGGCGCTCACCGCTTGAGGCCTAGCTGGAAGTAGTGGCGGCGCGGCAACAGGCGCGGTGAGTGGGGCTTCAGGTGCCGCGACTGGGGGCTGGGGCAGGCTTGCGGTTGCTGGGCTTGGGGTGGTGACGTCCCCTTCACTTGCCTCAGTCCTCGCGGCTCCCTCCGCGACGTCGCCTCCGGTCCTCTCTCCTCTTGCGCCGTCCTCCGAGGCAGGCAAACCGCGGGGTGCGGCTGAAGTCTGTCGCTGGTGGGTCTCGGCCTGCCGGGCCAGTTCTTTTCTCCACTCTGTGAGTGCATCTTGCTGCGCCCGGACCATCCTCCGTTCCAGGTCCTCCAGTGCAGCTTGCGCATGCTCCGGATCTCTGGGGAGCTGCGCCAGGACTTCTGCTAGGCTGCAGAGCAGTTCGGCCTGCAGCAGGCTTCGGGCCAGGAGACTGGTGCTGCTCAGGGCGTCCATTCCCGGGTGCGGTCTGTCTGGACTGATCCAGACCACCCCCTGCCCCGCAGTTTTCTTCTCTTCCCACCCCCATTGGGGGCGGCCCCGGGGCAACTTGGTGACAATCACTTTCAGGGGCAGCCCCCCCATGTTGATAGACATCTCCACTGCTGCATTCATGGCTGGTGGGGGCGAGCCCCTTCTTTGGCGCCATTCTGGGACCTGGCCCACGATGGGAGGTGGCTTCCTGCTGTCTTTTGGTGCACACATAATGGCGTCCGCTCTGCCAGGGCGGGAAAGACGGATGAAGATGGCGGGAAACGGTCCAAGATGGCGTCTGATGGCGGGAATCGGCTCCGGATGGCGGGAAACGACTCCGGACGGCGGGAAACTTCTTTTTAAGGTACATGTGCAATTTTCTTCAGGCACGCAATACCCGTTTGTGGCGGGTTGGTCACGATCCTGCCGACTACGCCAAAGCTGACTCGCCCCCTGGGCCGTGGGGCACGCGGATCCGGGCGATAGGGGAACGATGGGGGTAGTAGTAGTGGCGGCCCGGTCCCGTGGCTCAGGGTGGTCAGACCATTGGTAGTCTGCTACGTGCTTCAGATAATGTCCGACTACGCCACCCGTGGATTGCGGTTATTAGGAACCGCCGCTGCAAGGCAGTCCGCTGGGGCTGATGATGGGTGCAGCTGAGGTGATGTGACTCCCCACATGAAGAGTGCAGCCCCAGGGCAGTGTAGTGGATGGTGGGAGTGATGGTAGTGCGAGTCCCGGTGCTGATAGTGCTGGAGGCGCGAAGGAGCACACAGACAACAAGTTACAGTCCAGGGTCTTTACTCACAGTTCGTTTGTTCCGGGTCACTTCTGTCAGCAGTGACCGCCCGAGCCGTGCTGCGTCCACCAGGTGAGGGGCTCGGTCAACTCCCAGGCAGCTCAGGAGCATGGCACAGGACCCCCTTTAATCCTTTCTCTGGCCTGACTCACCAGTGACCCACTTTTGTCCAGCTGCCGCGGACTTGTGCGGTTAAATGTGGGCCCCGTCCTCCGCTGTCCTATATGGTGCCTTCCTAGCAGGTTTGATGAGGTGTCGCACCAATAGATGATCACGACGACCGGTCTTTGGCTGAGGGTTGTTTCTCCTCCACCAACTTGGGATCCGGTACCCTTAATCTGCCTGACCCTGCACCCTGGATTCTCGTGGGTTCTTAGGGTCCCTTCCACCTTCTTGTTCCTGAGCCCTTCTGTTTCTCTGTCTCTCCTTCTTTGCAGTTCCTGTTCTGTTCCTTTCTGTTCCTTTCTCTTGGAGCTGAGATGAGCCAGAATCTCAGCTCCCCTTCACCTCCTCCTCGGCCTCTCACTAGGCCCTCCTGGAGTAGAGCTCCTACAGAGCCTCTACTCCCTGTCTTCTCCTCTGGCTGAACTGACTCAGACTTCAAGGTTAGATTTTAGAAAGGCAGATTTTAAGAGACTCAGAAAGAGAATAGGAGGGATCCAATGGCTGGATGTCCTTAAGGACAAAAATGTCCAGGAAGGATGGGAAATTTTTAAAAATGAGATTCTCAAAGCACAATCGTTAACAATCCCGAAAAGTAGGAAGAATGGGAAGCATTTAAGGAAACCAGGATGGATGAACACAGAACTTAAACACATGCTAAAAAGAAAGAAAGAAATGTTTATTAAATGGAAAGAGGGAGGCATATCTAAAGAAGATTATAATGCAGTCTGCAGATCCTGCAGGGCACGTATCAGGTTAGCTAAAGCTGACAATGAATTAAGGCTTGCAAGAGATGTCAAAAGCAATAAAAAAGGATTTTGGGGGTATGTCAAAAGTAAAAGAAAAGTCAAAGATGCTATAGGATTTTTACAGGATGAAAATGGAGAAATGGTAAGAGAGGATGTTGAGAAGGCCGAACTTTTTAATTCCTATTTTGCATCTGTTTTCTCTCAGAAAAAAAATGTAACATCAACTGATCTTCACTGTCCTTTTAAAGGAATAGAGGAATCCAAGTTATCTGTAAACAGAAAGATTGTGAGGGAATATTTAGCTAACATAAATGAGTTCAAGTCTCCAGGTCCAGATGAATTACACCCCAGAGTACTGAAGGAGATCGTAGAAGAAATTTTAGAACCACTCTCCATAATCTTTGAAAATTCTTGGAGAACAGGAGAAGTCCCAGAAGACTGGAGAAGAGCAAATGTTGTTCCTATCTTCAAAAAGGGGAAGAAGGTGGACCCAGGGAACTATAGGCCGGTGAGTCTGACTTCTATACCAGGAAAGATCTTTGAACAAATTATTAAACAACATGTATGTAAGTACCTGGATAAGAATGAAGTGATTAACCAGAGTCAGCATGGGTTTGTAACTAACAAGTCATGTCAGACTAACTTAATTTCCTTCTATGACAGAATCACTGACTGGGTGGATCAGGGAAATGCTGTAGATATAGTATATCTTGACTTCAGCAAAGCATTTGACAAAGTATCTCACACCATCCTTATTGAAAAAATGACCAAGTATGCAATGGACCAGGCAACTGTTAGGTGGATTCATAACTGGCTTAGTGATCGGACTCAAAGGGTGGTTGTAAATGGCTTCACATCCAGCTGGATGAATGTCTCAAGTGGGGTACCACAGGGCTCCGTCCTGGGACCTGTATTGTTCAACATCTTTATCAATGATTTAGATGAAGGAATTGAGGGTAAACTGATTAAATTTGCTGATGACACAAAGCTAGGAGGGATAGCTAATACTAGAGAAAAGAGAGAGAGGATTCAAAAAGACCTAAATAAACTGGAGCAGTGGGCAGCAACCAACAGAATGGTTTTTAACAGGGAAAAATGCAAAGTACTACATCTGGGCAATAAAAATGAAAAAAGCATATACAGAATGGGAGGAATAGAGCTAAGCAACAGTACATGTGAAAAAGACTTAGGTATACTAATAGATCATAGACTGAACATGAGTCAACAGTGTGATGCAGCAGCAAAAAAAGGCAAATACAATTCTGGGATGTATTAACAGAAGCATACAGTCTAGATCACATGAAGTCATTATCGGTCTTTACTCCTCTTTGGTCAGACCTCATCTGGAATACTGTGTACAGTTTTGGGCACCACATTTAAAAAAAGACATAGACAAACTGGAGCAAGTTCAGAGAAGAGCGACCAGAATGGTGACTGGTCTGCAAACCATGTCCTATGAGGAACGGTTGCAGGATTTGGGAATGTTTAGCTTGCAAAAAAGAAGACTGAGAGGAGACTTAATAGCTGTCTACAAATATGTCAAGGGCTGTCACATTGTAGAAGGATCATCTTTATTCTCATTTGCACAAGGAAAGACTAGAAGCAATGGGATGAAACTAAATGGAAGGAGACACAGATTAGATATTAGAAAAAACTTTTTGACAGTTAGGGTGATTAATGAGTGGAACAGGCTGCCACGAGAGGTGGTGAGTTCCCCTTCAATGGACGTCTTCAAACAGAGGCTGGACAGAAATCTGTCTGAGATGATCTAGTGAATCCTGCTTTGAGCAGGGGGTTGGACCAGATGACCCAGGAGGTCCCTTCCAACTCTACATTCTATGATTCTATGATTCTATGATTCTATGACTCTAGATCTAAGATGGTGCCCACCTTTTATACCTCCCTCTAGCCATGAGCCCAGGTGACCAGCAACCAATGGGCTCCTACCTACGCTCAGAAACCGCCCCCTATCTGCCCCTACAGCACTGGGTGTTCCACCCCTCCCTCCCCACTCCAGCAGGGACATGGTCGGTCGTGCCTGCACTTCTGTCTAGTGGGAGCACCGTTGAGCTGTCCCTGAGAAATGGGGTGTGTGTGCTGTATGCAGCTAACTGAGCCCTGGTCCATACTCCATCCTTACCCGGGAGTGGAATACCACACCTCTGGCAGAGGTACAATACCCCTGTAGCGGCCGAACCCTCGGGGCGCTACATGTACATACATTACACTACTGATCCTGAGTTATATCCTGTATTATACCCCAGAGCTGCACTCACTATTCTGCTGGTGCAGTCACTGTGTACATACATTACATTACTGATCCTGAGTTACATCCTGTATTATACTCCAGAGCTGCGCTCACTATTCTGCTGGTGCAGTCACTGTGTACATACATTACATTACTGATCCTGAGTTACATCCTGTATTATACTCCAGAGCTGCACTCACTATTCTGCTGGTGCAGTCACTGTGTACATACATTACATTACTGATCCTGAGTTACATCCTGTATTTTACTCCAGAGCTGCACTCACTATTCTGCTGGTGCAGTCACTGTGTACATACATTACATTACTGATCCTGAGTTACATCCTGTATTATACTCCAGAGCTGCACTCACTATTCTGCTGGTGCAGTCACTGTGTACATACATTACATTACTGATCCTGAGTTACATCCTGTATTATACTCCAGAGCTGCACTCACTATTCTGCTGGTGCAGTCACTGTGTACATACATTACATTACTGATCCTGAGTTACCTACTGTATTATACTCCAGAGCTGCACTCACTATTCTGCTGGTGCAGTCACTGTGTACATACATTACATTACTGATCCTGAGTTACATCCTGTATTATACTCCAGAGCTGCACTCACTATTCTGCTGGTGCAGTCACTGTGTACATACATTGCATTACTGATCCTGAGTTACCTCCTGTATTATACTCCAGAGCTGCACTCACTATTCTGCTGGTGCAGTCACTGTGTACATACATTACATTACTGATCCTGAGTTACATCCTGTATTTTACTCCAGAGCTGCACTCACTATTCTGCTGGTGCAGTCACTGTGTACATACATTACTGATCCTGAGTTACCTCCTGTATTATACTCCAGAGCTGCACTCACTATTCTGCTGGTGCAGTCACTGTGTACATACATTACAGTACTGATCCTGAGTTACATCCTGTATTATACTCCAGAGCTGCACTCACTATTCTGCTGGTGCAGTCACTGTGTACATACATTACATTACTGATCCTGAGTTACCTACTGTATTATACTCCAGAGCTGCACTCACTATTCTGCTGGTGCAGTCACTGTGTACATACATTACATTACTGATCCTGAGTTACATCCTGTATTATACTCCAGAGCTGCACTCACTATTCTGCTGGTGCAGTCACTGTGTACATACATTGCATTACTGATCCTGAGTTACCTCCTGTATTATACTCCAGAGCTGCACTCACTATTCTGCTGGTGCAGTCACTGTGTACATACATTACATTACTGATCCTGAGTTACATCCTGTATTATACTCCAGAGCTGCACTCACTATCTGCTGGTGCAGTCACTGTGTTCATACATTACATTACTGATCCTGAGTTACCTACTGTATTATACTCCAGAGCTGCACTCACTATTCTGCTGGTGCAGTCACTGTGTACATACATTACATTACTGATCCTGAGTTACATCCTGTATTATACTCCAGAGCTGCACTCACTATTCTGCTGGTGCAGTCACTGTGTACATACATTGCATTACTGATCCTGAGTTACCTCCTGTATTATACTCCAGAGCTGCACTCACTATTCTGCTGGTGCAGTCACTGTGTACATACATTACATTACTGATCCTGAGTTACATCCTGTATTATACCCCAGAGCTGCACTCACTATTCTGCTGGTGCAGTCACTGTGTACATACATTACATTACTGATCCTGAGTTACATTCTGTATTATACTCCAGAGCTGCACTCACTATTCTGCTGGTCCAGCCGCTCCCTCTCTCCTCACACACATATTATACATATATACAGAATAATAACTACCTACACCATGACATCTAGTCCGGTTACCAAACAAAATAAACAATAAAATAAACAATAGCTGACAAAAATATATAAACTATTATTTTTTTTATATATTTTTTTTAATTAATATAAAATAAATACTAACTATACAAATATATACAAGACTAAACAAAACCCCCCACACTGGAGCCCACCAGTCCCTCCCCGGCACAGACCTGAGAGCTGGTCCTGCGCCTCATGCCTCAGTCCAACGTCCATAGGACAGATCAGGCAGTGCCAGTTTTTCACCCAAATAACCAGTGTCCCACAAGATGAACCCACCTCCCCCCTTTTCCCTCCACCCAACCTAACACCTCCACCCAAACCCATATATACAATATATACAGAAACACACAATACAATAACCACAACTGACAAAGCCCAAGTTCGGTGCCTGCAGCCCTACATCACTGTCTACTGATCAAAAACAAAAATCTATGGTGTCAGTGTGACGCCCAGCTGCGCTTGGTATCACAGATCCTGGAAGAGTGCATTGATGGATTCCTCCACAAGAGGCCCCCATAACCATTCACACATCTCCACCTTCCACCTCAGACCACCAGAGGGAGCCCGTTAGGGATAGATAAATAGGGAAGGTGGAGCCAGGCAGCAGTTAGTTGTTAGTCTAGACTGGAGTCCACAGAGAGCCAAGTCTGTTGAGAGAGTTCCTGCAGTAAAAAAGCCTGAGAGAGGTCAGTCTGCAGTGGAGCACAGTCCAGACCCAGTTGTAGCTCAGAGTAGTGAGCTTTAGGTGTGCCGGCGCCATAAGATCGGTGAAGCACGGCAAGCTGCCGTTAGTGTGTATAGCCTAGTGAGGGCCCAAGTAGGCCGAAGGCGAGTGGAGAGTTAGTACATAGGGGGCAGAGGAGCTTAACTAGCTCACCCCGAAGAATTTACCGGACACCGGGTCCGAAGTTTACCGGGATCTCTATGACCCAGTAAGGCATAACCGGAATCCCTGGAGAACTACAAGTCCCAGGATCGCTAAAGTGCTGATACGTAACAGAGCCAGTAGACACATAGGACCCGCAAGCTAGGAGCGTGTGCTCCAAGAAAAGGCCCTACCACAAGGTCAGCCAGCGCAGGACAGAGACAAAGTTAGGCCTAGCTCCAGGCAGGTTAGAAACTTACTACGCAGAGGCAAGAAGCAGGAGGCCCTACACCTGCTCATTGGGGAGGATCCGGACATACACCCTTCACCCTACAGTGCTCCGGGACGTGCCTGAATTTCCATCAGTAAAAGGTACTGAAGTGACTATCGTGTCTGTCCCTGTTCTTGCTCTGATCTTTGGTTGGGGCCTGTCCTGCATCCCCCTTCATACGCTGCCCTGAGGCCTAGCTCCACCTGTGGGGAGCCATACCATCGAGCTGCCTTATCACCGGCCTCAGTGGACTGCGCAGCGCTGGTGATTCTCACCAGAAGCCACAGGTGGCGTCACGAACTTTTTATAAAAAAAACATCTATCAACGCTTTTAAAGAGTGACCCCAGGGTACGGGGCTGGGAGCCGACCACCGCGACATCCTTAAGGCAAAGGCCCGGGTACCGAGTCATCCCCATCCCCTGGGCTGGTCATCAGCTGCAGCCCACCACCAGGAGAGGAGATGACCAGACTAGGGCACACTAAAAGAAAAGCCCCTCCAGAGGAGAGCGGCCCTCCGTGTACCCAGTCTCTCATACTCCAGAGAGCGCACCTTCACCAGGTCACCGAGTATGGTCCTAAACACATCGTCCACTGGGAGGATTTTCCGCTGTGTCGATACTAAGCACCGTGCGTTCCACGTGTGATACCTAACCACTGCGCTAACTAGAAATAAGGTGCAGCGGTCCCGACCACCCAGGTCCCCGAATGCTCCATAGGCCCATTCCGCATAAGAGAGACCGACCAGCCGGGGCCAGCCAATGGAGGCGCCCACCCTGTTGTACACCTCTGTGTTAAAGGGACAACGAAGCAGGAAGTGGTCTATGCTTTCTAGCATGGTGCCACAATGCTCCCAAGGACAGTTCCTGTCCTCAGAGCTCCTACACTTCAGATTGTCCCTCACACACAGTTTCCCATGGAAGCAGCGCCAAGCCAAGTCCCAAAACTTTGAGGGAATCTTAATAGAATTCAAAAGATGCAGACCCACCCCAAGATCCCGACTTGGGCAATCTCTGAGCGCCAGAGGCCTCTGAAAATGGGTCAACAGAACCCTTTTGTCAAGGAGCTTCCTTAGCAGAGTCCTGACCTCCCACATTCCCAGACCCCACCGGCGAATTACCTTCAGAACCACGGTAGCGTAAGCCGGTAGATGTCCATGCGGTGTGCGGAGATCCTTCACTTGCCCTCCTGTCTCCCATTCCTGGAAGAAAGGCTGAAACCATCCCTTACAGGAGAATACCCACGGAGGAGCCCTCTCTTTCCAGAGGTTTGCAATATTGATCTTAATGAAGGTATTCACAAGGAATACCACAGGGTTGACCATACCCAACCCTCCTAGTCTCCTCGTACGGTAAGTAACCTCCCTCTTGACCAGGTTCAGTCTATTCCCCCATAACAGTTGGAAGAACAAACTGTAGACCCGAGTCCAGAGAGGCTCCGGCAAGATGCACACACTGCACACAGTCTATATCACGCAGCATATAACAGAGTGAATGTCTCACCACTGGGACGTCAGGGAAATCGAACCATAACCAGGATTATGCCATTAATTTCTTCACCGCCTGTACTAGAGCACACAAAGTAATTAAACAGTCTCTCCAAAAGCACTGGCATATTTTATTACATGATAAAGTGTCCTCTCCCATTCCCCCACCCAGGAGTCACCTTCAAGCGATCCCCACTTTGGAAAACCTACTTGCCTGTAGCCGATTATGTGTCCACAAAAGACAAACCTCCTCCATGGGAAAGAAGGGTAGTTTTAGAAGACTTTTCAGATTAGACTTCACCTTACCTGGACTTCCAATTTCGTTTTGTAACATGTAGGTTGCACCCCCAAGAATTACACACTAGACTCAATACCCACAGATCACACTGCAAAAAGAAATGACTCAGCCACAACATTTCCAACCATTGCACAATGACACACAAGGGCGATGTTCATGATATTCATTGCAGTCAATAGACCAGGTCTCCTCCAAATGCCCCAATAGACTGGAAACCCTGCGCCGGCGGGAGGTCTCTGGATCTTCCTCCAATTGGTCTGATCATCTACTTTATTATTATCACCAATTCACGTTTTACTTTTTACATTTTTTTTTCAATTTCTTCAGATGGAGTTTTGCCATTTCCATATGTGATATACAGTATATCACAAAAGTGAGTACACCCCTCACATTTTTGTAAATATTTTACTGGATCTTTTCATGAGATGACACTGAAGATATGACACAATATAAAGAAGTTAGTGTACAGCTTATATAGCAGAGTAAATGTGGTGCCCTCTAAATAACTCAACACACAGCCATTCATGCCTAAAAAGCTGGCAACAAAAGTGAGTACACCCCTGTCAGGGAAATATTGAGAAAATATTGACAATTTCTCCCAAAACTCCCAAGCCCCTCTTCACCCCTCCCTTATCCCCCGTTTGTCATAGGAGAGCTGACAATCCAGCATCTGTCTCTGCAAATTATCACCTACAGTAGAAGTGACTTGTAAAGCTGCAACCTAATTAAAATGTGAGGGTCTTTCTCCCTGGCAGAAACAGGGGGTGATTAGACACAGGCTGGCAATCAATTTACACGTAACTGTTGAAGCTTGCTTCCTGAGCTTCAAAAGGAAATCTATAATCAGGACGGCACCGATACGGATTATGGAATATTGTAAGTTCCATAATTCCGATAATAATAGGACCTATACTTTTAGTGGCAGGGACAGCCAAGAAACGATATGCTTATTTTTCCATAGCTGTAAACCCCTCCGTGGAGCTGTAGCGCAAAAGCACCAGAATAATGGGTCGCAAATATGCCATGCGTGGTGTCTAAGTGAAGGCAAAATCATAACGGAAAAAATGGCGTCATTTGCAAGCATCTGTGATCAATGAGAGATAAGTTATCGTACAAGTTAGCGTTTTTAATAAAACCATGAAGGGTGGAGCCCCTCCCCTATGATGGAGGGGAGCGTCTCTCCTCCACCTATGCTGATTCGTCCCTGCGAACTGTATAGAGTGCGTTTCTTCTTTAATCCTTATTATTTTGTGTAATTGCTTATGTATTGTAATGTCTCCTTTGTAAAATCTTGTATATTTTTCCTAAACACTCCCTCCCTTTTGGATTAAATATAAAATTTAATAGTTCTGCTTCTTTTGTTCTGTAATCGTTCCCTTCCCCGAAGCCATACGCTACCTGAACGCAGGCGTCCGGCCAGGCCTGTATTATATTTCAAACTCGGCCGCTGGTGGCAACAAATAATATTAATAATCGGACTATCGTGAATCTGACAGTGACCTTACGGGGGGTGTAAACACATATTCCATGCATTGGAATTCAGAGGTGTGACGCCATACTTTCACTGGTCTCTTGCCGATACCTACGTAGAGAGTAGTGGGGACCGTCTGCTCGCGGATCCCTGACGAAATCCTGACAGAGTGACGGCACAGTGAGATATTGTGTAATCTCCCTGGTGTCATCTCTGTGACATACCCTGACAAATTGGTGGCAAGCGGTGGGATATTACAGAACATCAGTGGCTGGATTGAGCAATCATTTCTGTCACTGAAAACTTGCACAGTTCTTGCGAGAATTCTGTGCCGAGTTTTAAGAAATCAGACTCAGTGTTTTAATATTTTTCATCTGGGACATTACTATAAGTATAGCAGTTGCATCCCCTCCCCTTCTCTTGTTTTTCTGTCCTATCTTTTATTTGGCAATAATGGCTACACGTGGAGAACCTTGGTATCACCAGCAGGTGAAGGTCACTCTCACTACCCTCTATGAGCTGAGGCAGATTGACCCCATGAGCAAAACCAAGGCCCAAATGATTGCTGAACTGTTGCAAGGTGCTGCAGAGCCCGCCCGACAGCAGAGCCCTGATGATGGGGCGGCCAGCCAAGGCCGGGATGGCGCTGCTGCAGGAGTCCCACCTGTGATTGCCAGCTAGACCCGCAGCCAGGGTAGTGTGGACCCCCACCTGCAGATGGCCTTGGAGCAGATCGCCGCAGACGGTCGTGACGGACGACTGCAGCTGATTCTGAAATTCTAGGAGCGAGCAGAGCAACAGGCCAAAGCTGACCGAGAGGAGCGAGCAGAGCAACGAGAGGCTGCCGAGCGGGAGCGACAGTACCAGCTGGAGCTAGCCCGGATTCATAAGGAGCCATCCTCCACGCAGACCCGTGAGTCCAACAGTGCCAACAGTTTTGAACCCCGTCCTGAGCATTTCCCTGTGATGGAAAAGGATGGGGACTTGAACCTATTTGTGCGGAGATTTGAAAAAGCCTGCAGACAGTATCAGCTGCCCGCGGAACAGTGGGCAAGGTACTTAACTCCAGGGCTCAGAGGAAAAGCTCTGGAGGTGTTTGCTTCTCTCCCTTGAGAAAAAGATGGAGACTATGAGGCTCTCAAGCAGGCCCTGATAAAAAAAAGTACCAGCTGACTCTGGGGATTTACCGGAAAAAGTTCAGAGCCCTCCAACATGGACCACATGATAGCTACAGTGATGTGGTGGATGGGCTCAGAACCAACTTTGAGCAGTGGATCCGAGGACTGTCAGTCACCACCTTTGAGGACCGGAAGGATCTGATGGTGAAGGACCAGTTTCTTCGTCTTTGCCCAGCGGAAGTGCGATAGTTTGTGCTTGACCGGGAGCCAAAGGAAGCCGCCAACGCACCCAGATCGCAGATGCCAATGAGGCCAATTGCACACCAGAGGTGCGAAAGTCAGCCACCGCCAGCTGGAAAGGGGGTAAGCCTTCAACCATCCCCAGTGTTCCAGCCAGCCGGCCCTCAGCGGGTTCTGCCCCATCTTCGAGCACTTGGACTGCATTTGACTCCCGTAAGTGCTATACTTGTGACAAAACGGGTCAAACAGCCTTGTCTGCCCGGAGAGACAGAAGATGTGAGGTGTGGGCAGGTCTCTCCCTTCAGAATAAAATAGTCTGCTGAGGTTGGAGTAGCATTCTTGCTGGAAGTATATATTTAGTAAAGAAACGAATCCTGTTCGATAACAGTCAAATCTGGAGCGTCTCCCCTCCACCTATGCTGATTCGTCCCTGCAAACTGTATAGAGTACGTTTCTTCTTTAATCCTTATTATTTTGTGTAATTGCTTATGTATTGTATTGTCTCCTTTGTAAAATCTTGCATATTTTTCCTAAACACTGCCTCCCTTTTGGATTAAATATAAAATTTAATAGTTGTTTCTTTTGTCCTGTAATCGTTCCCTTCCCCGAAGCCATATACGCTACCAGAACGCAGGCGTCCGGCCAGGCCTGTATTATATTTCAAACTCGGCCAGTGGTGGCAACGAATAATATTAATAATCGGGCTATCGTGAAACTGACATTGACAATACGGGGGGCGTAAACACATATTCCATGCATTGGAATCCAGAGGTGTGACGCCATACGCTCACTGTTTGCTTTACGTAGAGAGTAATGGGGAACGTGTACTCGCGGATCCCTGATGAAATCCTGACAGAGTGACGGCACGGTGAGATATTGTGTGATCTCCCTGGTGTCATGTGGAATACCCTGACAACCCCTAAGTCAAACTGTCCAAATTGTGCACAAAGTGTCAATATTTTGTGTGGCCACTATTATTTTCAAGCACTGCCTTAACTCTCTTGGGCATGGAGGTCACTAGAAGTTCACGGATGGCCACAGGAATCCTCTTCCCTCCTTTGTGATGACATCACGGATCTGATGGATGTTGAAGACCTTGCGCTCCTTCACCTTCAATTTGAAGATGCCCCACAGATACTCAATAGGGTTTAGGTTTGGAGACATGCTTGGCCAGTTCAGCACTTTTACTCTCAGTTTCTTTAGCAAGAATTGGTCGTCTTGCAGGTGTGTTTGGGGTCACTATCATGTTGGAATACTAATACTATCTGTGGCCCAGTTTCCGAAGGGAAGGGATCATGCTCTGCTTAGTATGTCACAGTATATGGTTCCCTCAATGAAATGTAGCCCCCACATCTGGCAGCACTCATGCAGCCCCAAGCCATGACACTCCCCCACCATGCTTGACTGTAGGCAGGACACACTTGACTTTGTGCTCCTCACCTGGTTGCCTCCTCAAACGCTTGACCCCATCTGAACCAAAATAGTTTATATTGCTCTCATCAGACCACAGGACATGGTTCCAGTATTCCATGTCCTTAGTCTGCTTGTCTTCAGCAAACTGTTTGCGGTTTTCTTGTGCATCATGTTTAGAAGAGGCTTCCTTCTGGAACGACAGCCATGCAGAGCAATGTAATGTAGTGTGCGGTGTATGGTCTGAACACTGACAGGCGGACCCCCACCCCTATAACCTCTGCAGCCATGTGTATGGTCTGAGCAGTGACAGGCGGACCCCCACCCCTGTAACCTCAGCAGCAATGTGTATAGTCTGAGCACTGACAGGCGGACCCCCCACCCCTGTAACTTCTGCAGCAATGTGTATAGTCTGAGCACTGACAGGTGGACCCCCCACCCCTGTAACCTCTGCAGCAATGTGTATGGTCTGAGCACTGACAGGCAGACCCCCCACCCCTGTAACCTCTGCAGCAACGTGTATGGTCAGAGCACTGACAGGCGGACCCCCCCACCCTGGAAACCTCTGCAGCAATGTGTATGGCCTGAGCACCGACAGGCGGACCCCCCACCCCTGTATTCTCTTCAGCAATGTGTATGGTCTGAGCACTGACAGGCGGACCCCCCACCCCTGTAACCTCTGCAGCAACGTGTAAGGTCTGAGCACAGACAGGTGGACCCCCCACCCCGGAAACCTCTGCAGCAATGTGTATAGTCTGAGCACTGACAGGCGGACCCCCCACCCCTGTAACCTCTGCAGCAACGTGTATAGTCTGAGCACTGACAGGCGGACCCCCCACCCCTGTAACCTCTGCAGCAATGTGTATAGTCTGAGCACTGACAGCCGGACCCCCCACCCCTGTAACCTCTGCAGCAATGTGTATAGTCTGAGCACTGACAGGCAGACCCCCCACCCCTGTAACCTCTGCAGCAATGTGTATAGTCTGAGCACTGACAGGCGGACCCCCCACCCCTGTAACCTCTGCAGCAATGTGTATAGTCTGAGCACTGACAGGTGGACCCCCCACCCCTGTAACCTCTGCAGCAACGTGTATAGTCTGAGCACTGACAGGCGGACCCCCCACCCCTGTAACCTCTGCAGCAATGTGTATAGTCTGAGCACTGACAGCCGGACCCCCCACCCCTGTAACCTCTGCAGCAATGTGTATGGTCTGAGCACTGACAGGCGGACCCCCCACCCCTGTAACCTCTGCAGCAATGTGTATAGTCTGAGCACTGACAGGCAGACCCCCCACCCCTGTAACCTCTGCAGCAATGTGTATGGTCTGAGCACTGACAGATGGACCCCCCCACCCCTGTAACCTCTGCAGCAATGTGTATAGTTTGAGCACTGACAGGTGGACCCCCCACCCCTGTAACCTCAGCAGCAATGTGTATAGTCTGAGCACTGACAGGCGGACCCCCCACCCCTGTAACCTCTGCAGCAATGTGTATAGTCTGAGCACTGACAGGCAGACCCCCCACCCCTGTAACCTCTGCAGCAATGTGTATAGTCTGAGCACTGACAGGCGGACCCCCCACCCCTGTAACCTCTGCAGCAATGTGTATAGTTTGAGCACTGACAGGTGGACCCCCCCACCCCTGTAACCTCTGCAGCAACGTGTATGGTCAGAGCACAGACAGGCGGACCCCCCACCCTGGAAACCTCTGCAGCAATGTGTATGGCCTGAGCACCGACAGGCGGACCCCCCACCCCTGTATTCTCTTCAGCAATGTGTATGGTCTGAGCACTGACAGGCGGACCCCCCACCCCTGTAGCCTCTGCAGCAATGTGTATAGTCTGAGCACTGACAGGCAGACCCCCCACCCCGGAAACCTCTGCAGCAATGTGTATGGCCTGAGCACCGACAGGCGGACCCCCCACCCCTGTATTCTCTTCAGCAATGTATATGGTCTGAGCACTGACAGGCGGACCCCCACCCCTGTAACCTCTGCAGCAATGAGTATGGTCTGAGCACTGACAGATGGACCCCCCACCTCTGTAACCTCTGCAGTAATGTGTATGGTCTGAGCACTGACAGGCGGACCCCCACCCCTGTAACCTCTGCAGCAATGAGTATGGTCTGAGCACTGACAGATGGACCCCCCACCCCTGTAACCTCTGCAGCAATGAGTATGGTCTGAGCACTGACAGATGGACCCCCCACCTCTGTAACCTCTGCAGTAATGTGTATGGTCTGAGCACTGACAGGCGGACCCCCCACCGCTGTATTCTCTGCAGCAATGTGTATGGTCTGAGCACTGACAGATGGACCCCCCACCTCTGTAACCTCTGCAGTAATGTGTATGGTCTGAGCACTGACAGGCGGACCCCCCACCCCTGTAACCTCTGCAGCAATGTGTATGGTCTGAGCACTGACAGATGGACCCCCCACCCCTGTAACCTCTACAGCAATGTGTATGGTCTGATCACTGACAGATGGACCCCCCACCTCTGTAACCTCTGCAGCAATGTGTATGGTCTGAGCACTGACAGGCGGACCCCCCACCTCTGTAACCTCTGCAGCAATGAGTATGGTCTGAGCACTGACAGGAGGACCCCCCACCCCTGTAACCTCTGCAGTAATGTGTATGGTCTGAGCACTGACAGATGGACCCCCCACCTCTGTAACCTCTGCAGCAATGTGTATAGTCTGAGCACTGACAGGCGGACCCCCCACCCCTGTAACCTCTGCAGCAATGTGTATAGTCTGAGCACTGACAGGCGGACCCCCCACCTCTGTAACCTCTGCAGTAATGTGTATGGTCTGAGCACTGACAGATGGACCCCCCACCCCTGTAACCTCTGCAGTAATGTGTATGGTCTGAGCACTGACAGATGGACCCCCCACCTCTGTAACCTCTACAGCAATGTGTATAGTCTGAGCACTGACAGATGGACCCCCCACCCCTGTAACCTCTGCAGCAACGTGTATAGTCTGAGCACTGACAGATGGACCCCCCACCCCTGTAACCTCTGCAGTAATGTGTATGGTCTGAGCACTGACAGATGGACCCCCCACCCCTGTAACCTCTGCAGTAATGTGTATGGTCTGAGCACTGACAGATGGACCCCCCACCTCTGTAACCTCTACAGCAATGTGTATAGTCTGAGCACTGACAGATGGACCCCCCACCTCTGTAACCTCTGCAGCAATGTGTATAGTCTGAGCACTGACAGATGGACCCCCCACCCCTGTAACCTCTGCAGCAACGTGTATAGTCTGAGCACTGACAGATGGACCCCCCACCCCTGTAACCTCTGCAGCAACGTGTATAGTCTGAGCACTGACAGGCGGTCCCCCCACCCCTGTAACCTCTGCAGTAATGTGTATAGTCTGAGCACTGACAGATGGACCCCCCACCCCTGTAACCTCTGCAGTAATGTGTATGGTCTGAGCACTGACAGATGGACCCCCCACCCCTGTAACCTCTGCAGCAATGTGTATAGTCTGAGCACTGACAGGCGGACCCCCCACCCCTGTAACCTCTGCAGTAATGTGTATGGTCTGAGCACTGACAGGCGGACCCCCCACCCCTGTAACCTCTGCAGTAATGTGTATGGTCTGAGCACTGACAGATGGACCCCCCACCCCTGTAACCTCTGCAGTAATGTGTATAGTCTGAGCACTGACAGGCGGACCCCCCACCCCTGTAACCTCTGCAGTAATGTGTATGGTCTGAGCACTGACAGATGGACCCCCCACCTCTGTAACCTCTGCAAGCAATGTATATGGTCTGAGCACTGACAGATGGACCCCCCACCCCTGTAACCTCTGCAGCAATGTGTATGGTCTGAGCACTGACAGGCGGACCCCCCACCTCTGTAACCTCTGCAGCAATGAGTATGGTCTGAGCACTGACAGGCGGACCCCCCACCTCTGTAACCTCTGCAGCTATGTGTATGGTCTGAGCACTGACAGGCGGACCCCCCACCTCTGTAACCTCTGCAGCAATGAGTATGGTCTGAGCACTGACAGATGGACCCCCCACCCCTGTAACCTCTGCAGCAATGTGTATGGTCTGAGCACTGACAGGCGGACCCCCCACCTCTGTAACCTCTGCAGCAATGAGTATGGTCTGAGCACTGACAGGCGGACCCCCCACCTCTGTAACCTCTGCAGCTATGTGTATGGTCTGAGCACTGACAGGCGGACCCCCCACCTCTGTAACCTCTGCAGCAATGAGTATGGTCTGAGCACTGACAGATGGACCCCCCACCCCTGTAACCTCTGCAGCAATGTGTATGGTCTGAGCACTGACAGGTGGACCCCCCACCTCTGTAACCTCTGCAGCTATGTGTATGGTCTGAGCACTGACAGACAGACCCCACACCCCTGTAACCTCTGCAGCAATGTGTATGGTCTGAGCACTGACAGGCAGACCCCCCACCCCTATAACCTCTGCAGCAATGTGTATGGTCTGAGCACTGACAGGCAGACCCCCCACCCCTATAACCTCTGCAGCAATGTGTATGGCCTGAGCACT
The DNA here is from genome assembly GCF_046119375.1 of Phyllobates terribilis. Classification (NCBI taxonomy): domain Eukaryota; kingdom Metazoa; phylum Chordata; class Amphibia; order Anura; family Dendrobatidae; genus Phyllobates; species Phyllobates terribilis. The sequence continues at coordinate 395,034,538 of NW_027362769.1, read as the reverse complement.
GACAGGCGGACCCCCCACCCCTGTAACCTCTGCAGCAATGTGTATGGTCTGAGCACTGACAGGCAGACCCCCCACCCCTGTAACCTCTGCAGCAATGTGTATGGTCTGAGCACTGACAGGCAGACCCCCCACCCCTATAACCTCTGCAGCAATGTGTATGGCCTGAGCACTGACAGGCGGACCCCCCACCCCTGTAACCTCTGCAGCAATGTGTATAGTTTGAGCACTGACAGGTGGACCCCCCGCCCCTGTAACCTCAGCAGCAATGTGTATAGTCTGAGCACTGACAGGCGGACCCCCCACCCCTGTAACTTCTGCAGCAATGTGTATAGTCTGAGCACTGACAGGTGGACCCCCCACCCCTGTAACCTCTGCAGCAATGTGTATGGTCTGAGCACTGACAGGCAGACCCCCCACCCCTGTAACCTCTGCAGCAACGTGTATGGTCAGAGCACTGACAGGCGGACCCCCCCACCCTGGAAACCTCTGCAGCAATGTGTATGGCCTGAGCACCGACAGGCGGACCCCCCACCCCTGTATTCTCTTCAGCAATGTTTATGGTCTGAGCACTGACAGGCGGACCCCCCACCCCTGTAACCTCTCCAGCAACGTGTAAGGTCTGAGCACAGACAGGTGGACCCCCCACCCCGGAAACCTCTGCAGCAATGTGTATAGTCTGAGCACTGACAGGCGGACCCCCCACCCCTGTAACCTCTGCAGCAACGTGTATAGTCTGAGCACTGACAGGCGGACCCCCCACCCCTGTAACCTCTGCAGCAATGTGTATAGTCTGAGCACTGACAGCCGGACCCCCCACCCCTGTAACCTCTGCAGCAATGTGTATAGTCTGAGCACTGACAGGCGGACCCCCACCCCTGTAACCTCTGCAGCAATGTGTATAGTCTGAGCACTGACAGGCGGACCCCCCACCCCTGTAACCTCTGCAGCAACGTGTATAGTCTGAGCACTGACAGGCGGACCCCCCACCCCTGTAACCTCTGCAGCAATGTGTATAGTCTGAGCACTGACAGCCGGACCCCCCACCCCTGTAACCTCTGCAGCAATGTGTATTGTCTGAGCACTGACAGGCGGACCCCCCACCCCTGTAACCTCTGCAGCAATGTGTATAGTCTGAGCACTGACAGGTGGACCCCCCACCCCTGTAACCTCTGCAGCAACGTGTATAGTCTGAGCACTGACAGGCGGACCCCCCACCCCTGTAACCTCTGCAGCAATGTGTATAGTCTGAGCACTGACAGGCGGACCCCCCACCCCTGTAACCTCTGCAGCAACGTGTATAGTCTGAGCACTGACAGGCGGACCCCCCACCCCTGTAACCTCTGCAGCAATGTGTATAGTCTGAGCACTGACAGCCGGACCCCCCACCCCTGTAACCTCTGCAGCAATGTGTATGGTCTGAGCACTGACAGGCGGACCCCCCACCCCTGTAACCTCTGCAGCAATGTGTATAGTCTGAGCACTGACAGGCAGACCCCCCACCCCTGTAACCTCTGCAGCAATGTGTATAGTCTGAGCACTGACAGCCGGACCCCCCACCCCTGTAACCTCTGCAGCAATGTGTATGGTCTGAGCACTGACAGGCGGACCCCCCACCCCTGTAACCTCTGCAGCAATGTGTATAGTCTGAGCACTGACAGGCAGACCCCCCACCCCTGTAACCTCTGCAGCAATGTGTATAGTCTGAGCACTGACAGGCAGACCCCCCACCTCTGTAACCTCTGCAGCTATGTGTATAGTCTGAGCACTGACAGGCGGACCCCCCACCCCTGTAACCTCTGCAGCAATGTGTATGGTCTGAGCACTGACAGGCGGACCCCCCACCCCTGTAACCTCTGCAGTAATACTGGCAGCACTTATATGTCTGTTTTTAAAAGGCGACCTCTGGATATGGCGCTGAGCACGTGCACTCACTTCTGTGGTCATCCATGGCGAGTCCAGTCCTTAGTGGACCCTGTCTTGTTAAGCCCCTGTCTGGTCTTGCCCGCTGTGCTGCAGCTCAGTGTCAGGGTGTTGGTGATCTTCTTATAGCCTCTGCCATCTTTATGTGGAGCAACAAGTCTTTTTTTCAGATCCTCAGAGAGTTCTTGGCCATGAGGAGCCATGATGAACTTCCAGTGACCGGTATGAGAGAATGTGAGAGCGATGACACCGAATATAACACACCTGCTCCCAGAGGCATAGCTAGGGTTTTGGTTCAGGGGGGACGAAACTTCTGCATGGGCCCCTAACCAGGTAACCCTGATTACAGCTATGGAGCACCCAGATAGTGGATGTAGGAGAACCTCAGCAGATGACCGCGCTGCTACTGAGAATAATCTCTATACAAAGACCAGCACTGATACTACCGCCATATGGTGACCATATATTGATAGATACCAGTCCTGCAGAACATATAAGAGATCACAGCACAGTTATGTATGGTAACTTACAGCTGACGTTCTTTCTGATTAAATTGTTCACTTTTCCCGTCTTTTCCATCTGGCCCAGACCGACACGACAACTCCTCCATCCAGGACTCAGAGTCTCAGGTCTGCAGAGATCACAACAAAGACACATCTGACTCCTTACATTTCAGGCCCCGTCCCCATCTATTCCCAACCCGCACAAACGCCTCATCCTGCTGATACCCCAATACTGAGCCTCTGCTGCCGTATGTGACCCTATTACTGCACCTGCGGTGCCCTCTAGATGGTAAAACAACCCTCTAGAATACAGTAATGCCGTGTGCAACTGCCCTACAAAACTGTGCCCACATTGTGCCCCGTAGAAAGTAATAATGCCCTCTGTGTGCCCCTTTGACAGTCATAATAACCCGAGTTCCCTTTCTGGTAGGAAGACTCGCTCGGCCACTTCTGGAAGTAGACTCAGGAACCCGGGTTTTCTTTGCATGCTTTATTAAAGAAGTTGTCCACTACTTTTACATTGATGCGCACCCCGCACCTATTAAATTAAATGGGAGGTGGATGTGCAGTACCCCACGGTGGCCACTACCACTTGACGGCGGAGCCCCGCAGGTGAGCACTTCCAGCCGCCGGCACCGATAACAGCTGATCGGCGGGGGTGCCGCGTGCGGGACCCCGGCCGATCATACATTGATGCACCAATGTAAAAGTAGTGGACAACCCCTTTAACAGCATAAAGCTCTGCACTCCAGCAAAATAAATACAGCCTTACTTTGCAAAACAACAAAACAAAAGATAAACTATAGCACAGTCCATATGTGTGTGTGCGGGTCGCTCACACAAGTTATGTCCAGCCTTCAGCTCCCTCCTGAGCTATGGCTGTCCAGTCTGGAGACCTTGCCTCTCCAAACACAACTCAAAGAAAAAAAAACAGGACTGAACATTTAAAGGATGCTCAGCCACACCCTGAGGTGGAGGTATGGGGAATGACGTCCCTCCCATCTCTAGGTCATTCGCCTAAAACCACGCCCTTTAAGTGAGTTAACCCTCCAGCATATAACATGCTGGCAGAAAGTCCACTGGTTTCAGTTCACACAGGCTAGCAACCTGTGCGACACATACCTCCCCTCATATATTATACCAGTTACTTTGTCACACCTTATAACGATAAGTGCCCACTTAAGATTTAATAATGTCCTGAGTCTCCCCCCATGTACAGCTCCCCTCTATACAGTATGATGCTCTCTTATACACAGTATAATACTCCCTCACTGTATAGTACCCCCCACACAGTATACTGACCCCATAGTAGCCTCCAAAAGGATGCCTCCAACACTGTATGATGGCCCCCACACTGAGCAAATACTCCACATTATCTTCCACACTATATGATGGCCCCCACACTGTTCAAAGACCCCACATTATCTCCCACACTGTATAAATAGCCTACATATAGTATAATGCACTCCCCATAGTCCTTCATATAGTATAATGCACCCCCTCATAAGCTGAGACTGTAGTATAATGCTCCCCCCTTAGCAGAGTCTGTAGTATAATGCTCCCTCCCTTATAGGCAGAGTCTGTAGTATAATGCTCCCCCCCTCCTCATAGGCAGAGTCTGTAGTATAATGCTCCCCCCTCCTCATAGGCAGAGTCTGTAGTATAATGCTCCCCCCTTAGCAGAGTCTGTAGTATAATGCTCCCCCCTTATAGGCAGAGTATGTAGTATAATGCTCCCCCCCTCCTCATAGGCAGAGTCCGTAGTATAATGTTCCCCCCCATAGGCAGAGTCTGTAGTATAATGCTCCCCCCTCCTCATAGGCAGAATCTGTAGTATAATGCTCCCCCCTTAGCAGAGTCTGTATTATAATGCTCCCCCCTTATAGGCAGAGTATGTAGTATAATGCTCCCCCCTCCTCATAGGCAGAGCCTGAAGTATAATGCTCCCCTCTCCCTATAGGCAGAGTCTGTAGTATAATGCTCCCCCCAATAGGCAGAGCCTGTAGTATAATGCTCCCCCCATAGGCAGAGTCTGTAGTATAATGCCCCCCCATAGGTAGAGCCTGTAGTATAATGCTCCCCCCCCATAGACAGAGTCTGTAGTATAATGCTCCCCCATAAGCAGAGTATGTAGTATAATGCTCTGCCCTTCCCATAGACAGAGTCTGTAGTATAATGCTCCCCCCATAGGCAGAGTCTGTAGTATAATGCACCCCCCCTCCTCATAGGCAGAGTCTGTAGTATAATGTCCCCCCATAGGCAGAGTATGTAGTATAATGCTCTGCCCTTCCCATAGACAGAGTCTGTAGTATAATGCTCCCCCCATAGGCAGGGTCTTTAGTATAATGCCCCCCCTCCCCATAGGCAGAGTCTGTAGTGTAATGCCCCCTCCCCATAGGCAGAGTCTGTAGTATAATTACCCCTCCCCATAGGCAGAGTCTGTAGTATAATGCCCCCTCCCCATAGGCAGAGTCTGTAGTATAATGCTCCCCCCTTATAGGCAGAGTCTGTAGCATAATGCTCCCCCCCATAGGCAGAGTCTGTAGTATAATGCTCCCCTCTCCTCCTAGGTAGAGTCTGTAGTATAATGCTCCCCCCTCCTCATAGGCAGAGTCCGTAGTATAATGCCCCCCCCATAGGCAGAGTCTGTAGTATAATGGTCCCCCCTCCCTATAGGCAGAGTCTGTAGTATAATGCTCCCCCCATAGGCAGAGTCTGTAGTATAATGCTCCCCTCCTTATAAGGCAGAGTCTGTAGTATAATGCTCCCCCCCTCCTCATAGGCAGAGTCCGTAGTATAATGCCCCCCCCCATAGGCAGAGTCTGTAGTATAATGGTCCCCCCTCCCTATAGGCAGAGTCTGTAGTATAATGCTCCCCCCATAGGCAGAGTCTGTAGTATAATGCTCTACTCCTTATAAGGCAGAGTCTGTAGTATAATGCTCCCCCCTCCTCATAGGCAGAGTCTGTAGTATAATGTCCCCCCATAGGCAGAGTATGTAGTATAATGCTCCCCCCTTCCCATAGACAGAGTCTGTAGTATAATGCTGCCCCCATAGACAGAGTCTGTAGTGTAATCCCCCTTCCCATAGGCAGAGTCTGTAGTATAATGCTCCCCCCATAGACAGAGTCTTTAGTATAATGCCCCCTCCCTATAGGCAGAGTCTGTAGTATAATGCCCCCTCCCCATAGGCAGAGTCTTTAGTATAATGCTTCCCCACTCCCCATAGGTAGAGTCTTTATTATAATGCTTCCCCACTCCCCATAGGCAGAGTCTTTAGTAAACAGCCCCCATAGGCAGAGTCTGTAGTATAATGCTCCCCCCTCCCCATAGGCAGAGTCTTTAGTATAATGCTCCCCCCTCCCCATAGGCAGAGCCTTTAGTATAATGCTCCCCCCCTCCCCATAGGCAGAGCCTTTAGTATAATGCTTCCCCCCTCCCCATAGGTAGAGTCTTTAGTATAATGCTTCCCCCCTCCCCATAGGCAGAGTCTTTAGTATAATGCTTCTCCCCTCCCCATAGACAGAGGCTTTAGTATAATGCTCCCCTCCTCCCCATAGGTAGAGTCTTTAGTATAATGCTTCCCCCCATAGGCAGAGTCTTTAGTATAATGCTTCCCTTCCTATCCCATAGACAGTCTTTAATATAATGCCCCCCTCCCCATAGTGAGAGTCTTTAGCATACTTCCCTCCCTAAACCATAGGCAGAGTCTTTATTATAATACTTTCCCCCCTCCCCATAGGCACAGTCTTTAGTATAATGCTCCCCCCCTTCCCATAGGCAGAGTCTTTAGTATAATGCTTCCCCCCCTCCCCATAGGCAGAGTCTTTAGTATAATGCTTTCCTCCCTACCCCATAGGCAGAGTCTTTATTATAATACTTCCCCCCTCCCCATAGGCAGAGTCTTTATTATAATGCTTCCCCCCTACCCCATAGGCAGAGTGTTTAGTATAATGCTTCCCCCCTCCCCATAGGCAGAGTCTTTAGTATAATGCTTCCCCCCCCACCCTTTAGGCAGAGTCTTTAGTATAATACTCCCCCCTCCCCATAGGCAGAGTCTTTATTATAATGCTTCCCCCCTACCCCATAGGCAGAGTGTTTAGTATAATGCTTCCCCCCTCCCCATAGGCAGAGTCTTTAGTATAATGCTTCCCCCCCCCCACCCTTTAGGCAGAGTCTTTAGTATAATGCTCTCCCCCTCCCCATAGGCAGAGTCTTTAGTATAATGTTTCCCCCCCTCCCCATAGGCAGAGTCTTTAGTATACTTCCCTCCCTAAACCATAGGCAGAGTCTTTATTATAATACTTTCCCCCCTCCCCATAGGCACAGTCTTTAGTATAATGCTTCCCCTCGTAACCCATAGGTAGAGTCTTTATTATAATGCTCCCCCTCCCCATAGGCAGAGTCTTTAGTATAATGCTCCCCCTCCCCATAGGCAAAGTCTTTAGTATAATGCTCCCCCCCCTCCACATAGGCAGAGTCTTTAGTATAATGCTTCCCCCCTCCCCATAGGTAGAGTCTTTAGTATAATGCTTCCCCCCTCCCCATAGGCAGAGTCTTTAGTATAATGCTTCTTCCCTCCCCATAGACAGAGGCTTTAGTATAATGCTCCCCTCCTCCCCATAGGTAGAGTCTTTAGTATAATGCTTCCCCCCTTCCCATAGGCAGAGTCTTTAGTATAATGCTTCCCCCCATAGGCAGAGTCTTTAGTATAATGCTTCCCTTCCTTTCCCATAGACAGTCTTTAATATAATGCCCCCCTCCCCATAGTCAGAGTCTTTAGCATACTTCCCTCCCTAAACCATAGGCAGAGTCTTTATTATAATACTTTCCCCCCTCCCCATAGGCACAGTCTTTAGTATAATGCTTCCCCTCCTAACCCATAGGAAGAGTCTTTATTATAATGCTCCCCCTCCCCATAGGCAGAATCTTTAGTATAATGCTCCCCCTCCCCATAGGCAGAGTCTTTAGTATAATGCTCCCCCTCCCCATAGGCAGAGTCTTTAGTATAATGCTCCCCCCCTCCACATAGGCAGAGTCTTTAGTATAATGCTTCCCCCCTCCCCATAGGTAGAGTCTTTAGTATAATGCTTCCCCCCTCCCCATAGGCAGAGTCTTTAGTATAATGCTTCCCCACTCCCCATAGGTAGAGTCTTTATTATAATGCTTCCCCACTCCCCATAGGCAGAGTCTTTAGTATACTGCCCCCATAGGCAGAGTCTGTAGTATAATGCTCCCCCCTCCCCATAGGCAGAGTCTTTAGTATAATGCTCCCCCCTCCCCATAGGCAGAGCCTTTAGTATAATGCTCCCCCCTCCCCATAGGCAGAGCCTTTAGTATAATGCTTCCCCCCTCCCCATAGGTAGAGTCTTTAGTATAATGCTTCCCCCCTCCCCATAGGCAGAGTCTTTAGTATAATGCTTCTCCCCTCCCCATAGACAGAGGCTTTAGTATAATGCTCCCCTCCTCCCCATAGGTAGAGTCTTTAGTATAATGCTTCCCCCCTTCCCATAGGCAGAGTCTTTAGTATAATGCTTCACCCCATAGGCAGAGTCTTTAGTATAATGCTTCCCTTCCTATCCCATAGACAATCTTTAATATAATGACCCCCTCCCCATAGGCAGAGTCTTTAGTATAATGCTTCCCCCCCTCCCCATAGGCAGAGCCTTTAGTATAATGCTTTCCTCCCTACCCCATAGGCAGAGTCTTTATTATAATACTTCCCCCCTCCCCATAGGCAGAGTCTTTATTATAATGCTTCCCCCCTACCCCATAGGCAGGGTCTTTAGTATAATGCCCCCCCTCCCCATAGGCAGAGTCTGTAGTGTAATCCCCCCTCCTCATAGGCAGAGTCCGTAGTATAATGCCCCCCCCCCATAGGTAGAGTCTTTAGTATAATGCTTCCCCCCTTCCCATAGGCAGAGTCTTTAGTATAATGCTTCCCCCCATAGGCAGAGTCTTTAGTATAATGCTTCCCTTCGTATCCCATAGACAGTCTTTAATATAATGCCCCCCTCCCCATAGGCAGAGTCTTTAGTATAATGTTTCCCTCCCTACCCCATAGGCAGAGTTTTAATTATAATACTTCCCCCTTCCCCATAGGCAGAGTCTTTATATAATGCTCCCCCTTCTCCATAAGCAGAGTCTTTGGTATAATGCTCCCCCTCCCCATAGGCAGAGTCTTTAGTATAATGCTTCCCCCCTCCCCATAGGCAGAGTCTTTAGTATAATGCTTTCCTCCCTACCCCATAGGCAGAGTCTTTATTATAATACTTCCCCCCTCCCCATAGGCAGAGTCTTTATTATAATGCTTCCCCCCTACCCCATAGGCAGAGTGTTTAGTATAATGCTTCCCCCCTCCCCATAGGCAGAGTCTTTAGTATAATGCTTCCCCCCCACCCTTTAGGCAGAGTCTTTAGTATAATACTCCCCCCTCCCCACAGGCAGAGTCTTTAGTATAATGCTTCCCCCCCTCCCCATAGGCAGAGTCTTTAGTATAATGCTTTCCTCCCTACCCCATAGGCAGAGTCTTTATTATAATACTTCCCCCCTCCCCATAGGCAGAGTCTTTATTATAATGCTTCCCCCCTACCCCATAGGCAGAGTGTTTAGTATAATGCTTCCCCCCTCCCCATAGGCAGAGTCTTTAGTATAATGCTTCCCCCCCACCCTTTAGGCAGAGTCTTTAGTATAATACTCCCCCCTCCCCACAGGCAGAGTCTTTAGTATAATGCTCTCCCCCTCCCCATAGGCAGAGTCTTTAGTATAATGTTTCCCCCCCTCCCCATAGGCAGAGTCTTTAGCATACTTCCCTCCCTAAACCATAGGCAGAGTCTTTATTATAATACTTTACCCCCTTCCCATAGGCACAGTCTTTAGTATAATGCTTCCCCTCGTAACCCATAGGTAGAGTCTTTATTATAATGCTCCCCCTCCCCATAGGCAGAGTCTTTAGTATAATGCTCCCCCTCCCCATAGGCAAAGTCTTTAGTATAATGCTCCCCCCCCTCCACATAGGCAGAGTCTTTAGTATAATGCTTCCCCCCTCACCATAGGTAGAGTCTTTAGTATAATGCTTCCCCCCTCCCCATAGGCAGAGTCTTTAGTATAATGCTTCTCCCCTCCCCATAGACAGAGGCTTTAGTATAATGCTCCCCTCCTCCCCATAGGTAGAGTCTTTAGTATAATGCTTCCCCCCTTCCCATAGGCAGAGTCTTTAGTATAATGCTTCCCCCCATAGGCAGAGTCTTTAGTATAATGCTTCCCTTCCTATCCCATAGACAGTCTTTAATATAATGCCCCCCTCCCCATAGTCAGAGTCTTTAGCATACTTCCCTCCCTAAACCATAGGCAGAGTCTTTATTATAATACTTTCCCCCCTCCCCATAGGCACAGTCTTTAGTATAATGCTCCCCCCCCTTCCCATAGGCAGAGTCTTTAGTATAATGCTCCCCCCCCTCCCCATAGGCAGAGTCTTTAGTATAATGCTTTCCTCCCTACCCCATAGGCAGAGTCTTTATTATAATACTTCCCCCCTCCCCATAGGCAGAGTCTTTATTATAATGCTTCCCCCCTACCCCATAGGCAGGGTCTTTAGTATAATGCCCCCCCTCCCCATAGGCAGAGTCTGTAGTGTAATCCCCCCTCCTCATAGGCAGAGTCCGTAGTATAATGCCCCCCCCCATAGGCAGAGTCTGTAGTATAATGGTCCCCCCTCCCTATAGGCAGAGTCTGTAGTATAATGCTCCCCCCATAGGCAGAGTCTGTAGTATAATGCTCTACTCCTTATAAGGCAGAGTCTGTAGTATAATGCTCCCCCCTCCTCATAGGCAGAGTCTGTAGTATAATGTCCCCCCATAGGCAGAGTATGTAGTATAATGCTCCCCCCTTCCCATAGACAGAGTCTGTAGTATAATGCTGCCCCCATAGACAGAGTCTGTAGTGTAATCCCCCTTCTCATAGGCAGAGTCTGTAGTATAATGCTCCCCCCATAGACAGAGTCTTTAGTATAATGCCCCCTCCCTATAGGCAGAGTCTTTAGTATAATGCTTCCCCACTCCCCATAGGTAGAGTCTTTAGTATAATGCTTCCCCCTCCCCATAGGCAGAGTCTTTAGTATACTGCCCCCATAGGCAGAGTCTGTAGTATAATGCTCCCCCCTCCCCATAGGCAGAGTCTTTAGTATAATGCTCCCCCCTCCCCATAGGCAGAGCCTTTAGTATAATGCTCCCCCCTCCCCATAGGCAGAACCTTTAGTATAATGCTTCCCCCATCCCCATAGGTAGAGTCTTTAGTATAATGCTTCCCCCCTCCCCATAGGCAGAGTCTTTAGTATAATGCTTCTCCCCTCCCCATAGACAGAGGCTTTATTATAATGCTCCCCTCCTCCCCATAGGTAGAGTCTTTAGTATAATGCTTCCCCCCTTCCCATAGGCAGAGTCTTTAGTATAATGCTTCCCCCCATAGGCAGAGTCTTTAGTATAATGGTTCCCTTCCTATCCCATAGACAGTCTTTAATATAATGCCCCCCTCCCCATAGTCAGAGTCTTTAGTATAATGTTTCCCTCCCTACCCCATAGGCAGAGTTTTTATTATAATACTTCCCCCTTCCCCATAGGCAGAGTCTTTATATAATGCTCCCCCTTCCCCATAAGCAGAGTCTTTGGTATAATGCTCCCCATCCCCATAGGCAGAGTCTTTAGTATAATGCTTCCCCCCCTCCCCATAGGCAGAGTCTTTAGTATAATGCTTTCCTCCCTACCCCATAGGCAGAGTCTTTATTATAATACTTCCCCCTCCCCATAGGCAGAGTCTTTATTATAATGCTTCCCCCCTACCCCATAGGCAGAGTGTTTAGTATAATGCTTCCCCCCTCCCCATAGGCAGAGTCTTTAGTATAATGCTTCCCCCCTCCCCATAGGCAGAGCCTTTAGTATAATGCTCCCCCCCTCCCCATAGGCAGAGCCTTTAGTATAATGCTTCCCCCCTCCCCATAGGTAGTCTTTAGTATAATGCTTCCCCCCTCCCCATAGGCAGTCTTTAGTATAATGCTTCTCCCCTCCCCATAGACAGAGGCTTTAGTATAATGCTCCCCTCCTCCCCATAGGTAGAGTCTTTAGTATAATGCTTCCCCCCTTCCCATAGGCAGAGTCTTTAGTATAATGCTTCACCCCATAGGCAGAGTCTTTAGTATAAAGCTTCCCTTCCTATCCCATAGACAATCTTTAATATAATGCCCCCCTCCCCATAGGCAGAGTCTTTAGTATAATGCTTCCCCCCCCTCCCCATAGGCAGAGCCTTTAGTATAATGCTTTCCTCCCTACCCCATAGGCAGAGTCTTTATTATAATACTTCCCCCCTCCCGATAGGCAGAGTCTTTATTATAATGCTTCCCCCCTACCCCATAGGCAGGGTCTTTAGTATAATGCCCCCCCTCCCCATAGGCAGAGTCTGTAGTGTAATCCCCCCTCCTCATAGGCAGAGTCCGTAGTATAATGCCCCCCCCCCATAGGCAGAGTCTGTAGTATAATGGTCCCCCCTCCCTATAGGCAGAGTCTGTAGTATAATGCTCCCCCCATAGGCAGAGTCTGTAGTATAATGCTCTACTCCTTATAAGGCAGAGTCTGTAGTATAATGCTCCCCCCTCCTCATAGGCAGAGTCTGTAGTATAATGTCCCCACATAGGCAGAGTATGTAGTATAATGCTCCCCCCTTCCCATAGACAGAGTCTGTAGTATAATGCTGCCCCCATAGACAGAGTCTGTAGTGTAATCCCCCTTCTCATAGGCAGAGTCTGTAGTATAATGCTCCCCCCATAGACAGAGTCTTTAGTATAATGCCCCCTCCCTATAGGCAGAGTCTGTAGTATAATACCCCCTCCCCATAGGTAGAGTCTTTAGTATAATGCTTCCCCACTCCCCATAGGTAGAGTCTTTAGTATAATGCTTCCCCCCTCCCCATAGGCAGAGTCTTTAGTATACTGCCCCCATAGGCAGAGTCTGTAGTATAATGCTCCCCTCCCCATAGGCAGAGTCTTTAGTATAATGCTCCCCCCTCCCCATAGGCAGAGCCTTTAGTATAATGCTCCCCCCTCCCCATAGGCAGATCCTTTAGTATAATGCTTCCCCCATCCCCATAGGTAGAGTCTTTAGTATAATGCTTCCCCCCTCCCCATAGGCAGAGTCTTTAGTATAATGCTTCTCCCCTCCCCATAGACAGAGGCTTTATTATAATGCTCCCCTCCTCCCCATAGGTAGAGTCTTTAGTATAATGCTTCCCCCCTTCCCATAGGCAGAGTCTTTAGTATAATGCTTCCCCCCATAGGCAGAGTCTTTAGTATAATGCTTCCCTTCCTATCCCATAGACAGTCTTTAATATAATGCCCCCCTCCCCATAGGCAGAGTCTTTAGTATAATGTTTCCCTCCCTACCCCATAGGCAGAGTTTTTATTATAATACTTCCCCCTTCCCCATAGGCAGAGTCTTTATATAATGCTCCCCCTTCTCCATAAGCAGAGTCTTTGGTATAATGCTCCCCCTCCCCATAGGCAGAGTCTTTAGTATAATGCTTCCCCCCCTCCCCATAGGCAGAGTCTTTAGTATAATGCTTTCCTCCCTACCCCATAGGCAGAGTCTTTATTATAATACTTCCCCCCTCCCCATAGGCAGAGTCTTTATTATAATGCTTCCCCCCTACCCCATAGGCAGAGTGTTTAGTATAATGCTTCCCCCCTCCCCATAGGCAGAGTCTTTAGTATAATGCTTCCCCCCCACCCTTTAGGCAGAGTCTTTAGTATAATACTCCCCCCTCCCCACAGGCAGAGTCTTTAGTATAATGCTCTCCCCCTCCCCATAGGCAGAGTCTTTAGTATAATGTTTCCCCCCCTCCCCATAGGCAGAGTCTTTAGCATACTTCCCTCCCTAAACCATAGGCAGAGTCTTTATTATAATACTTTACCCCCTCCCATAGGCACAGTCTTTAGTATAATGCTTCCCCTCGGTACCCATAGGTAGAGTCTTTATTATAATGCTCCCCCTCCCCATAGGCAGAGTCTTTAGTATAATGCTCCACCTCCCCATAGGCAAAGTCTTTAGTATAATGCTCCCCCCCTCCACATAGGCAGAGTCTTTAGTATAATGCTTCCCCCCTCCCCATAGGTAGAGTCTTTAGTATAATGCTTCCCCCCTCCCCATAGGCAGAGTCTTTAGTATAATGCTTCTCCCCTCCCCATAGACAGAGGCTTTAGTATAATGCTCCCCTCCTCCCCATAGGTAGAGTCTTTAGTATAATGCTTCCCCCCTTCCCATAGGCAGAGTCTTTAGTATAATGCTTCCCCCCATAGGCAGAGTCTTTAGTATAATGCTTCCCTTCCTATCCCATAGACAGTCTTTAATATAATGCCCCCCTCCCCATAGTCAGAGTCTTTAGCATACTTCCCTCCCTAAACCATAGGCAGAGTCTTTATTATAATACTTTCCCCCCTCCCCATAGGCACAGTCTTTAGTATAATGCTCCCCCCCTTCCCATTGGCAGAGTCTTTAGTATAATGCTTCCCCCCCTCCCCATAGGCAGAGTCTTTAGTATAATGCTTTCCTCCCTACCCCATAGGCAGAGTCTTTATTATAATACTTCCCCCCTCCCCATAGGCAGAGTCTTTATTATAATGCTTCCCCCCTACCCCATAGGCAAAGTGTTTAGTATAATGCTTCCCCCCTCCCCATAGGCAGAGTCTTTAGTATAATGCTTCCCCCCCCCACCCTTTAGGCAGAGTCTTTAGTATAATACTCCCCCCTCCCAACAGGCAGAGTCTTTAGTATAATGCTCTCCCCCTCCCCATAGGCAGAGTCTTTAGTATAATGTTTCCCCCCCTCCCCATAGGCAGAGTCTTTAGCATACTTCCCTCCCTAAACCATAGGCAGAGTCTTTATTATAATACTTTCCCCCCTCCCCATAGGCACAGTCTTTAGTATAATGCTTCCCCTCGTAACCCATAGGTAGAGTCTTTATTATAATGCTCCCCCTCCCCATAGGCAGAGTCTTTAGTATAATGCTCCCCCTCCCCATAGGCAAAGTCTTTAGTATAATGCTCCCCCCCTCCACATAGGCAGAGTCTTTAGTATAATGCTTCCCCCATCCCCATAGGTAGAGTCTTTAGTATAATGCTTCCCCCCTCCCCATAGGCAGAGTCTTTAGTATAATGCTTCTCCCCTCCCCATAGACAGAGGCTTTAGTATAATGCTCCCCTCCTCCCCATAGGTAGAGTCTTTAGTATAATGCTTCCCCCCTTCCCATAGGCAGAGTCTTTAGTATAATGCTTCCCCCCATAGGCAGAGTCTTTAGTATAATGCTTCCCTTCCTATCCCATAGACAGTCTTTAATATAATGCCCCCCTCCCCATAGGCAGAGTCTTTAGTATAATGTTTCCCTCCCTACCCCATAGGCAGAGTTTTTATTATAATACTTCCCCCTTCCCCATAGGCAGAGTCTTTATATAATGCTCCCCCTTCCCCATAAGCAGAGTCTTTGGTATAATGCTCCCCCTCCCCATAGGCAGAGTCTTTAGTATAATGCTTCCCCCCCTCCCCATAGGCAGAGTCTTTAGTATAATGCTTTCCTCCCTACCCCATAGGCAGAGTCTTTATTATAATACTTCCCCCCTCCCCATAGGCAGAGTCTTTATTATAATGCTTCCCCCCTACCCCATAGGCAGAGTGTTTAGTATAATGCTTACCCCCTCCCCATAGGCAGAGTCTTTAGTATAATGCTTCCCCCCCACCCTTTAGGCAGAGTCTTTAGTATAATACTCCCCCCTCCCCACAGGCAGAGTCTTTAGTATAATGCTCTCCCCCTCCCCATAGGCAGATTCTTTCGTATAATGTTTCCCCCTCTCCCCATAGGCAGAGTCTTTAGCATACTTCCCTCCCTAAACCATAGGCAGAGTCTTTATTATAATGCTTTCCCCCCTCCCCATAGGCACAGTCTTTAGTATAATGCTTCCCCTCCTAACCCATAGGTAGAGTCTTTATTATAATGCTCCCCCTCCCCATAGGCAGAGTCTTTAGTATAATGCTCCCCCTCCCCATAGGCAGAGTCTTTAGTATAATGCTCCCCCCCCTCCACATAGGCAGTCTTTAGTATAATGCTTCCCCCATACCCAATAGGCAGAGTCTTTAGTATAATGCTCCCCCCCCCCTCCACATAGGCAGTCTTTAGTATAATGCTTCCCCCATACCCAATAGGCAGAGTCTTTAGTATAATGCTCCCCCCCGCCCCATAGGCAGAGTCTTTAGTATAATGCTTCTCCCCTCCACATAGGCAGAGTCTTTAGTATAATGCTCCCCCTCACCCATTAGGCAGAGTCTTTATTATAATACTGCCCCCTCCCCACAGGCAGAGTCTTTAGTATAATGCTCTCCCCCTCCCATAGGCAGCATCTTTAGTATAATGTTTCCCCCCCTCCCCATAGGCAGAGTCTTTAGTATAATGCTTCCGTCCCTAAACCATAGGCAGAGTCTTTATTATAATACTTTCCCCCCTCCCCATAGGCACAGTCTTTAGTATAATGCTTCCCCTCCTAACCCATAGGTAGAGTCTTTATTATAATGCTCCCCCCTCCCCATAGGCAGAGTCTTTAGTATAATGCCCTCCCCCATAGGCAGAGTCTTTATTATAATGCTCCCCCCCCCATAGACAGAGTCTGTAGTATAATGCTCCCCCCTCCCCATAGGCAGAATCTTTAGTATAATGCTCCCCCCTCCCCATAGGCAGAATCTTTAGTATAATGCTCCCCCCCTCCCCATAGGCAGAGTCTTTAGTATAATGCTCCCCCCCGCCCCATAGGCAGAGTCTTTAGTATAATGCTCCCCCCCGCCCCATAGGCAGAGTCTTTAGTATAATGCTTCCCCCCGCCCCATAGGCAGAGTCTTTAGTATAATGCTTCCCCCCTCCCCATAGGCAGAGTCTTTAGTATAATGCTTCCCCCATACCCAATAGGCAAAGTCTTTAGTATAATGATTTCCCCCTTCCCATAGGCAGAGTCTTTACTATAATGCTTCCCCCCTTCCGGTAGGCTGAGTTTGTAATATAATGCCCCCCCATAGGCAGAGTCTGTAATATAATGCGCCCCCTTTCCCCCGGCAAATAATAAATAAGCAGTACTCACCTCTCCTCCTTGTTCCCTCGCTGCTCCGAGCGCCCGGTCCGCACACATCTTCAGCACAGCAGGCCAGGCGCCAAGTGATGACGTCAGAGATGTCAGTCGCAGAGAGGGAACTGATGGGAGAGGGTACCGCGCTCTCATCACTGAGCTTGCGGTGACGGGCGGGGGGCACGATGCTGGCACTGCCCCCCCCCCTCCTGCTCAAGGGCCCCATAGCGGCCGCCGGGCGGTACAGGGACATAGAGTCCCCCTGCTCTGCCCGGAGTGTAACTGTATCGGCGGGCTGCGGGTGGGCCCTCTCAGAGCGCACCGCTCCTTTTGCTACCCCCCCCCCCACATGACACCGGGGAGGTAAAATGACAAATTGGGCACAATATGGCCATTTTCACTTAGGGGTGTACTCACTTTTGTTGCCTGTGGTTTAGGCATGAATGGCTGTGTGTTGAGTTATTTAGAGGCCACACCAAACTTACACTGTTATACAAGCTGTACACTGACTCCTTTACATTGTAACACAGGGTCAGATTTTCAGTGTTGTCCCATGAAAAGATATAATAAAAAATTTACATAAGTGTGAGGGGTGTACTCACTTTTGTGATATACTGTACATATGCGTCTCCCGGCTCTTTGCACTCTCAGCTTTCAGTGTCTTCCAAAACCACCTTTGTAACTAGAGCACCTGGCGCCTTTACCTTTAGAAATTTGATCCCTCTGAGCCGCCGTTGTTTTCAGGGTCTCCTTGACCACAGAGACGCCGACCTCCTGAGCCGTTGCTGGTTGCCTAAGTTATTGATCCCTCCGAGTTTCCGTCGCTCTCCTGGGTAACACTGACGCGCGCCTCCGGCATAGGAGCTCCTTGCTGTAACTAGGCTGCTGCTTGTCCCCGTGTGATAATTGGGGGTTTTGGAGTTTCAGTAGACGGTTGTGACGACCTCAGGTGTTCTGAACCACAGGACAAGTCTGCGGCGCGACGTGATTATTCTACATGACTCACGTGCTTGTACCTGATGTTATATCATTGCACTCATTTAAATGGATTTTCTTTGTTATTAAGTTTTATGAGCAAATCATTGTTCATGCGAATGTTCACCTTGTCTCCTCCCCTAATTTTCTTTCTTTTTTATCTAGCTGCCATTATTCCCCATGCAAATACTCACCTGAGGAAGAGGCTGCGAAACGCGTAGTCGTTTTACTTTTGTACTCATTTAACGAAAAAATAAATAAATTAGAATAGATTTGTTGCAACCATTGAGGAGAGCGGAGCCCCTTACTTCCAGTGGTTTCAGCTCACCGCCTCTACAGGAGACAGGTTAGGACTGTCCCGATGGGTGCACCGTGTCGTGGTGGGATGACCTTTATGCTTTTTTGATCAAAATAGCGTTAGCTAAGTCCCCTATGTTATTTACATATAGTATCATCATTTACTTATTTACTAGGGTATATGTTCATTTTGGGTTTTGATTTTTTTTTTCTTGGGTTTAGTCTGTTTTTTTGTACCTGAGAATTTCCGCTTCTGATGAGACCCGCGTCTCCATAAGGCCATTGGCTCCGCATTTTGCGACCCTGGCTGTTGTACACCGATTGAGTCATTTACTGATCACTTTTATACGTTTATTTGATCAGATGATGCCCTATGTGTGTGGCGCCCAGGGGATGGGGACTACTCGGCGCCCGGGCCTTAATGCCTGGTCTTGGGGGGGATGTCGCGGTGGTCGGCTCCCGGGCCCGTACCCTGGGGTCTCTCTTAAAAAAGGGGAAAATGAAATGTCAAAGTTCGTAACGCCACCTGTGGTGTCTGGTGAGGATCACCAGCGCTGCGGCAGTCCACTGAGGCCGGTGTTACGGCAGCTTTGATGGTGTAGCTCCCCACAGGTGGAGCTAAGCCTCAGGGCAGCGATGTTTGACGAGGTGCACGATATGGCGGTGACCCAGCTGGGTCACAGGAAGAACATTGGACACACACACACGGTTTGCTTCTGTACCTTTTACTGGTGGGAATGCAGGTACCGTCCGGAGCACTGTAGGGTGAGGGGTGCACTGCAGGACTCTCCCCAGTGAGCAGGTGTAGGGCCTCCTGTTTCTTCGCCGCTTAGTGTTAGTCTCTGGCCTGCCTGGAGCTAGGCCTAACTTAGTCTCTGTTCTGCACCGGCTGATCCTGTGGTAGGGCCTTCTGTTGGAGTACACACTCCCTGGTATATGGGGCCTCGGTAACTCCTGACCCTGGTATAAGAGTCAGCGTTTGGTATTCCTGGAACCTGTAGTTCGCCAGGGGTTCTGGTTGTCTTCTGCTGGGTATAAAGAATCCCTGCAGACTCGGACACAGTGTCCGGGATATGGTTTCTAGGGTGAGCTGGTAAGGCTCCTCTGCCCCCAATGCTACTCACTCCTCTAGCCTTCGGCCTACTAGGGCCCTCACTAGGCTATACACAATGGCAGTTAGCTGGCTGCCTCTTCTGCTGCTCTCTGAGCGTCAGCAACGCTCCTAGCTCGCTTAACTCGAGCTGCTTGAGTCTGACTGAGCTCCACTGCAGACTGACCTGTTTCTCTGTGTCTCACTCTGCAGGAACTGGCTGTGGACTCCAGACTGTTCTGTCTCCACTCTCTTCCTGAGGAGACCTCACTCACAGACTCTCTCCTTCTGTGTCTGAGCAGAAACTAAAAACTGCTGAATCACTCCACCTTCCCTATTTATATCCCTATCAGGCTCCCTCTGGTGGTCTGAGGTGGAAGGTGGAGGTGTGTGTATGCTCTGAGGGCCTCTTGTGGAGAAAACCTGAAATGCACCCATCCAGGATCTCTGACTCCATGCACAGCAGGGCGTCACATTCCCCCCTAGTTGAACTCAGCACTCCCGGGCTGAAGCACATTTTGTAACAAAAACAATAACAAGCTTCCCTTTATGGGAGGTTAGGACACTTGAACGTTGCATAACCAGAACATGGATAAATATACATATATAGTTCAGTAAACAGTAGGCAATGAGCAACCAGAAAGTCCAAGTCTCTTCCTGAGAGGTTACTCAAAGGGGCACTCAGGGAGTGCAAATATTTACAAATAAAGTCTTTGGGCTGCACATAGTCCTCAGCCGCAGAGTTCTTAGATACCCAAGCGGGTAATGGGAAGCAAATAAGTAAAGTGTCCGTTTCACTTGGATTGTCCATTAGAGGGGCAAAATATAAGTTAAAGGCATGTAAAGGCAATAAATACATAGCAATACATACGCAGGATAATGCAATAATATACAGTATTATACAATACAATACAATACCCCAGGGGTAACTATCTACATCTGTCGCGGTTTAACTATTTTACTTAGTGTACCTGACAGGGAGTTGACCTTTCGTGCTACGTGTAGATCTGCGTAGTGCAGTGGTCTGTGTAGTGTCAGTGTTTCTCTCAGCTACCCTGTTTAGCTACTAGCGATGGTATTGAAAAACTGCCTTAACCTCGCTACTGGGCTGGCAAGTTCACCATTGGCTGGGCCTTCTTGCTCTGCTTCTGCCGGGGATCCTTCTTCCGGGGATTCTTCCTGAGCAGGCTCTTCTGCGGCACTAGGCTCTTCTGCAGCACTTACAGGTTCAACTTGCTGTGGAGGGTCTTCTGGCTGTTGGAAGAATTGGAGTACTGGAATTATGACTGCTCCTCCGATTTGAGGCCAATCTGCAGGGAAGTCTCCTAAATCAGTATGCATTACTGCTTCATCAGGTTCCTCCGGGAAAATGAGAGGCACTTCTTCTTGGGTTTTTAGCAGATCTGGACACAACTTCAGGTGGTACCTAGATATTGTCGCAGTTGTTCTTCCTCCATCTTCGCTGATCAGACACGTCTTTCTGTTGTCAAACCTTGAATTCAGCACAGTGTAGGGTTCTCTCTCCCACTGGTCATCAAGCTTGTGGTTCCTCCGCTTCCTTTTCAATACCACTTCTCCTGGTGTGAAGGGTTCTGCTGGTGCACTTCTGTTGTACTGTGCTTCTTGTTTAGCCCTCACCCGAGTGAGACTGTCTTCGACACAGGCTTGTACTCTTCTGTACTGCTCCTGTCTGGTCGTTTCCCAGTCCTCAGTGGTCACATCAGCTTCAAGTTCTACAACACCAAGCTCCAGGTCCATGGGCAACTTCCCAGGTCTTGCCCGCATTAGATATGCCGGAGTGCAGTTGGTGGAACTTACTGGTATATGATTGTACAGGTCTACTAGGTCAGGTAGTAGGTCTGGCCACTGGTTTCTCTCCTCAAGTGGTATGGTCTTCAGCAGGTCGATGATGATGTTATTCATCTTTTCACAGAGACCGTTAGTTTGGGGGTGGTACGGTGTAGTCCTGATCTTTTTACACCCGTACAGATGGCAGAACTCTTTGAACAATTCAGCCTCAAAGGCCGGGCCTTGGTCAGTCAGTATCTGCTCAGGGTATCCATGGGGTCTGCAGAAGTACGCTTGGAACGTCTTCGCTGCTGTCTCTGCTGTCAGGTCTTTGACAGGGGCGACCACCAGGAACCTGGAGTAGTGATCCACCATGGTCAGGGCATAGGTATAACCTGACCGGCTGGGTGACAACTTGACATGGTCCAGGGCCACGATCTCCAGGGGACGAGTCATCTTGATGGGTTGCAGGGGTGCCTTCTGGCTGCTGTAGTCTTTTCTTCTGAGGCTACAGGGTCCACAGTCTCTGCACCACCTCTCAATGGAGCTGCGCATTCCCACCCAGTAGAATCGACACTTCAACAGGGTCTCTAGCTTTTTCCAGCCAAACTGCCCCGCTTGATCGTGGTAGGCCTCCAACACCATCTGGATGTCCGTCTTGGGGACCACTATCTGCCATACCAACTCGTGGGTCTTGGGATTGACGTACCTCCGGCACAACTTCTCACGGTACATAAACAGCCGGCTCCTCTCGTTCTACAGCTGCTTTGCTTGAAGAGACGCATCCTTCTCCAGGGAGGAACCTTCTTGGGTTATCAGCTCCTTGATACAGATGACAACCGGGTCGCTATCCTGGGTCTCCTTCCAGCTGTGGTGAGGCAAGGGGTTTAACGACTTAAAGCGTTGCCTCCTGGAGGCTCGTAGCTCGTGGATCATCCCATTCCGGTGGAAGGCAGGTAGCTCAATCTCCTCCAGGTCATCCACTACTTCTTCTGTGTCTGACTGGTGAGGCACCCTGGACAGGGCATCGGCGTTGGCGTTCTTGTGGCCCGCCCGGTACTTAATTGTGAACTGGTAGTTTGACAGCCGAGCCATCCATCGTTGTTCCATGGCTCCCAGCTTGGCTGTTTCAAGATGAGTTAAGGGGTTATTATCAGTGTAGGCAGTGAACTTGCTGGAGGCAAGGTAGTGCTTGAACCTTTCTGTGATGGCCCAGACCAAGGCCAGGAACTCCAACTTGAAGCTGCTATAGTTCTCTGGGTTCCACTTGGTCGGCGCTTCCTGCTTGCACACGCGATTACTTTCCCCTGGCCATTCTGCTTCTGACTTAGGAAAGCTCCCAATCCTTCATTGCTGGCATCAGTATACAGCAGGAACGGTTGGCTGTAGTCAGGGTAGGCTAGGATCTCATCACCTGTCAGGATCTCCTTCATTTCTTGAAATGATTCAGCCTGTTCTTTACCCCAGTGGAACGGGGGATTTCTGCCCTTGGGGACTGCCCTACCAGGAGGTCTTGCAGAGGTGCTGCTCTCTTGGTGTAATCTTTTACAAACCTCCGGTAGTATCCTATCAGTCCCAGGAACTGACGCACCTCCTTGAGGTTCTTCGGCTCCGGCCATTTCTGGATGGCAGTGACCTTCTCCGGGTCTGGTGCTACTCCCTCTGGACTGACAATGTGCCCCAGGTACTGTACTTTTCTCTTGAGCAGGTGGCACTTGGAGGGCTTCAACTTCATCCCATACTGGGACAGTGACTCAAATACCTCCGCCAGGTGCTTCAAGTGGTTCTCATACGTCTTGGAGTACACAATCACGTCATCCAGGTATAGTAACACAGTCTCGAAGTTGTGGTGTCCCAGGCAGAACTCCATCAATCTCTGGAACGTTCCGGGGGCATTGCAGAGTCCAAACGGCATACTGTTGAACCCGCAGAGTCCCATCGGGGTGGTGAAGGCTGTCTTCTCCCGATCCTCCTCAGCCACAGCTACTTGCCAGTACCTACTAGTGAGGTCAAGGGTGGAAAAGTAATTTGCAGACTTTAAGGCAGCCAGGGATTCCTCAATACGGGGTAAAGGGTATGCATCTTTATGTGTAATGCGATTTACTTGTCGGTAATCTACACACATTCTCATGCTTCCATCCTTTTTCCTGACTAGAACTAGGGGAGCTGCCCAGGGACTACAACTATCCCTTACTACCCCTGCCTTCTTCATGTCATGCAACATCTCCTTGGCTTTCTGGTAGTGTGCTGGAGGTATAGGCCTGTACCGTTCCTTGATGGGGGGATGGTTGCCTGTGGGGATGTGATGTTGTACCCCCTTAATCCTCCCAAAGTCAAGTGTGTGTTTGCTGAATACCTGCTCGTATTCCTGAACCACCCGGTGTACTCCCTGTTTCTGGTGGGCAGGAGTGGTGTCTGTCCCAACATGGATCTGCTGACACCAATCCTCCACCTGGGTTGCAGGGTCATTATCCTCCACTTGGTCTGGGGAGGTTAAGGACTCCGCCGTGTGAATAGAGTTATTATTTACAGTGTAAAGTTTGGCAATAGTGGCATAACGTGGTAATCTAACCTCATCTTCCCCATAGTTGAGAAGACGGACGGGCACCCTCCCATTGTGTACATCTACTACCCCCCTGGCAGTTAAGAGTGTAGGTCTGTGCTCTGAGCTAAGGGGTTCTACTACCGCCTGGTAGCTCTGTCCTTTAAGACCTATTGCTGCTCTACACCAGATAAGCATTTCACCCATTGGGGGAATCACAATGGGTATCGGGTCCGTTACCCGCACGCTACCAATCTCACCACCGGTCAGCCTCATTTGCTGCTGGTACATCAGGGCTCGGATCTCCTTCTGGATCGCTCTCTTCTGCCCTGGTCTGGCAACGTCAGCGAGCTGTTGGAGTAAAAACACAACCTCCTCCAAACAGTTACCAACAATGTTAGTGCCTAGTACCACATTCAGTCCATTTTCCTCA
This sequence comes from Phyllobates terribilis, assembly GCF_046119375.1. Taxonomy (NCBI): domain Eukaryota; kingdom Metazoa; phylum Chordata; class Amphibia; order Anura; family Dendrobatidae; genus Phyllobates; species Phyllobates terribilis. The sequence goes on along the minus strand of NW_027362769.1, from coordinate 395,010,845 downwards.
TTGACAGTCTTCACTACAATGAGTCCCTGGTCCTTTAACTCTACTCTCCCCACTTTTACTGCTACATTCTTAACCCCAAGTAGGTCAAGAGGGAGGCCGTTAGAGGCATATACTGAAAAGTCTGGGTTTGAGGGTTGGAGACTGTCCATGGACCAGTATTTGCTATAGAGGATATCAGGTATGATTGTTACCTGGGATCCGGTGTCCAGCAGGGCAGGTATCGCAATGCCGTCCAGTATTATGGATAGGAAAGGTCTTCCTCCCACGAACCTGCGGTGCCAGTCTGAGGGGCCTGCTGAGTCTATTCCTGGGTGTTGGCCCTCAGACCCAGGGTTTGCTCGTTTAAAGGACAATCACGCACTGTGTGACCTGCCTTTTGGCAGCGGTGGCAGACGAACTCTTGGTGAGGATGGCGCTGGTTGTTGGTCCTTCCTGGGGGCGGCGTTCTCCTCCGGGGTGGCGATGTCCTCCTCCGGGGTGGCGACGTCCTCCTTCTCCTCCGGTTCATCCAGGAGACATCCTCAGGGCAGTCGGCTAGCAGGATCTTTCCCTCCGTCTCTGGCTCCGTCCGTAGCTGCAGGGCACTCATCACAGTGGCCAGGTTTTTGGTCAGCTGGCGCACTTCTGAGCGCAGACAGTCCAGCTCAGTAGGGGGCGCTGCTTGCACTTTGGCTTCAGCAGCAAGCGGGGAAAAGGTGGGTGCTGCTGGCGTTGTAGTGGCCTCACCCTGGTAACGTTGGATTGCAGTATCTGCTGTCTCCAGGGGTTGCAATCCCCTTATAGCCATATCCTTAAGGGTGTCAAAGGTAGCATCTGGATGATCCAAGGACCACCAACGCACAGTCCTGCTCTCCGCTTGGGACCTCAGACCCCGGACAAATTGTTCTTTTAGCATTTTACTCTCATTAGTTAAGCTAATTGGACTAACCTGTTTTAGAGCTCGCAGGGCCCCTTGTAAACGGCAGGCATAGTCCCGAACGCTGTCCTCCGGTTTCTGAGAGCATTGGTAGAACCTCATCCGGAGGTCTGCCTCAGTGCGGTCCTCAAAGGCAGTCTGTAATTTTTCGAAAATTGCGGACACTGATTCCTGGTCTGCAGCCGACCAAGTCTCTACTTCTCTCTCCGCAGCACCAGTCAATTGTCCCACTACTACTGCAGCTCTTTGTTTGCCCGTCATAGAATACATGTCCAGGATGCTGCATATTTTGTGCTTGAATCCAGACAGGGTGTCTGGCTTGCCGCTGTACTGGGGAAGCCACTTTGCTCCAGGCATGTATGGTAAAGTCAATGGTACGATAGGGGCTACAGGCCCTGGTGATGGAGCGGTTGCTCCGTCTTGCGCGGCGGCCGCGGGTTCATCATCGGGGCTGTCAGCCTGGGCCGCGACGTCGGGTTGTTGCTGCAACATCTTGACACCCCCCTAGTGAACCGTGGCCTACCTTCCTTCTGTAGGCCGCAGCTCCGCAGGTGACGGTCTTCTGGTAGGACCTTGCGTCGCTTATGTTCCATGTCAGAGCGTTCGCTGGGGTCTTCCTGCCAGGACCTGACGCTGCGTCAATGCGTGGGGCATGTCCTCGACTTCGCGCGCTTCCAGCAGTTACGCCCCTCTTCTTCCTGCGCGGCGACCGGAAAGATGGCGGTCAGTGGCGGGAAACTCCAGAAAATGGCGGGAAAAGTTTCACCACTGAGTTTTACAGTCTTTTAAGGCGCACAGTACCCGGTGGCAACGGGCACAACTCCTTCCGTTGCCGCGGGCACGCAATCCTGTTCGTGACGCCAGTTAGAGAGATGTGGCGCCCAGGGGATGGGGACTACTTGGCGCCCGGGCCTTAATGCCTGGTCTTGGGGGGATGTCGCGGTGGTCGGCTCCTGGACCCGTACCCTGGGGTCTCTCTTAAAAAAGGGGAAAATGAAATGTCAAAGTTCGTGACGCCACCTGTCTTGTTTGGTGAGGATCACCAGCGCTGCGGCAGTCCACTGAGGCCGGTGTTACGGCAGCTTTGATGGTGTAGCTCCCCACAGGTGGAGCTAAGCCTCAGGGCAGCGATGTTTGACGAGGTGCACGATATGGCGGTGACCCAGCTGGGTCACAGGAAGAACATTGGACACACACACACAGTTTGCTTCTGTACCTTTTACTGGTGGGAATGCAGGTACCGTCCGGAGCACTGTAGGGTGAGGGGTGCACTGCAGGACTCTCCCCAGTGAGCAGGTGTAGGGCCTCCTGTTTCTTTGCCGCTTAGTGTTAGTCTCTGGCCTGCCTGGAGCTAGGCCTAACTTAGTCTCTGTTCTGCACCGGCTGATCCTGTGGTAGGGCCTTCTGTTGGAGTACACACTCCCTGGTATATGGGGCCTCGGTAACTCCTGACCCTGGTATAAGAGTCAGCGTTTGGTATTCCTGGAACCTGTAGTTCGCCAGGGGTTCTGGTTGTCTTCTGCTGGGTATAAAGAATCCCTGCAGACTCGGACACAGTGTCCGGGATATGGTTTCTGGGGTGAGCTGGTAAGGCTCCTCTGCCCCCAATGCTACTCACTCCTCTAGCCTTCGGCCTACTAGGGCCCTCACTAGGCTATACACACTGGCAGTTAGGTGGCTGCCTCTTCTGCTGCTCTCTGAGCGTCAGCAACGCTCCTAGCTCGCTTAACTCGAGCTGCTTGAGTCTGACTGAGCTCCACTGCAGACTGACCTGTTTCTCTGTGTCTCACTCTGCAGGAACTGGCTGTGGACTCCAGACTGTTCTGTCTCCACTCTCTTCCTGAGGAGAACTCACTCACAGACTCTCTCCTTCTGTGTCTGAGCAGAAACTAAAAACTGCTGAATCACTCCACCTTCCCTATTTATATCCCTATCAGGCTCCCTCTGGTGGTCTGAGGTGGAAGGTGGAGGTGTGTGTATGCTTTGAGGGCCTCTTGTGGAGAAAACCTGAAATGCACCCATCCAGGATCTGTGACTCCATGCACAGCAGGGCGTCACATGTGCGTGGGCATTTTTTATCTGCTCTTTGTAGATTTACTGTCACTTGTCTTGCAGGGTGATTGTTCCACGTAGCTCGCGGTAATTGTCGCAGGCCGCCAGGTAGATCTTTCTGGTGGTCCTCATCATCTGCCCGGCTCTCCGGTTGCAGCCTAATCCGCCTCTCCCCTTTTTTCATCCACCATGTCTCCTCATTCAGCAGGATTTCCTTAAAATAACCTCTGATCTTACGGATAACTCCGTCTTCAGTTCATCAATTTCAGTTTTAATCCTCTTTAGCTAAGCACGGAAAAGTCTTCCTATGCTTGGAGGCGCCATCAGCCTCGTCTCAGCCTCCCGGAGCCTCGCCACAGACTTACGAGATTCCTCTTTATCCTTACAGAGATGGCTCCTCGCCCGGGAGCCACAGATGGAAACAGACTCTGGAGGTCTCTGCAGCCCCCAGCCTGGGGAGGATGTATGGCCCATGTAACTGATGACACGGCCGCTCGTTTCCAGCACAAGTATTGATATCACAGTGCCAGGTTTTATGTCAATGAAGCTCATTCATCAATCAATGGGGAGTTCTGTAACTGTAAAGCCTTAGGGCCCCATGCATTATTGCATTTGCACCTTTTTTTTTTGCATATTTTTCTTTTTTATTTAACTTCTTGTCCCTTTTAAAGCCTATGTTATATGCGTTCACCGGCTTTATTTCACGCTTGCCATTTTGGCCAAGGTTTGAGGTTTCCAGGTGTTTCATTCTGATGAAACCTCGCAAATAATGAATCGAATCCTTTATGTTTCTATTTTTCACAATTCTCAAGATCTTGATTTGCAGTTAGTGAATTCGATAAACGGGAACTTCCCTACCTGGCCGTGCCCAAATAGCTGAGGATTTGTTCCAATGCATCAGTGCAGGTGTGATCTATCAGCCGAGGCCTCCGGCTGGTGTCGCTCATAGGGGTCACTATAGACTGCAATGATCAGGGTACAATGACGCTCTGGACCGGCTCATTGCCCCAGCTGCTGCAGAACTTCTTGTTTTAGATCCGGCTTGGACTGGGATGAGTGGATTACACCGCCGTTTGCTTTCAGGGCGCAGCTGCTATTCCTCCCACCGACATGCAGACTCCGAGTGTCCAGGGTGGAGCACGGGCAATGATTTCTTATTGATCTCACTCCAGACGCCTTACAGATCAATGTCCGCAGCTTTCCTTCCTTTGAATAAGGAAAGAATATGAAAACAAGGCCACACAGCGCTGTCCAGTGTCTAATATATACTATAATACATATACATTAGATTGTCCCTCTCAGGCTGCCATAGACCTGCATGAACCCAGAGAGGAGCAGAGAGCGGGGGCTGTGCACCTGTATGGAGCCCGGGTGACTCTGTGACGGATTGGCAGCTGATAATAACGGCTACTATAAGAGATCAAGGGCAGAACGGGCTGACAGAGGAAGAGAGCAGCACTCGGCGCCTCTTCTTGCCCTTTTCTTCCCCATACTCTCTCCTTGTGTGCTGTGTGCGGAGCCATTGATATACATTATATGAGCCGCCATAAAGCGATATTTGCTGGGCGCCAGATGTCATGTGCCCGGCATTAGGGGCAGAGGCTCTAGGCGACCCGGATTACCTCTTATCTACCTGCGCCCTTTGTCTCTCCGGGTCTCAGCAGCGCTCGGCTCCCGGAAACTGAAAATACAGCAGTAAAACTCCTAAGAGATGAGCAGTGATAGGGTTAATGTGATGTCACGGTACTGAATGATGGGCGCCATATGCTACCCAGTGTCAGAGGATGCTATATATACCGCTGATAACAGTCACAGTCACATCCCCGCGACTGATACCAGGTGAGTGGCTCATCCAGGACCTCTAGGACCATGGGGGCCACACTGCTGAGGCAACATAAGGGCCCTGTTACTATGACGCCCTGTATGAAGACATTAATATATAGGAATTGATGGTATACATCACTATAACAGCAGGGGTACTCTCAGTGGTAGATCATTATCAGTATAACATTGGGGGTACTCTCAGTGGTAGGTCATTATCAGTATAACATAGGGGGTACTCTCAGTGGTAGGTTATTATCAGTATAACATTGGGGTACTCTCAGTGGTAGGTGATTATCAGTATAACATTGGGGTACTCTCAGTAGTAGGTCATTATCAGTATAACATTGGGGGTACTCTCAGTGGTAGATCATTATCAGTATAACATTGGGGGTACTCTCAGTAGTAGGTCATTATCAGTATAACATTGGGGTACTCTCAGTAGTAGATTATTATCAGTATAACATTGGGGGTACTCTCAGTAGTAGATTATTATCAGTATAACATTGGGGTACTCTCAGTAGTAGGTCATTATCAGTATAACATTGGGGGTACTCTCAGTGGTAGATCATTATCAGTATAACATTGGGGGTACTCTCAGTAGTAGGTCATTATCAGTATAACATTGGGGGTACTCTCAGTAGTAGATCATTATCAGTATAACATTGGGGTACTCTCAGTGGTAGATCATTATCAGTATAACATTGGGGGTACTCTCAGTGGTAGATCATTATCAGTATAACATTGGGGGTACTCTCAGTGGTAGGTCATTATCAGTATAACATTGGGGTACTCTCAGTGGTGGATCATTATCAGTATAACATTGGGGTACTCTCAGTGGTAGATCATTATCAGTATAACATTGGGGTACTCTCAGTGGTAGGTCATTATCAGTATAACATTGGGGTACTCTCAGTGGTAGGTCATTATCAGTATAACATTGGGGTACTCTCAGTGGTAGATCATTATCAGTATAACATTGGGGTACTCTCAGTGGTAGGTCATTATCAGTATAACATTGGGGTACTCTCAGTGGTAGATCATTATCAGTATAACATTGGGGTACTCTCAGTGGTAGATCATTATCAGTATAACATTGGGGGTACTCTCAGTGGTAGGTCATTATCAGTATAACATTGGGGTACTCTCAGTGGTAGGTCATTATCAGTATAACATTGGGGGTACTCTCAGTGGTAGGTCATTATCAGTATAACATTGGGGTACTCTCAGTGGTAGGTCATTATCAGTATAACATTGGGGTACTCTCAGTGGTAGATCATTATCAGTATAACATTGGGGTACTCTCAGTGGTAGGTCATTATCAGTATAACATTGGGGTACTCTCAGTGGTAGGTCATTATCAGTATAACATTGGGGGTACTCTCAGTGGTAGGTCATTATCAGTATAACATTGGGGTACTCTCAGTGGTGGATCATTATCAGTATAACATTGGGGTACTCTCAGTGGTAGATCATTATCAGTATAACATTGGGGTACTCTCAGTGGTGGATCATTATCAGTATAACATTGGGGTACTCTCAGTGGTAGATCATTATCAGTATAACATTGGGGTACTCTCAGTGGTAGGTCATTATCAGTATAACATTGGGGGTACTCTCAGTGGTAGGTCATTATCAGTATAACATTGGGGTACTCTCAGTGGTAGATCATTATCAGTATAGCATTGGGATACTCTCAGTGGTAGATCATTATCAGTATAACATTGGGGTACTCTCAGTGGTAGGTCATTATCAGTATAACATTGAGGTACTCTCAGTGGTAGGTCATTATCAGTATAACATTGGGGGTACTCTCAGTGGTAGGTCATTATCAGTATAACATTGGGGTACTCTCAGTGGTAGGTCATTATCAGTATAACATTGGGGGTACTCTCAGTGGTAGGTCATTATCAGTATAACATTGGGGTACTCTCAGTGGTGGATCATTATCAGTATAACATTGGGGTACTCTCAGTGGTAGGTCAATATCAGTATAACACTGGGGTACTCTCAGTGGTAGGTTATTATCAGTATAACATTGGGGTACTCTCAGTGGTAGGTCATTATCAGTATAACACTGGGGGTACTCTCAGTGGTAGATCATTATCAGTATAACACTGGGGTACTCTCAGTGGTAGGTTATTATCAGTATAACATTGGGGTACTCTCAGTGGTAGGTCATTATCAGTATAACATTGGGGGTACTCTCAGTGGTAGGTCATTATCAGTATAACATTGGGGTACTCTCAGTGGTGGATCATTATCAGTATAACATTGGGGTACTCTCAGTGGTAGGTCATTATCAGTATAACACTGGGGGTACTCTCAGTGGTAGATCATTATCAGTATAACATTGGGGTACTCTCAGTGGTAGGTCATTATCAGTATAACACTGGGGGTACTCTCAGTGGTAGATCATTATCAGTATAACACTGGGGTACTCTCAGTGGTAGGTCATTATCAGTATAACACTGGGGGTACTCTCAGTGGTAGATCATTATCAGTATAACATTGGGGTACTCTCAGTGGTAGGTCATTATCAGTATAACACTGGGGTACTCTCAGTGGTAGGTTATTATCAGTATAACATTGGGGTACTCTCAGTGGTAGGTCATTATCAGTATAACATTGGGGGTACTCTCAGTGGTAGATCATTATCAGTATAACATTGGGGTACTCTCAGTGGTAGGTCATTATCAGTATAACATTGGGGGTACTCTCAGTGGTAGGTCATTATCAGTATAACATTGGGGGTACTCTCAATGGTAGGTCATTATCAGTATAACATTGGGGGTACACTCAGTGGTCGGTCATTATCACTATAACTTTGGGGGTACTCTCAGTGGTAGGTCATTATCAGTATAACATTGGGGTACTCTCAGTGGTAGATCATTATCAGCCTAACATTGGGGGTACTCTCAGTGGTAGGTCATTATCAGTATAACATTGGGGTACTCTCAGTGGTAGGTCATTATCAGTATAACATTGGGGTACTCTCAGAGGTAGGTCATTATCAGTATAACATTGGGGGTACTCTCAGTGGTAGATCATTATCAGTATAACACTGGGGTACTCTCAGTGGTAGATCATTATCAGTATAACATTGGGGTACTCTCAGAGGTAGGTCATTATCAGTATAACATTGGGGGTACTCTCAGTGGTAGATCATTATCAGTATAACATTGGGGTACTCTCAGTGGTAGGTCATTATCAGTATAACATTGGGGTACTCTCAGAGGTAGGTCATTATCAGTATAACATTGGGGGTACTCTCAGTGGTAGATCATTATCAGTATAACACTGGGGTACTCTCAGTGGTAGATCATTATCAGTATAACATTGGGGTACTCTCAGAGGTAGGTCATTATCAGTATAACATTGGGGGTACTCTCAGTGGTAGATCATTATCAGTATAACATTGGGGTACTCTCAGTAGTAGGTCATTATCAGTATAACATTGGGGTACTCTCAGAGGTAGGTCATTATCAGTATAACATTGGGGGTACTCAGTGGTAGATCATTATCAGTATAACATTGGGGGTACTCTCAGTGTTAGATCATTGTCAGTATAACATTGGGGGTACTCTCAGTGGTAGGTCATTATCAGTATAACATTGGGGGTACTCTCAGTGGTAGGTCATTATCAGTATAACATTGGGGGTACTCTCAGTGGTAGGTTATTATCAGTATAACATTGGGGTACTCTCAGTGGTAGATCATTATCAGTATAACATTGGGGTAGTCTCAGTGGTAGATCATTATCAGTATAACATAGGGGGTACTCTCAGTGGTAGGTCATTATCAGTATAACATTGGGGGTACTCTCAGTGGTAGATCATTATCAGTATAACATTGGGGTACTCTCAGTGGTAGGTCATTATCAGTATAACACTGGGGTGCTCTCAGTGGTAGATCATTATCAGTATAACATTGGGGGTACTCTCAGTGGTAGATCATTATCAGTATAACATTGGGGTACTCTCAGTGGTAGATCGTTATCAGTATAACATTGGGGTACTCTCAGTGGTAGGTCATTATCAGTATAACATTGGGGGTACTCTCAGTGGTAGGTCATTATCAGTATAACACTGGGGTACTCTCAGTGGTAGATCATTATCAGTATAACATTGGGGGTACTCTCAGTGGTAGATCATTATCAGTATAACATTGGGGGTACTCTCAGTGGTAGGTCATTATCAGTATAACACTGGGGTACTCTCAGTGGTAGATCATTATCAGTATAACATTGGGGGTACTCTCAGTGGTAGATCATTATCAGTATAACATTGGGGTACTCTCAGTGGTAGATCATTATCAGTATAACATTGGGGTACTCTCAGTGGTAGGTCATTATCAGTATAACACTGGGGTACTCTCAGTGGTAGGTCATTATCAGTATAACATTGGGGGTACTCTCAGTGGTAGGTCATTATCAGTATAACATTGGGGTACTATCAGTGGTAGATCATTATCAGTATAACATTGGGGTACTCTCAGTGGTAGGTCATTATCAGTATAACACTGGGGTACTCTCAGTGGTAGGTCATTATCAGTATAACATTGGGGTATTCTCAGTGGTAGGTCATTATCAGTATAACACTGGGGTACTCTCAGTGGTAGATCATTATCAGTATAACATTGGGGTACTCTCAGTAGTAGGTCATTATCAGTATAACATTGGGGGTACTCTCAGTGGTAGATCATTATCAGTATAACATTGGGGTACTCTCAGTGGTAGATCATTATCAGTATAACATTGGGGTAGTCTCAGTGGTAGGTCATTATCAGTATAACATTGGGGTACTCTCAGTAGTAGATCATTATCAGTATAACATTGGGGTACTCTCAGTGGTAGATCATTATCAGTATAACATTGGGGTACTCTCAGTGGTAGATCATTATCAGTATAACATTGGGGGTACTCTCAGTGGTAGGTCACTATCAGTATAACATTGGGGTAGTCTCAGTGGTAGATCATTATCAGTATAACATTGGGGTAGTCTCAGTGGTAGGTCATTATCAGTATAACATTGGGGGTACTCTCAGTGGTAGGTCATTATCAGTATAACACTGGGGTACTCTCAGTGGTAGATCATTATCAGTATAACATTGGGGTACTCTCAGTGGTAGGTCATTATCAGTATAACATTGGGGTACTCTCAGTGGTAGGTCATTATCAGTATAACATTGCGGGTACTCTCAGTGGTAGATCATTATCAGTATAACATTGGGGTACTCTCAGTGGTAGGTCATTATCAGTATTACATTGGGGGTACTCTCAGTGGTAGATCATTATCAGTATAACATTGGGGTACTCTCAGTGGTAGGTCATTATCAGTATAACATTGGGGGTACTCTCAGTGGTAGGTCATTATCAGTATAACATTGGGTTACTCTCAGTGGTAGATCATTATCAGTATAACATTGGGGTACTCTCAGTGGTAGGTCATTATCAGTATAACATTGGGGGTACTCTCAGCGGTAGATCATTATCAGTATAACATTGGGGTACTCTCAGTGGTAGGTCATTATCAGTATAACATTGGGGGTACTCTCAGTAGTAGATCATTATCAGTATAACATTGGGGGTACTCTCAGTGCTAGATCATTATCAGTATAACATTGGGGGTACTCTCAGTGGTAGGTCATTACCAGTATAACATTGGGGGTACTTTCAGTAGTAGGTCATTATCAGTATAACATTGGGGGTACTCTCAGTGGTAGGTCATTACCAGTATAACATTGGGGGTACTTTCAATAGTAGGTCATTATCAGTATAACATTGGGGGTACTCTCAGTGGTAGGTCATTATCAGTATAACATTGGGGGTACTCTCAGTGGTAGGACAGACAAGATACAGGAGCGGGTCTAGGTAATCGGCCCCTAGAAGGCGGGAGGAACAGGCTAGGAGCATGTTCAGACAGGCCTGGAAATACAGCCTCCAGGATAGGCAGACAAGAGAACACAGAACGGGACCTGGCACCTTCAGAGTGCAAGCACACACTGAATGAAACACAATGCTCAGGCAGGGATTGATTGGAGCAGCTGGGTTATATACCAGGTGACAGACAGCAATAGGCTGAGGACGCACAAGTGGTGTGACCCACAGCAGGTACAAAAAGCAGGAAGTGATCGGGCGCCGCCCTTAAGCAGCAGAAACAGACACAAACAGACAGCATGGAGGGAAGCCAGAGAGACATTCTGGACTGGAGATCAAGTGCGCGCTCTTGCACAGTGGGAGATGGACCACCATGCAAGGGCGCCGCCAGGTATGTTACAGTAGGTCAGGGCCGGCGTCAGCACCCGGCGCACCCGGGCAAATGCCGGGGCCCTGAGCAGGCAGAGGGGCCCACTGGCGGTCGCGCACCCTGCTGGGCTATGGGCGGAGGAGAGCGGTGTCAGCGCCCGCCCTTCTCCCCCGCTTGCTCAGGGCCCCGGCAGGCGGATACTTACCTCTCCCCGTGCCTCCGCAGATCAGCTGTCTTCCTGCTCTGCGCTCCCTGTGACGTCTCAGGTCAGAGGGCGCGGTGACGTCTTTACACCGCGCCCTCCCCTGAGCCGTCACAGGGAGCGCTGAGCGGGAAGACGCCGACAACGCTGGAGTTCGGACCCGAGCAGCGGGCAGCGGGCAGCAGGTAGCAGGTGAGGAGAAGGCAGGTGAGTATTTGATTTTTTTTTTTAATGTATGGAGGCATGGGGCAGTATAAAGAGAAGGGCGGGGGGCATCCTGCATGGGGCATTATAAAGAGAGGGGGGGACATCCTGCATGGGGCATTATAAAGAGAGGGGGGGACATCCTGCATGGGGCATTATAAAGAGAGGGGGGGGACATCCTGCATGGGGCATTATAAAGAGAGGGGGGGACATCCTGCATGGGGCATTATAAAGAGAGGGGGGGAGACATCCTGCATGGGGCATTATAAAGAGAGGGGGGGGACATCCTGCATGGGGCATTATAAAGAGAGGGGGGGACATCCTGCATGGGGCATTATAAAGAGAGGGGGGGACATCCTGCATGGGGCATTATAAAGAGAGGGGGGGACATCCTGCATGGGGCATTATAAAGAGAGGGGGGGGACATCCTGCATGGGGCATTATAAAGAGAGGGGGGGACATCCTGCATGGGGCATTATAAAGAGAGGGGGGGGGGACATCCTGCATGGGGCATTATAAAGAGAGGGGGGGACATCCTGCATGGGGCATTAAAAAGAGAGGGGGGGGGGACATCCTGCATGGGGCATTAAAAAGAGAGGGGGGGGACATCCTGCATGGGGCATTATAAAGAGAGGGGGGGGACATCCTGCATGGGGCATTATAAAGAGGAGGGGTGACAGCCTGCATGGGGCATTATAAAGAGGAGGGGTGACATCCTGCATGGGGCATTATAAAGAGGGGGGGGGGACATCCTGCATGGGGCATTATAAAGAGGAGGGGTGACAGCCTGCATGGGGCATTATAAAGAGGAGGGGTGACATCCTGCATGGGGCATTATAAAGAGGATGGGGGACATCCTGCATGGGGCATTATAAAGAGGAGGGGTGACATCCTGCATGGGGCATTATAAAGAGGAGGGGGGGACATCCTGCATGGGGCATTATAAAGAGAGGGGGGGGACATCCTGCATGGGGCATTATAAAGAGGAGGGGTGACAGCCTGCATGGGGCATTATAAAGAGGGGGGGGGGGGCATCCTGCATGGGGCATTATAAAGAGGAGGGGTGACATCCTGCATGGGGCATTATAAAGAGGAGGGGTGACAGCCTGCATGGGGCATTATAAGGTGGGGAACAGCCTGCATGGGGCATTATAAAGGGGGGGGCAGCCTGTATGGGGCATTATGTGGGGGGTAACAGCCTGCATGGAGCATTATAAGGGGGGGACAGCCTGTATGGGGCATTATATGGGGACCGGTATCCTGTATGGAGCGTTATATGGGGGCCAGTATTCCGTATGGGGGCCAGTATTCCGTATGGAGCCTTATATGGGGGCCAGTATTCCGTATGGAGCCTTATATGGGGGCCAGTATTCCGTATGGAGCCTTATATGGGGGCCAGTATTCCGCATGGAGCCTTATATGGGGGTCAGTATTCCGCATGGAACCTTATATGGGGGTCAGTATTCCGCATGGAACCTTATATGGGGGTCAGTATTCCACATGGAGCTTTATATGGGGGCCAGTATTCCGTATGGGGCCTTATATGGGGGCCAGTATTCCGTATGAAGCGTTATATGGGGGCCAGTATTCCGTATGGAGCCTTATATGGGGGCCACTATTCTGTGTGGAGTGATTCACTGGTTTCTGAGCTATTGTGGAATTTACAGTAGATATCACTCATGTAATGTAAGAAGTGAAATCTTTGCATTGTACTATATATATATATTTCGCTGCGGTATCTGTGCATCATGAATCGTGGTATGTGTTAAAGGGGCCACTGAGACTCTTTCGCCCGGGGCCCAGAAAAACCTGGAGCCGGCCCTGCAGTAGGTCATTATCAGTATAACATTGGGGTACTCTCTGTAGTAGGTCATTATCAGTATAACATTGGGGGTACTCTCAGTGGTAGATCATTATCAGTATAACATTGGGGGTACTCTCAGTGGTAGGTCATTATCAGTATAACATTGGGGGTACTCTCAGTGGTAGATCATTATCAGTATAACATTGGGGTACTCTCAGTGGTAGATCATTACCAGTATAACATTGGGAGTACTCTCAGTAGTAGGTCATTATCAGTATAACATTGGGGATACTCTCAGTGGTAGGTCATTATCAGTATAACATTGGGAGTACTCTCAGTGGTAGGTCATTATCAGTATAACATTGGGGTACTCTCAGTGGTAGATCATTATCAGTATAACATTGGGGGTACTCTCAGTGGTGGATCATTATCAGTATAACATTGGGGTACTCTCAGTAGTAGGTCATTATCAGTATAACATTGGGGGTACTCTCAGTGGTAGATCATTATCAGTATAACATTGGGGTACTCTCAGTGGTAGATCATTATCAGTATAACATTGGGGATACTCTCAGTGGTAGATCATTATCAGTATAACATTAGGGATACTCTCAGTGGTAGGTCATTACCAGTATAACATTGGGGGTACTCTCAGTAGTAGGTCATTATCAGTATAACATTGGGGGTACTCTCAGTGGTAGGTCATTATCAGTATAACATTGGGGGTACTCTGAGTGGTAGGTCATTATCAGTATAACATTGGGGGTACTCTGAGTGGTAGGTCATTATCAGTATAACATTGGGGTACTCTGAGTGGTAGGTCATTATCAGTATAACATTGGGGTACTCTGAGTGGTAGGTCATTATCAGTATAACATTGGGGTACTCTCAGTAGTAGGTCATTATCAGTATAACATTGGGGTACTCTCTGTAGTAGGTCATTATCAGTATAACATTGGGGGTACTCTCAGTGGTAGATCATTATCAGTATAACATTGGGGGTACTCTCAGTGGTAGGTCATTATCAGTATAACATTGGGGGTACTCTCAGTGGTAGATCATTATCAGTATAACATTGGGGTACTCTCAGTGGTAGATCATTACCAGTATAACATTGGGAGTACTCTCAGTAGTAGGTCATTATCAGTATAACATTGGGGATACTCTCAGTGGTAGGTCATTATCAGTATAACATTGGGAGTACTCTCAGTGGTAGGTCATTATCAGTATAACATTGGGGTACTCTCAGTGGTAGATCATTATCAGTATAACATTGGGGGTACTCTCAGTGGTGGATCATTATCAGTATAACATTGGGGTACTCTCAGTAGTAGGTCATTATCAGTATAACATTGGGGGTACTCTCAGTGGTAGATCATTATCAGTATAACATTGGGGTACTCTCAGTGGTAGATCATTATCAGTATAACATTGGGGATACTCTCAGTGGTAGATCATTATCAGTATAACATTAGGGATACTCTCAGTGGTAGGTCATTACCAGTATAACATTGGGGGTACTCTCAGTAGTAGGTCATTATCAGTATAACATTGGGGGTACTCTCAGTGGTAGGTCATTATCAGTATAACATTGGGGGTACTCTGAGTGGTAGGTCATTATCAGTATAACATTGGGGGTACTCTGAGTGGTAGGTCATTATCAGTATAACATTGGGGTACTCTGAGTGGTAGGTCATTATCAGTATAACATTGGGGTACTCTGAGTGGTAGGTCATTATCAGTATAACATTGGGGTACTCTCAGTAGTAGGTCATTATCAGTATAACATTGGGGTACTCTCAGTGGTAGGTCATTATCAGTATAACATTGGGGGTACTCTGAGTGGTAGGTCATTATCAGTATAACATTGGGGGTACTCTGAGTGGTAGGTCATTATCAGTATAACATTGGGGTACTCTTAGTGGTAGGTCATTATCAGTATAACATTGGGGTACTCTCAGTGGTAGGTCATTATCAGTATAACATTGGGGTACTCTCAGTGGTAGGTCATTATCAGTATAACATTGGGGTACTCTCAGTAGTAGGTCATTATCAGTATAACATTGGGGGTACTCTCAGTGGTAGGTCATTATCAGTATAACATTGGGGGTACTCTCAGTGGTAGGTGATTATCAGTATAACATTGGGGTACTCTCAGTGGTAGGTCATTATCAGTATAACATTGGGGGTACTCTCAGTGGTAGGTCATTATCAGTATAACATTGGGGGTACTCTGAGTGGTAGGTCATTATCAGTATAACATTGGGGTACTCTTAGTGGTAGGTCATTATCAGTATAACATTGGGGTACTCTCAGTGGTAGGTCATTATCAGTATAACATTGGGGTACTCTCAGTGGTAGGTCATTATCAGTATAACATTGGGGTACTCTCAGTAGTAGGTCATTATCAGTATAACATTGGGGGTACTCTCAGTGGTAGGTCATTATCAGTATAACATTGGGGGTACTCTCAGTGGTAGATCATTATCAGTATAACATTGGGGGTACTCTCAGTGGTAGGTCATTATCAGTATAACATTGGGGGTACTCTCAGTGGTAGGTCATTATCAGTATAACATAGGGGGTACTCTCAGTGGTAGGTCATTATCAGTATAACATTGGGGGTACTCTGAGTGGTAGGTCATTATCAGTATAACATTGGGGGTACTCTCAGTGGTAGGTCATTATCAGTATAACATTGGGGGTACTCTCAGTAGTAGGTCATTATCAGTATAACATTGGGGGTACTCTGAGTGGTAGGTCATTATCAGTATAACATTGGGGGTACTCTCAGTGGTAGGTCATTATCAGTATAACATTGGGGGTACTCTCGGTAGTAGATCATTATCAGTATAACATTGGGGTACTCTCGGTAGTAGATCATTATCAGTATAACATTGGGGTACTCTCAGTAGTAGGTTATTATCAGTATAACATTGGGGTACTCTCAGTGGTAGGTCATTATCAGTATAACATTGGGGGTACTCTCAGTGGTAGGTCATTATCAGTATAACATTGGGGTACTCTCAGTGGTAGGTCATTATCAGTATAACATTGGGGGTACTCTCAGTGGTAGGTCATTATCAGTATAACATTGGGGGTACTCTCATTGGTAGGTCATTATCAGTATAACATTGGGGGTACTCTCAGTAGTAGGTCATTATCAGTATAACATTGGGGGTACTCTGAGTGGTAGGTCATTATCAGTATAACATTGGGGGTACTCTCAGTGGTAGGTCATTATCAGTATAACATTGGGGGTACACTCAGTAGTAGGTCATTATCAGTATAACATTGGGGGTACTCTCGGTAGTAGATCATTATCAGTATAACATTGGGGTACTCTCAGTAGTAGGTTATTATCAGTATAACATTGGGGTACTCTCAGTGGTAGGTCATTATCAGTATAACATTGGGGGTACTCTCAGTGGTAGGTCATTATCAGTATAACATTGGGGTACTCTCAGTGGTAGGTTATTATCAGTATAACATTGGGGTACTCTCAGTAGTAGGTCATTATCAGTATAACATTGGGGTACTCTCAGTGGTAGGTCATTATCAGTATAACATTGGGGGTACTCTCAGTGGTAGATCATTATCAGTATAACATTGGGGTACTCTCAGTGGTAGATCATTATCAGTATAACATTGGGGTACTCTCAGTGGTAGATCATTATCAGTATAACATTGGGGTACTCTCAGTGGTAGGTCATTATCAGTATAACATTGGGGTACTCTCAGTAGTAGGTCATTATCAGTATAACATTGGGGTACTCTCAGTGGTAGGTCATTATCAGTATAACATTGGGGGTACTCTCAGTAGTAGGTCATTATCAGTATAACATTGGGGTACTCTCAGTAGTAGGTTATTATCAGTATAACATTGGGGTACTCTCAGTGGTAGGTCATTATCAGTATAACATTGGGGGTACTCTCAGTGGTAGGTCATTATCAGTATAACATTGGGGTACTGTCAGTGGTAGGTCATTATCAGTATAACATTGGGGGTACTGTCAGTGGTAGATCATTATCAGTATAACATTGGGGGTACTCTCAGTGGTAGGTCATTGTCAGTATAACATTGGGGGTACTCTCAGTAGTAGGTCATTATCAGTTTAACAGTGGGGGTACTCTCAGTGGTAGGTAATTATCAGTATAACATTGGGGGTACTCTCAGTGGTAGGTCATTATCAGTATAAAATTGGGGGTACTCTCAGTAGTAGGTCATTATCAGTATAACATTGGGGGTAGTCTCAGTGGTAGGTCATTATCAGTATAACATTAGGGTACTCTCAGTAGTAGGTCATTATCAGTATAACATTGGGGTACTCTCAGTAGTAGATCATTATCAGTATAACATTGGGGTACTCTCAGTAGTAGGTTATTATCAGTATAACATTGGGGTACTCTCAGTGGTAGGTCATTATCAGTATAACATTGGGGTACTCTCAGTGGTAGATCATTATCAGTATAACATTGGGGGTACTCTCAGTAGTAGGTCATTATCAGTATAACATTGGGGGTAATCTCAGTGGTAGATCATTATCAGTATAACATTGGGGGTACTCTCAGTGGTAGGTCATTATCAGTATAACATTGGGGTACTCTCAGTAGTAGGTTATTATCAGTATAACATTGGGGGTACTCTCAGTAGTAGGTCATTATCAGTATAACATTGGGGGTACTCTCAGTGGTAGATCATTATCAGTATAACATTGGGGGTACTCTCAGTGGTAGATCATTATCAGTATAACATTGGGGGTACTCTCAGTGGTAGGTCATTATCAGTATAACATTGGGGTACTCTCAGTAGTAGGTCATTATCAGTATAACATTGGGGTACTCTCAGTAGTAGGTTATTATCAGTATAACATTGGGGTACTCTCAGTGGTAGGGCATTATCAGTATAACATTGGGGTACTCTCAGTGGTAGATCATTATCAGTATAACATTGGGGGTACTCTCAGTAGTAGGTCATTATCAGTATAACATTGGGGGTACTCTCAGTGGTAGATCATTATCAGTATAACATTGGGGGTACTCTCAGTGGTAGGTCATTATCAGTATAACATTAGGGTACTCTCAGTGGTAGGTCATTATCAGTATAACATTGGGGGTACTCTCATTGGTAGGTCATTATCAGTATAACATTGGGGGTACTCTCAGTAGTAGGTCATTATCAGTATAACATTGGGGGTACTCTCAGTGGTAGGTCATTATCAGTATAACATTGGGGGTACTCTCAGTGGTAGGTCATTATCAGTATAACATTGGGGGTACTCTCAGTGGTAGGTCATTATCAGTATAACATTGGGGGTACTCTCAGTGGTAGGTCATTATCAGTATAACATTGGGGGTACTCTCAGTAGTAGGTCATTATCAGTATAACATTGGGGGTACTCTGAGTGGTAGGTCATTATCAGTATAACATTGGGGGTACTCTCAGTAGTAGGTCATTATCAGTATAACATTGGGGGTACTCTCAGTGGTAGGTCATTATCAGTATAACGTTGGGGGTACTCTCGGTAGTAGATCATTATCAGTATAACATTGGGGTACTCTCAGTAGTAGGTTATTATCAGTATAACATTGGGGTACTCTCAGTGGTAGGTCATTATCAGTATAACATTGGGGGTACTCTCAGTGGTAGGTCATTATCAGTATAACATTAGGGTACTCTCAGTGGTAGGTCATTATCAGTATAACATTGGGGGTACTCTCATTGGTAGGTCATTATCAGTATAACATTGGGGTACTCTCAGTGGTAGGTCATTATCAGTATAACATTGGGGGTACTCTCAGTGGTAGGTCATTATCAGTATAACATTGGGGTACTCTCAGTGGTAGGTCATTATCAGTATAACATTGGGGGTACTCTCAGTAGTAGGTCATTATCAGTATAACATTGGGGTACTCTCAGTAGTAGGTCATTATCAGTATAACATTGGGGTACTCTCAGTGGTAGGTCATTATCAGTATAACATTGGGGGTACTCTCAGTGGTAGGTCATTATCAGTATAACATTGGGGGTACTCTGAGTGGTAGGTCATTATCAGTATAACATTGGGGGTACTCTCAGTGGTAGGTCATTATCAGTATAACATTGGGGGTACTCTCAGTAGTAGGTCATTATCAGTATAACATTGGGGGTACTCTCAGTGGTAGGTCATTATCAGTATAACATTGGGGGTACTCTCGGTAGTAGATCATTATCAGTATAACATTGGGGTACTCTCAGTAGTAGGTTATTATCAGTATAACATTGGGGTACTCTCAGTAGTAGGTTATTATCAGTATAACATTGGGGTACTCTCAGTGGTAGGTCATTATCAGTATAACATTGGGGGTACTCTCAGTGGTAGGTCATTATCAGTATAACATTGGGGGTACTCTCATTGGTAGGTCATTATCAGTATAACATTGGGGGTACTCTCAGTAGTAGGTCATTATCAGTATAACATTGGGGGTACTCTCATTGGTAGGTCATTATCAGTATAACATTGGGGTACTCTCAGTAGTAGGTCATTATCAGTATAACATTGGGGGTACTCTCAGTAGTAGGTCATTATCAGTATAACATTGGGGTACTCTCAGTGGTAGGTCATTATCAGTATAACATTGGGGGTACTCTCATTGGTAGGTCATTATCAGTATAACATTGGGGTACTCTCAGTAGTAGGTCATTATCAGTATAACATTGGGGGTACTCTCATTGGTAGGTCATTATCAGTATAACATTGGGGTACTCTCAGTAGTAGGTCATTATCAGTATAACATTGGGGTACTCTCAGTAGTAGGTCATTATCAGTATAACATTGGGGTACTCTCAGTGGTAGGTCATTATCAGTATAACATTGGGGGTACTCTCAGTAGTAGGTCATTATCAGTATAACATTGGGGTACTCTCAGTGGTAGGTCATTATCAGTATAACATTGGGGGTACTCTCAGTGGTAGGTCATTATCAGTATAACATTGGGGTACTCTCAGTGGTAGGTCATTATCAGTATAACATTGGGGTACTCTCAGTGGTAGGTCATTATCAGTATAACATTGGGGGTACTCTCAGTGGTAGATCATTATCAGTATAACATTGGGGGTACTCTCAGTAGTAGGTTATTATCAGTATAACATTGGGGTACTCTCAGTAGAAGGTTATTATCAGTATAACATTGGGGTACTCTCAGTGGTAGGTCATTATCAGTATAACATTGGGGGTACTCTCAGTGGTAGGTCATTATCAGTATAACATTGGGGTACTCTCAGTGGTAGGTCATTATCAGTATAACATTGGGGTACTCTCAGTGGTAGGTCATTATCAGTATAACATTGGGGGTACTCTCAGTAGTAGGTCATTATCAGTATAACATTGGGGGTACTCTCATTGGTAGGTCATTATCAGTATAACATTGGGGTACTCTCAGTGGTAGGTCATTATCAGTATAACATTGGGGGTACTCTCAGTGGTAGATCATTATCAGTATAACATTGGGGGTACTCTCAGTGGTAGGTCATTATCAGTATAACATTGGGGGTACTCTCAGTAGTAGGTCATTATCAGTATAACATTGGGGGTACTCTCAGTGGTAGGTCATTATCAGTATAACATTGGGGGTACTCTCAGTAGTAGGTCATTATCAGTATAACATTGGGGGTACTCTCAGTGGTAGGTCATTATCAGTATAACATTGGGGTACTCTCAGTGGTAGGTCATTATCAGTATAACATTGGGGTACTTTCAGTGGTAGGTCATTATCAGTATAACATTGGGGGTACTCTCAGTGGTAGATCATTATCAGTATAACATTGGGGGTACTCTCAGTGGTAGATCATTATCAGTATAACATTGGGGGTACTCTCAGTGGTAGGTCATTATCAGTATAACATTGGGGGTACTCTCAGTAGTAGGTCATTATCAGTATAACATTGGGGGTACTCTCAGTGGTAGGTCATTATCAGTATAACATTGGGGGTACTCTCAGTAGTAGGTCATTATCAGTATAACATTGGGATACTCTCAGTGGTAGGTCATTATCAGTATAACATTGGGGGTACTCTCAGTGGTAGATCATTATCAGTATAACATTGGGGGTACTCTCAGTAGTAGGTCATTATCAGTATAACATTGGGGGTACTCTCAGTGGTAGGTCATTATCAGTATAACATTGGGGGTACTCTCAGTAGTAGGTCATTATCAGTATAACATTGGGGGTACTCTCAGTGGTAGGTCATTATCAGTATAACATTGGGGGTACTCTCAGTGGTAGATCATTATCAGTATAACAATGGGGGTACTCTCAGTAGTAGGTCATTATCAGTATAACATTGGGGGTACTCTCAGTAGTAGGTCATTATCAGTTTAACAGTGGGGGTACTCTCAGTGGTAGGTCATTATCAGTATAACATTGGGGGTACTCTCAGTGGTAGGTCATTATCAGTATAACATTGGGGGTACTCTCAGTAGTAGGTCATTATCAGTATAACATTGGTGTACTCTTAGTGGTAGGTCATTATCAGTATAACATTGGGGGTAGTCTCAGTGGTAGGTCATTATCAGTATAACATTGGGGTACTCTCAGTAGTAGGTCATTATCAGTATAACATTGGGGTACTCTCAGTAGTAGATCATTATCAGTATAACATTGGGGTACTCTCAGTAGTAGGTTATTATCAGTATAACATTGGGGTACTCTCAGTGGTAGGTCATTATCAGTATAACATTGGGGTACTCTCAGTGGTAGATCATTATCAGTATAACATTGGGGGTACTCTCAGTAGTAGGTCATTATCAGTATAACATTGGGGGTACTCTCAGTGGTAGATCATTATCAGTATAACATTGGGGGTACTCTCAGTGGTAGGTCATTATCAGTATAACATTGGGGTACTCTCAGTAGTAGGTTATTATCAGTATAACATTGGGGGTACTCTCAGTAGTAGGTCATTATCAGTATAACATTGGGGGTACTCTCAGTGGTAGATCATTATCAGTATAACATTGGGGTACTCTCAGTGGTAGATCATTATCAGTATAACATTGGGGGTACTCTCAGTGGTAGATCATTATCAATATAACATTGGGGGTACTCTCAGTGGTAGATCATTATCAGTATAACATTGGGGGTACTCTCAGTGGTAGATCATTATCAGTATAACATTGGGGGTACTCTCAGTGGTAGGTCATTATCAGTATAACATTGGGGTACTCTCAGTGGTAGGTCATTATCAGTATAACATTGGGGGTACTCTCAGTAGTAGGTCATTATCAGTATAACATTGGGGTACTCTCAGTGGTAGGTCATTATCAGTATAACATTGGGGGTACTCTCAGTGGTAGATCATTATCAGTATAACATTGGGGGTACTCTCAGTAGTAGGTCATTATCAGTATAACATTGGGGGTACTCTCAGTGGTAGGGCATTATCAGTATAACATTGGGGTACTCTCAGTGGTAGGTCATTATCAGTATAACATTGGGGGTACTCTCAGTGGTAGATCATTATCAGTATATCATTGGGGGTACTCTCAGTGGTAGATCATTATCAGTATAACATTGGGGGTACTCTCAGTGGTAGGTCATTATCAGTATAACATTGGGGGTACTCTCAGTAGTAGGTCATTATCAGTATAACATTGGGGGTACTCTCAGTGGTAGGTCATTATCAGTATAACATTGGGGGTACTCTCAGTAGTAGGTCATTATCAGTATAACATTGGGGTACTCTCAGTGGTAGGTCATTATCAGTATACCATTGGGGTACTCTCAGTGGTAGGTCATTATCAGTATAACATTGGGGTACTCTCAGTGGTAGGTCATTATCAGGATAACATTGGGGGTACTCTCAGTAGTAGGTCATTATCAGTATAACATTGGGGTACTCTCAGTGGTAGGTCATTATCAGTATAACATTGGGGTACTCTCAGTGGTAGATCATTATCAGTATAACATTGGGGTACTCTCAGTGGTAGGTCATTATCAGGATAACATTGGGGGTACTCTCAGTAGTAGGTCATTATCAGTATAACATTGGGGGTACTCTCAGTGGTAGATCATTATCAGTATAACATTGGGGTACTCTCAGTGGTAGGTCATTATCAGTATAACATTGGGGGTACTCTCAGTGGAGGATCATTATCAGTATAACATTGGGGGTACTCTCAGTAGTAGGTCATTATCAGTATAACATTGGGGGTACTCTCAGTGGTAGGTCATTATCAGTATAACATTGGGGGTACTCTCAGTGGTAGGTCATTATCAGTATAACATTGGGGGTACTCTCAGTGGTAGGTCATTATCAGTATAACATTGGGGGTACTCTCAGTGGTAGATCATTATCAGTATAACATTGGGGTACTCTCAGTGGTAGGTCATTATCAGTATAACATTGGGGGTACTCTCAGTGGAGGATCATTATCAGTATAACATTGGGGGTACTCTCAGTAGTAGGTCATTATCAGTATAACATTGGGGGTACTCTCAGTGGTAGGTCATTATCAGTATAACATTGGGGGTACTCTCAGTGGTAGATCATTATCAGTATAACATTGGGGGTACTCTCAGTGGTAGGTCATTATCAGTATAACATTGGGGGTACTCTCAGTAGTAGGTCATTATCAGTATAACATTGGGGGTACTCTCAGTGGTAGATCATTATCAGTATAACATTGGGGGTACTCTCAGTGGTAGATCATTATCAGTATAACATTGGGGGTACTCTCAGTGGAGGATCATTATCAGTATAACATTGGGGGTACTCTCAGTAGTAGGTCATTATCAGTATAACATTGGGGTACTCTCAGTGGTAGGTCATTATCAGTATAACATTGGGGGTACTCTCAGTGGTAGATCATTATCAGTATAACATTGGGGGTACTCTCTGTGGTAGGTCATTATCAGTATAACATTGGGGGTACTCTCAGTAGTAGGTCATTATCAGTATAACATTGGGGGTACTCTCAGTGGTAGGTCATTATCAGTATAACATTGGGGGTACTCTCAGTAGAAGGTCATTATCAGTATAACATTGGGGGTACTCTCAGTGGTAGGTCATTATCAGTATAACATTGGGGGTACTCTCAGTAGTAGATCATTATCAGTATAACATTGGGGGTACTCTCAGTGGTAGGTCATTATCAGTATAACATTGGGGGTACTCTCAGTAGTAGGTCATTATCAGTATATCATTGGGGGTACTCTCAGTGGTAGGTCATTATCAGTATAACATTGGGGGTACTCTCAGTAGTAGGTCATTATCAGTATAACATTGGGGTACTCTCATTGGTAGGTCATTATCAGTATAACATTGGGGGTACTCTCAGTGGTAGATCATTATCAGTATAACATTGGGGGTACTCTCAGTAGTAGGTCATTATCAGTATAACATTGGGGGTACTCTCAGTGGTAGGTCATTATCAGTATAACATTGGGGGTACTCTCAGTAGTAGGTCATTATCAGTATAACATTGGGGGTACTCTCAGTGGTAGGTCATTATCAGTATAACATTGGGGTACTCTCAGTGGTAGGTCATTATCAGTATAACATTGGGGGTACTCTCAGTGGTAGATCATTATCAGTATAACATTGGGGTACTCTCAGTGGTAGATCATTATCAGTATAACATTGGGGGTACTCTCAGTGGTAGGTCATTATCAGTATAACATTGGGGGTACTCTCAGTAGTAGGTCATTATCAGTATAACATTGGGGGTACTCTCAGTGGTAGGTCATTATCAGTATAACATTGGGGGTACTCTCAGTAGTAGGTCATTATCAGTATAACATTGGGGTACTCTCAGTGGTAGGTCATTATCAGTATACCATTGGGGTACTCTCAGTGGTAGGTCATTATCAGTATAACATTGGGGTACTCTCAGTGGTAGGTCATTATC
The DNA here is from genome assembly GCF_046119375.1 of Phyllobates terribilis. Classification (NCBI taxonomy): domain Eukaryota; kingdom Metazoa; phylum Chordata; class Amphibia; order Anura; family Dendrobatidae; genus Phyllobates; species Phyllobates terribilis. The sequence goes on along the minus strand of NW_027362769.1, from coordinate 394,985,710 downwards.
AGGATAACATTGGGGGTACTCTCAGTAGTAGGTCATTATCAGTATAACATTGGGGTACTCTCAGTGGTAGGTCATTATCAGTATAACATTGGGGTACTCTCAGTGGTAGATCATTATCAGTATAACATTGGGGTACTCTCAGTGGTAGGTCATTATCAGGATAACATTGGGGGTACTCTCAGTAGTAGGTCATTATCAGTATAACATTGGGGGTACTCTCAGTGGTAGATCATTATCAGTATAACATTGGGGTACTCTCAGTGGTAGGTCATTATCAGTATAACATTGGGGGTACTCTCAGTGGAGGATCATTATCAGTATAACATTGGGGGTACTCTCAGTAGTAGGTCATTATCAGTATAACATTGGGGGTACTCTCAGTGGTAGGTCATTATCAGTATAACATTGGGGGTACTCTCAGTGGTAGGTCATTATCAGTATAACATTGGGGGTACTCTCAGTGGTAGGTCATTATCAGTATAACATTGGGGGTACTCTCAGTGGTAGATCATTATCAGTATAACATTGGGGTACTCTCAGTGGTAGGTCATTATCAGTATAACATTGGGGGTACTCTCAGTGGAGGATCATTATCAGTATAACATTGGGGGTACTCTCAGTAGTAGGTCATTATCAGTATAACATTGGGGGTACTCTCAGTGGTAGGTCATTATCAGTATAACATTGGGGGTACTCTCAGTGGTAGATCATTATCAGTATAACATTGGGGGTACTCTCAGTGGTAGGTCATTATCAGTATAACATTGGGGGTACTCTCAGTAGTAGGTCATTATCAGTATAACATTGGGGGTACTCTCAGTGGTAGATCATTATCAGTATAACATTGGGGGTACTCTCAGTGGTAGATCATTATCAGTATAACATTGGGGGTACTCTCAGTGGAGGATCATTATCAATATAACATTGGGGGTACTCTCAGTAGTAGGTCATTATCAGTATAACATTGGGGTACTCTCAGTGGTAGGTCATTATCAGTATAACATTGGGGGTACTCTCAGTGGTAGATCATTATCAGTATAACATTGGGGGTACTCTCTGTGGTAGGTCATTATCAGTATAACATTGGGGGTACTCTCAGTAGTAGGTCATTATCAGTATAACATTGGGGGTACTCTCAGTGGTAGGTCATTATCAGTATAACATTGGGGGTACTCTCAGTAGAAGGTCATTATCAGTATAACATTGGGGGTACTCTCAGTGGTAGGTCATTATCAGTATAACATTGGGGGTACTCTCAGTAGTAGATCATTATCAGTATAACATTGGGGGTACTCTCAGTGGTAGGTCATTATCAGTATAACATTGGGGGTACTCTCAGTAGTAGGTCATTATCAGTATATCATTGGGGGTACTCTCAGTGGTAGGTCATTATCAGTATAACATTGGGGGTACTCTCAGTAGTAGGTCATTATCAGTATAACATTGGGGTACTCTCATTGGTAGGTCATTATCAGTATAACATTGGGGGTACTCTCAGTGGTAGATCATTATCAGTATAACATTGGGGGTACTCTCAGTAGTAGGTCATTATCAGTATAACATTGGGGGTACTCTCAGTGGTAGGTCATTATCAGTATAACATTGGGGGTACTCTCAGTAGTAGGTCATTATCAGTATAACATTGGGGGTACTCTCAGTGGTAGGTCATTATCAGTATAACATTGGGGTACTCTCAGTGGTAGGTCATTATCAGTATAACATTGGGGGTACTCTCAGTGGTAGATCATTATCAGTATAACATTGGGGTACTCTCAGTGGTAGATCATTATCAGTATAACATTGGGGGTACTCTCAGTGGTAGATCATTATCAGTATAACATTGGGGGTACTCTCAGTGGTAGATCATTATCAGTATAACATTGGGGGTACTCTCAGTGGTAGATCATTATCAGTATAACATTGGGGGTACTCTCAGTGGTAGGTCATTATCAGTATAACATTGGGGTACTCTCAGTGGTAGGTCATTATCAGTATAACATTGGGGGTACTCTCAGTAGTAGGTCATTATCAGTATAACATTGGGGTACTCTCAGTGGTAGGTCATTATCAGTATAACATTGGGGGTACTCTCAGTGGTAGATCATTATCAGTATAACATTGGGGGTACTCTCAGTAGTAGGTCATTATCAGTATAACATTGGGGGTACTCTCAGTGGTAGGGCATTATCAGTATAACATTGGGGTACTCTCAGTGGTAGGTCATTATCAGTATAACATTGGGGGTACTCTCAGTGGTAGATCATTATCAGTATATCATTGGGGGTACTCTCAGTGGTAGATCATTATCAGTATAACATTGGGGGTACTCTCAGTGGTAGGTCATTATCAGTATAAATTGGGGGTACTCTCAGTAGTAGGTCATTATCAGTATAACATTGGGGGTACTCTCAGTGGTAGGTCATTATCAGTATAACATTGGGGGTACTCTCAGTAGTAGGTCATTATCAGTATAACATTGGGGTACTCTCAGTGGTAGGTCATTATCAGTATACCATTGGGGTACTCTCAGTGGTAGGTCATTATCAGTATAACATTGGGGTACTCTCAGTGGTAGGTCATTATCAGGATAACATTGGGGGTACTCTCAGTAGTAGGTCATTATCAGTATAACATTGGGGTACTCTCAGTGGTAGGTCATTATCAGTATAACATTGGGGTACTCTCAGTGGTAGATCATTATCAGTATAACATTGGGGTACTCTCAGTGGTAGGTCATTATCAGGATAACATTGGGGGTACTCTCAGTAGTAGGTCATTATCAGTATAACATTGGGGGTACTCTCAGTGGTAGATCATTATCAGTATAACATTGGGGTACTCTCAGTGGTAGGTCATTATCAGTATAACATTGAGGGTACTCTCAGTGGAGGATCATTTTCAGTATAACATTGGGGGTACTCTCAGTAGTAGGTCATTATCATTATAACATTGGGGGTACTCTCAGTGGTAGGTCATTATCAGTATAACATTGGGGGTACTCTCAGTGGTAGGTCATTATCAGTATAACATTGGGGGTACTCTCAGTGGTAGGTCATTATCAGTATAACATTGGGGGTACTCTCAGTGGTAGATCATTATCAGTATAACATTGGGGTACTCTCAGTGGTAGGTCATTATCAGTATAACATTGGGGGTACTCTCAGTGGAGGATCATTATCAGTATAACATTGGGGGTACTCTCAGTAGTAGGTCATTATCAGTATAACATTGGGGGTACTCTCAGTGGTAGGTCATTATCAGTATAACATTGGGGGTACTCTCAGTGGTAGATCATTATCAGTATAACATTGGGGGTACTCTCAGTGGTAGGTCATTATCAGTATAACATTGGGGGTACTCTCAGTAGTAGGTCATTATCAGTATAACATTGGGGGTACTCTCAGTGGTAGATCATTATCAGTATAACATTGGGGGTACTCTCAGTGGTAGATCATTATCAGTATAACATTGGGGGTACTCTCAGTGGAGGATCATTATCAGTATAACATTGGGGGTACTCTCAGTAGTAGGTCATTATGAGTATAACATTGGGGTACTCTCAGTGGTAGGTCATTATCAGTATAACATTGGGGGTACTCTCAGTGGTAGATCATTATCAGTATAACATTGGGGGTACTCTCAGTGGTAGGTCATTATCAGTATAACATTGGGGGTACTCTCAGTAGTAGGTCATTATCAGTATAACATTGGGGGTACTCTCAGTGGTAGGTCATTATCAGTATAACATTGGGGGTACTCTCAGTAGTAGGTCATTATCAGTATAACATTGGGGGTACTCTCAGTGGTAGGTCATTATCAGTATAACATTGGGGGTACTCTCAGTAGTAGATCATTATCAGTATAACATTGGGGGTACTCTCAGTGGTAGGTTATTATCAGTATAACATTGGGGGTACTCTCAGTAGTAGGTCATTATCAGTATATCATTGGGGGTACTCTCAGTAGTAGGTCATTATCAGTATAACATTGGGGTACTCTCATTGGTAGGTCATTATCAGTATAACATTGGGGGTACTCTCAGTGGTAGATCATTATCAGTATAACATTGGGGGTACTCTCAGTAGTAGGTCATTATCAGTATAACATGGGGGGTACTCTCAGTGGTAGGTCATTATCAGTATAACATTGGGGGTACTCTCAGTAGTAGGTCATTATCAGTATAACATTGGGGGTACTCTCAGTGGTAGGTCATTATCAGTATAACATTGGGGTACTCTCAGTGGTAGGTCATTATCAGTATAACATTGGGGGTACTCTCAGTGGAGGATCATTATCAGTATAACATTGGGGGTACTCTCAGTAGTAGGTCATTATCAGTATAACATTGGGGGTACTCTCAGTGGTAGGTCATTATCAGTATAACATTGGGGGTACTCTCAGTGGTAGGTCATTATCAGTATAACATTGGGGGTACTCTCAGTGGTAGGTCATTATCAGTATAACATTGGGGGTACTCTCAGTGGTAGATCATTATCAGTATAACATTGGGGGTACTCTCAGTGGTAGATCATTATCAGTATAACATTGGGGTACTCTCAGTGGTAGGTCATTATCAGTATAACATTGGGGGTACTCTCAGTGGAGGATCATTATCAGTATAACATTGGGGTACTCTCAGTAGTAGGTCATTATCAGTATAACATTGGGGGTATTCTCAGTGGTAGGTCATTATCAGTATAACATTGGGGGTACTCTCAGTGGTAGATCATTATCAGTATAACATTGGGGGTACTCTCAGTGGTAGGTCATTATCAGTATAACATTGGGGGTACTCTCAGTAGTAGGTCATTATCAGTATAACATTGGGGGTACTCTCAGTGGTAGATCATTATCAGTATAACATTGGGGGTACTCTCAGTGGTAGATCATTATCAGTATAACATTGGGGGTACTCTCAGTGGAGGATTATTATCAGTATAACATTGGGGGTACTCTCAGTAGTAGGTCATTATCAGTATAACATTGGGGGTACTCTCAGTGGTAGATCATTATCAGTATAACATTGGGGGTACTCTCAGTGGTAGGTCATTATCAGTATAACATTGGGGGTACTCTCAGTAGTAGGTCATTATCAGTATAACATTGGGGGTACTCTCAGTGGTAGGTCATTATCAGTATAACATTGGGGGTACTCTCAGTAGTAGGTCATTATCAGTATAACATTGGGGGTACTCTCAGTGGTAGGTCATTATCAGTATAACATTGGGGGTACTCTCAGTAGTAGGTCATTATCAGTATAACATTGGGGGTACTCTCAGTGGTAGGTCATTATCAGTATAACATTGGGGTACTCTCAGTGGTAGGTCATTATCAGTATAACATTGGGGGTACTCTCAGTGGTAGATCATTATCAGTATAACATTGGGGGTACTCTAAGTGGTAGATCATTATCAGTATAACATTGGGGGTACTCTCAGTGGTAGGTCATTATCAGTATAACATTGGGGGTACTCTCAGTAGTAGGTCATTATCAGTATAACATTGGGGGTACTCTCAGTGGTAGGTCATTATCAGTATAACATTGGGGGTACTCTCAGTAGTATGTCATTATCAGTATAACATTGGGGTACTCTCAGTGGTAGGTCATTATCAGTATAACATTGGGGGTACTCTCAGTGGTAGATCATTATCAGTATAACATTGGGGGTACTCTCAGTAGTAGGTCATTATCAGTATAACATTGGGGGTACTCTCAGTGGTAGGTCATTATCAGTATAACATTGGGGGTACTCTCAGTAGTAGGTCATTATCAGTATAACATTGGGGGTACTCTCAGTGGTAGGTCATTATCAGTATAACATTGGGGTACTCTCAGTGGTAGGTCATTATCAGTATAACATTGGGGTACTCTCAGTGGTAGATCATTATCAGTATAACATTGGGGGTACTCTCAGTGGTAGATCATTATCAGTATAACATTGGGGTACTCTCAGTAGTAGGTCATTATCAGTATAACATTGGGGGTACTCTCAGTAGTAGGTCATTATCAGTATAACATTGGGGGTACTCTCAGTGGTAGATCATTATCAGTATAACATTGGGGTACTCTCAGTGGTAGGTCATTATCAGTATAACATTGGGGGTACTCTCAGTGGAGGATCATTATCAGTATAACATTGGGGTACTCTCAGTAGTAGGTCATTATCAGTATAACATTGGGGGTATTCTCAGTGGTAGGTCATTATCAGTATAACATTGGGGGTACTCTCAGTGGTAGATCATTATCAGTATAACATTGGGGGTACTCTCAGTGGTAGGTCATTATCAGTATAACATTGGGGGTACTCTCAGTAGTAGGTCATTATCAGTATAACATTGGGGGTACTCTCAGTGGTAGATCATTATCAGTATAACATTGGGGGTACTCTCAGTGGTAGATCATTATCAGTATAACATTGGGGGTACTCTCAGTGGAGGATCATTATCATTATAACATTGGGGGTACTCTCAGTAGTAGGTCATTATCAGTATAACATTGGGGGTACTCTCAGTGGTAGATCATTATCAGTATAACATTGGGGGTACTCTCAGTGGTAGGTCATTATCAGTATAACATTGGGGGTACTCTCAGTAGTAGGTCATTATCAGTATAACATTGGGGGTACTCTCAGTGGTAGGTCATTATCAGTATAACATTAGGGGTACTCTCAGTAGTAGGTCATTATCAGTATAACATTGGGGGTACTCTCAGTGGTAGGTCATTATCAGTATAACATTGGGGGTACTCTCAGTAGTAGGTCATTATCAGTATAACATTGGGGGTACTCTCAGTGGTAGGTCATTATCAGTATAACATTGGGGTACTCTCAGTGGTAGGTCATTATCAGTATAACATTGGGGGTACTCTCAGTGGTAGATCATTATCAGTATAACATTGGGGGTACTCTAAGTGGTAGATCATTATCAGTATAACATTGGGGGTACTCTCAGTGGTAGGTCATTATCAGTATAACATTGGGGGTACTCTCAGTAGTAGGTCATTATCAGTATAACATTGGGGGTACTCTCAGTGGTAGGTCATTATCAGTATAACATTGGGGGTACTCTCAGTAGTATGTCATTATCAGTATAACATTGGGGTACTCTCAGTGGTAGGTCATTATCAGTATAACATTGGGGGTACTCTCAGTGGTAGATCATTATCAGTATAACATTGGGGGTACTCTCAGTAGTAGGTCATTATCAGTATAACATTGGGGGTACTCTCAGTGGTAGGTCATTATCAGTATAACATTGGGGGTACTCTCAGTAGTAGGTCATTATCAGTATAACATTGGGGGTACTCTCAGTGGTAGGTCATTATCAGTATAACATTGGGGTACTCTCAGTGGTAGGTCATTATCAGTATAACATTGGGGTACTCTCAGTGGTAGATCATTATCAGTATAACATTGGGGGTACTCTCAGTGGTAGATCATTATCAGTATAACATTGGGGTACTCTCAGTAGTAGGTCATTATCAGTATAACATTGGGGGTACTCTCAGTGGTAGGTCATTATCAGTATAACATTGGGGGTACTCTCAGTGGTAGATCATTATCAGTATAACATTGGGGGTACTCTCAGTAGTAGGTCATTATCAGTATAACATTGGGGGTACTCTCAGTGGTAGGTCATTATCAGTATAACATTGGGGGTACTCTCAGTAGTAGATCATTATCAGTATAACATTGGGGGTACTCTCAGTGGTAGATCATTATCAGTATAACATTGGGGTACTCTCAGTGGTAGATCATTATCAGTATAACATTGGGGGTACTCTCAGTGGTAGGTCATTATCAGTATAACATTGGGGGTACTCTCAGTGGTAGATCATTATCAGTATAACATTGGGGTACTCTCAGTAGTAGGTCATTATCAGTATAACATTGGGGGTACTCTCAGTGGTAGGTCATTATCAGTATAACATTGGGGTACTCTCAGTGGTAGGTCATTATCAGTATAACATTGGGGGTACTCTCAGTGGTAGATCATTATCAGTATAACATTGGGGGTACTCTCAGTGGTAGATCATTATCAGTATAACATTGGGGGTACTCTCAGTGGTAGGTCATTATCAGTATAACATTGGGGGTACTCTCAGTAGTAGGTCATTATCAGTATAACATTGGGGGTACTCTCAGTGGTAGGTCATTATCAGTATAACATTGGGGGTACTCTCAGTAGTAGGTCATTATCAGTATAACATTGGGGGTACTCTCAGTAGTAGGTCATTATCAGTATAACATTGGGGGTACTCTCAGTGGTAGGTCATTATCAGTATAACATTGGGGTACTCTCAGTGGTAGGTCATTATCAGTATAACATTGGGGGTACTCTCAGTGGTAGATCATTATCAGTATAACATTGGGGGTACTCTCAGTGGTAGATCATTATCAGTATAACATTGGGGGTACTCTCAGTGGTAGGTCATTATCAGTATAACATTGGGGGTACTCTCAGTAGTAGGTCATTATCAGTATAACATTGGGGTACTCTCAGTGGTAGGTCATTATCAGTATAACATTGGGGGTACTCTCAGTGGTAGATCATTATCAGTATAACATTGGGGGTACTCTCAGTAGTAGGTCATTATCAGTATAACATTGGGGGTACTCTCAGTGGTAGGTCATTATCAGTATAACATTGGGGGTACTCTCAGTAGTAGGTCATTATCAGTATAACATTGGGGGTACTCTCAGTGGTAGGTCATTATCAGTATAACATTGGGGTACTCTCAGTGGTAGGTCATTATCAGTATAACATTGGGGGTACTCTCAGTGGTAGATCATTATCAGTATAACATTGGGGGTACTCTCAGTGGTAGATCATTATCAGTATAACATTGGGGGTACTCTCAGTGGTAGGTCATTATCAGTATAACATTGGGGGTACTCTCAGTAGTAGGTCATTATCAGTATAACATTGGGGTACTCTCAGTGGTAGGTCATTATCAGTATAACATTGGGGTACTCTCAGTGGTAGGTCATTATCAGTATAACATTGGGGGTACTCTCAGTGGTAGGTCATTATCAGGATAACATTGGGGGTACTCTCAGTAGTAGGTCATTATCAGTATAACATTGGGGTACTCTCAGTGGTAGGTCATTATCAGTATAACATTGGGGTACTCTCAGTGGTAGATCATTATCAGTATAACATTGGGGTACTCTCAGTGGTAAGTCATTATCAGGATAACATTGGGGGTACTCTCAGTAGTAGGTCATTATCAGTATAACATTGGGGGTACTCTCAGTGGTAGATCATTATCAGTATAACATTGGGGTACTCTCAGTGGTAGGTCATTATCAGTATAACATTGGGGGTACTCTCAGTGGAGGATCATTATCAGTATAACATTGGGGGTACTCTCAGTAGTAGGTCATTATCAGTATAACATTGGGGGTACTCTCAGTGGTAGGTCATTATCAGTATAACATTGGGGGTACTCTCAGTGGTAGGTCATTATCAGTATAACATTGGGGGTACTCTCAGTGGTAGGTCATTATCAGTATAACATTGGGGGTACTCTCAGTGGTAGATCATTATCAGTATAACATTGGGGTACTCTCAGTGGTAGGTCATTATCAGTATAACATTGGGGGTACTCTCAGTGGAGGATCATTATCAGTATAACATTGGGGGTACTCTCAGTAGTAGGTCATTATCAGTATAACATTGGGGGTACTCTCAGTGGTAGGTCATTATCAGTATAACATTGGGGGTACTCTCAGTGGTAGATCATTATCAGTATAACATTGGGGGTACTCTCAGTGGTAGGTCATTATCAGTATAACATTGGGGGTACTCTCAGTAGTAGGTCATTATCAGTATAACATTGGGGGTACTCTCAGTGGTAGATCATTATCAGTATAACATTGGGGGTACTCTCAGTGGTAGATCATTATCAGTATAACATTGGGGGTACTCTCAGTGGAGGATCATTATCAGTATAACATTGGGGGTACTCTCAGTAGTAGGTCATTATCAGTATAACATTGGGGTACTCTCAGTGGTAGGTCATTATCAGTATAACATTGGGGGTACTCTCAGTGGTAGATCATTATCAGTATAACATTGGGGGTACTCTAAGTGGTAGGTCATTATCAGTATAACATTGGGGGTACACTCAGTAGTAGGTCATTATCAGTATAACATTGGGGGTACTCTCAGTGGTAGGTCATTATCAGTATAACATTGGGGGTACTCTCAGTAGTAGGTCATTATCAGTATAACATTGGGGGTACTCTCAGTGGTAGGTCATTATCAGTATAACATTGGGGGTACTCTCAGTAGTAGATCATTATCAGTATAACATTGGGGGTACTCTCAGTGGTAGGTCATTATCAGTATAACATTGGGGGTACTCTCAGTAGTAGGTCATTATCAGTATAACATTGGGGGTACTCTCAGTGGTAGGTCATTATCAGTATAACATTGGGGTACTCTCAGTGGTAGGTCATTATCAGTATAACATTGGGGGTACTCTCAGTGGAGGATCATTATCAGTATAACATTGGGGGTACTCTCAGTAGTAGGTCATTATCAGTATAACATTGGGGGTACTCTCAGTGGTAGGTCATTATCAGTATAACATTGGGGGTACTCTCAGTGGTAGGTCATTATCAGTATAACATTGGGGGTACTCTCAGTGGTAGGTCATTATCAGTATAACATTGGGGGTACTCTCAGTGGTAGATCATTATCAGTATAACATTGGGGTACTCTCAGTGGTAGGTCATTATCAGTATAACATTGGGGGTACTCTCAGTGGAGGATCATTATCAGTATAACATTGGGGTACTCTCAGTAGTAGGTCATTATCAGTATAACATTGGGGGTATTCTCAGTGGTAGGTCATTATCAGTATAACATTGGGGGTACTCTCAGTGGTAGATCATTATCAGTATAACATTGGGGGTACTCTCAGTGGTAGGTCATTATCAGTATAACATTGGGGGTACTCTCAGTAGTAGGTCATTATCAGTATAACATTGGGGGTACTCTCAGTGGTAGATCATTATCAGTATAACATTGGGGGTACTCTCAGTGGTAGATCATTATCAGTATAACATTGGGGGTACTCTCAGTGGAGGATCATTATCAGTATAACATTGGGGTACTCTCAGTGGTAGGTCATTATCAGTATAACATTGGGGTACTCTCAGTGGTAGGTCATTATCAGTATAACATTGGGGGTACTCTCAGTGGTAGATCATTATCAGTATAACATTGGGGGTACTCTCAGTGGTAGATCATTATCAGTATAACATAGGGGGTACTCTCAGTGGTAGGTCATTATCAGTATAACATTGGGGTACTCTCAGTGGTAGGTCATTATCAGTATAACATAGGGGGTACTCTCAGTGGTAGGTCATTATCAGTATAACATTGGGGGTACTCTCAGTAGTAGGTCATTATCAGTATAACATTGGGGGTACTCTCAGTGGTAGGTCATTATCAGTATAACATTGGGGGTACTCTCAGTAGTAGGTCATTATCAGTATAACATTGGGGGTACTCTCAGTGGTAGGTCATTACCAGTATAACATTGGGGGTACTCTCAGTAGTAGGTCATTATCAGTATAACATTGGGGGTACTCTCAGTGGTAGGTCATTATCAGTATAACATTGGGGTACTCTCAGTGGTAGGTCATTATCAGTATAACATTGGGGGTACTCTCAGTAGTAGGTCATTATCAGTATAACATTGGGGGTACTCTCAGTGGTAGGTCATTACCAGTATAACATTGGGGGTACTCTCAGTAGTAGGTCATTATCAGTATAACATTGGGGGTACTCTCAGTGGTAGGTCATTATCAGTATAACATTGGGGTACTCTCAGTGGTAGGTCATTATCAGTATAACATTGGGGGTACTCTCAGTGGTAGATCATTATCAGTATAACATTGGGGGTACTCTCAGTGGTAGATCATTATCAGTATAACATTGGGGGTACTCTCAGTGGTAGGTCATTATCAGTATAACATTGGGGGTACTCTCAGTAGTAGGTCATTATCAGTATAACATTGGGGGTACTCTCAGTGGTAGGTCATTATCAGTATAACATTGGGGGTACTCTCAGTAGTAGGTCATTATCAGTATAACATTGGGGTACTCTCAGTGGTAGGTCATTATCAGTATAACATTGGGGGTACTCTCAGTGGTAGATCATTATCAGTATAACATTGGGGGTACTCTCAGTAGTAGGTCATTATCAGTATAACATTGGGGGTACTCTCAGTGGTAGGTCATTATCAGTATAACATTGGGGGTACTCTCAGTAGTAGGTCATTATCAGTATAACATTGGGGGTACTCTCAGTGGTAGGTCATTATCAGTATAACATTGGGTACTCTCAGTGGTAGGTCATTATCAGTATAACATTGGGGTACTCTCAGTGGTAGATCATTATCAGTATAACATTGGGGGTACTCTCAGTGGTAGATCATTATCAGTATAACATTGGGGTACTCTCAGTAGTAGGTCATTATCAGTATAACATTGGGGGTACTCTCAGTGGTAGGTCATTATCAGTATAACATTGGGGGTACTCTCAGTGGTAGATCATTATCAGTATAACATTGGGGGTACTCTCAGTAGTAGGTCATTATCAGTATAACATTGGGGGTACTCTCAGTGGTAGGTCATTATCAGTATAACATTGGGGGTACTCTCAGTAGTAGATCATTATCAGTATAACATTGGGGGTACTCTCAATGGTAGATCATTATCAGTATAACATTGGGGTACTCTCAGTGGTAGATCATTATCAGTATAACATTGGGGGTACTCTCAGTGGTAGATCATTATCAGTATAACATTGGGGTACTCTCAGTGGTAGATCATTATCAGTATAACATTGGGGTACTCTCAGTGGTAGGTCATTATCAGTATAACATTGGGGGTACTCTCAGTGGTAGATCATTATCAGTATAACATTGGGGTACTCTCAGTGGTAGATCATTATCAGTATAACATTGGGGGTACTCTCAGTGGTAGATCATTATCAGTATAACATTGGGGTACTCTCAGTGGTAGATCATTATCAGTATAACATTGGAGTACTCTCAGTGGTAGGTCATTATCAGTATAACATTGGGGTACTCTCAGTAGTAGGTCATTATCAGTATAACATTGGGGGTACTCTCAGTAGTAGGTCATTATCAGTATAACATTGGGGGTACTCTCAGTGGTAGATCATTATCAGTATAACATTGGGGGTACTCTCAGTGGTAGATCATTATCAGTATAACATTGGAGTACTCTCAGTGGTAGGTCATTATCAGTATAACATTGGGGTACTCTCAGTAGTAGGTCATTATCAGTATAACATTGGGGTACTCTCAGTGGTAGATCATTATCAGTATAACATTGGGGGTACTCTCAGTGGTAGATCATTATCAGTATAACATTGGGGGTACTCTCAGTGGTAGATCATTATCAGTATAACATTGGGGGTACTCTCAGTGGTAGGTCATTATCAGTATAACATTGGGGTACTCTCAGTAGTAGGTCATTATCAGTATAACATTGGGGTACTCTCAGTGGTAGATCATTATCAGTATAACATTGAGGTACTCTCAGTGGTAGATCATTATCAGTATAACATTGGGGGTACTCTCAGTGGTAGATCATTATCAGTATAACATTGGGGTACTCTCAGTGGTAGATCATTATCAGTATAACATTGGGGGTACTCTCAGTGGTAGATCATTATCAGTATAACATTGGGGGTACTCTCAGTGGTAGATCATTATCAGTATAACATTGGAGTACTCTCAGTGGTAGGTCATTATCAGTATAACATTGGGGTACTCTCAGTAGTAGGTCATTATCAGTATAACATTGGGGGTACTCTCAGTGGTAGGTCATTATCAGTATAACATTGGGGGTACTCTCAGTGGTAGATCATTATCAGTATAACATTGGGGTACTCTCAGTGGTAGATCATTATCAGTATAACATTGTTGTACTCTCAGTGGTAGGTCATTATCAGTATAACATTGGGGTACTCTCAGTGGTAGGTCATTATCAGTATAACATTGGGGTACTCTCAGTGGTAGATCATTATCAGTATAACATTGGGGTACTCTCAGTGGTAGGTCATTATCAGTATAACATTGCGGTACTCTCAGTGGTAGATCATTATCAGTATAACATTGCGGTACTCTCAGTGGTAGATCATTATCAGTATAACATTGGGGTACTCTCAGTGGTAGGTCATTATCAGTATAACATTGGGGTACTCTCAGTGGTAGGTCATTATCAGTATAACATTGGGGGTACTCTCAGTGGTAGATCATTATCAGTATAACATTGGGGTACTCTCAGTGGTAGGTCATTATCAGTATAACATTGGGGTACTATCAGTGGTAGGTCATTATCAGTATAACATTGGGGTACTATCAGTGGTAGGTCATTATCAGTATAACATTGGGGTACTATCAGTGGTAGGTCATTATCAGTATAACAGCGGTGGTACTCTCAGTGTATATTCCTCTATCTGGTCTCCTCTGTTATAGCTCTGGACCAGTGACTCCTCCACGACTGCGCTGCGCTCTCTTCCTCCAGGATGCTGGCTTTGCTGTGCCTGTGCCTGCTCCTGGGCTCCTCGGTGGCCTCCAGTGGTGAGTGGCGTCATTACAGCTTGTCTTGTTCTCATCCACATAATCTGCGGAGCCTTTATTATCTGATAATATTTGTCAGTGTATATACAGTCATGACTGAAAGTGTTGGTACCCTTGAAATTGTTTCAGAAAATAAAGTATTTCTCCCAGGAAATTATTGCAATTACAATAATGGAGATGGACTTGTAACCTTGAGATTGTTGATATTTTTCAACAATTTTGGTTCTCAAGTCCTCAGACAGTTCTCTTCTCCTCTTTCTGTTCTTTGTGCTTAGTGTGGCTCACACAGACACACAATGCGATGATTGAGTCAACTTCTCCCCTTTTTATCTGGTTTCTGGTGTGATTTTCATATTGCCCACAGCTGTTACTTGCCACAGGTGAGTTTAAACGAGCATCACATGCTTGAAACAAAGTTTTTTACCCACAATTTGTTGGTGCCAACAATTTTGTCGGGTGCATTTTTGGGGTTTTGTATAAAATTATATCAAATTGCCTTTTTTTCCTAGTTTTTTTTTTGTGTTGTTCTAATACACACAAAGGAAATAAACATGTGTATAACAAAACATGTGTAAATGCAATAATTTTCTGTGAAGAATTTTAAGGGTGCCAACACTTTCGGCCATGACTGTATGTAAATCTGTGTATTTCTTTTCTTTCTATAGTGCAGTCCCGTATGTCTTCCTTTGTGGGGGAGTACGGGGCAGGAGGGGGCACTGCATTTTCCTTCTCCTCGGAGCAGCTGAATGGGCCGATAACAGGACTGCGAGTGCGGGAGAATCCAAGTCATGTCATCGGGTGAGATACTTGAGATTTTGCCCTGTTATATTTCTATATTGTTTTTTATTGCATGTTGATGCTAACCTGTAGGTGAATGTAGTAGGGTCCACAGACAGAAGTCTTGGCAATTATCCGTAAGTGTGTGAAAGTGTTTGTCACTTGGTTATTTAGCTGAAAGGGGTTTTCCCACAAACAAAGTACATTTTAATCAATAGATCTTGTAATAAAAATAAGTTCCATAATGTGTATAAAAATGTTCCTGTGCTGAGATAATCTTATACATTTGCTCCTGATGTGTATTGTGTAATGGCCGTGTCTGACTGTACAGGAACATGGTCTGATCATACCACAGTTACCAGGGGAGGATGGAAAAAATATACAGACAGGACAGCATGGGATTGCAGGCATTTCTTTCTGTGAGGTAAAACATTTCGCCGACTGTTTTATCACAGGAGTGAGGGTTTCTGCCTCATGTCCAGCCCTCCGAATTCTTTATAAATCAAGCCAGTGACATTTGAGCTCAGCGGCAGCCAGAACTCCAACATTAGTGACATGATTTATGAAGAGCGCAGGGGAGTGAAGAACCAGCAGAAACACTCACTCCTGTGATAAAACAGGCAGGGAAATGTTTTACGTCACAGAAAGCAGCAGCTGCAAGCAATTGCTATGTCTGCATAATCACTTATTCTTCCTCCCCTGGAAAGTAATTGCTAGAGCAGCTCTACATGGTGGGTCACAACAAATAAGAAAGTACATAGCAGTTGCACATTTACAAAGTTATCTCAGAGCAAGGTTTTTTTTTAAAACATCCAATTGTGAAACCTATTATTATTCCAAGATCTATGATTAAAATGTACTTTGTTTGTGGGACAACGCCTTTAACCTTGTGGTATACTGTCATACTGAACACTGCAGCAGTATAGTGAGTGAAGAGTTAAGTTTGTTGTCCAGGGGACTGCAGGGGATGGTCACAGAGGTTACTTGTGAGTGGGCTTTCCTCCAGTGTCACTTGCAGAGGGCCTATGTGGTGAGTTTGAGCCAAAGCTAGCACATTAACAATGGAAACATCTTGAACTGTGAGCTGCCCTAGAGGAGAGATTGCCTCTGTGACTGTCCCTAACATGAGATTATGAGACTTTCTACCCATAAAGGATAGAAGGATGAGACTGCTCTGCTAGAGATCTCAGTGGAGATAGTAGTTAGGGAGGGAGGGTGAATTCATGCTGCCTGAAGTACGTGCGACAGGGTCCCCGGCATCACGCTCCTGCACAGGCGTACTTCTCTGAGTATTGCAGTGCGCGTGCACCGGGAAAGGTCAAAGAGCCCTTTAACTGACACACTGCCATGCACTCATTCATGTGCTTCTCCCCCTCCTGGCTGCGGAGCATCTTCTCTCTCTGCAGACCGTCTCTCTTACTCATGTTCTTGTCTCCTCAGGATCCAGTTCAAGTATGGAGATACCTGGGGACCTTATTATGGGTATGCCTCAGGAACGCTCTTTGAGATCCTACTATATCGAGGAGAGAATATCGTACAAGCGTCCGGGAAGGCGGCCTCATACGTGAATGAGCTGGTGTTTGTGACAAGCCGCGGGAGAATACTAAAATTTGGACAACCCTCCGGAAACAGCTTCAATGACTTCCCCCTGTATGACACCACCGTCCTCCGCTATGTGAGCGGCCGCTATTCATCCGTTCTACACAGCATTGGTTTCCACTGGGGACTCAACCCAGGTTGTGTCCATTGCAAAGAGGAGTCCAAATGATCAAGAATGATCTAGAGGGTCCAAGAACCCGACCCATGGATGACGACGGATCTCCTACATAACCCATAGATATGTCATACAAAAAAAATGAGCTTTTACTTGGTGTTTCTACCTCTTTGGTCACTTTGCATGTACCTGCACTATACAGCTTTGGGAGCTGCCATTGTTTGGCCTCGGTATTGGTGCAACTTACTAATATCTGTCATTATCAAAATATATAATAATGTATAAACTTATTATCCTGCAAAGTATTAAAGTGACCACAAGGTGGCGACGACCTGTCACTTCTCTAGAAAATAATCACTAAATAAATGATTTTTCTATGATAAAAAAAAATTGTAGATGTATCAGTCACTAACACTCACTGTGGAGTCACTGTGTACATACATTACATTACTAATCCTGAGTTACCTCCTGTATTATACTTCAGAGCTGCACTCACTATTCTGCTGGTGGAGTCACTGTGTACATACATTACATTACTGATCCTGAGTTACATCCTGTATTATACTCCAGAGCTGCACTCACTATTCTGCTGGTGGAGTCACTGTGTACATACATTACATTACTGATCCTGAGTTACATCCTGTATTATACTCCAGAGCTGCACTCACTATTCTGCTGGTGCAGTCACTATGTACATACATTACATTACTGATCCTGAGTTACCTCCTGTATTATACCCTAGAGCTGCACTCACTATTCTGCTGGTCCAGCCGCTCCCTCTCTCCTCACACACATATTATACATATATACAGAATAATAACTACCTACACCATGACATCTGGTCCGGTTACCAAACAAATAATAACAATATAATAAACAATAACCTCGTAGATTGTGAGCCCTCGCGGGCAGGGTCCTCGCTCCGCCTGTACCAGTCGCTGTCACATTGTGTTCAAGATTATGGAAATTGTTCTTGTATTATACCCCCTTTTTCACATGTAAAGCGCCATGGAATAAATTGCGCTATAATAATAAATAATAATAATAATAATAATAACCGACAAATTATATACAAACTAATATATACATTCTTTTTTTTTTTTTTTTTTTTAAATAAATAAAATAAATACTAACTATACAAATATATACAAGACAAAACAAAACCCCCCACACTGGAGCCCACCAGTCCCTCCCCGGCACTGACCTGAGAGCTGGTCCTGCGCCTCAGGCCTCAGTCCAACGTCCATAGGACAGATCAGGCAGTGCCAGTTTTTCACCCAAATAACCAGTGTCCCACAAGATGAACCCACCTCCCCCCTTTTCCCTCCACCCAACCTAACACCTCCACCCAAACCCATATATACAATATATACAGAAACAAACAATACAATAACCACAACTGACAAAGCCCAAGTTCGGCGCCTGCAGCCCTACATCACTGTCTACTGATCAATAAAACAAAAATCTATGGTGTCAGCAGCAGCCCACCACCAGGAGAGGAGACGACCAGACTAGGGCACACTAAAAGAAAAGCCCCTCCAGAGGAGAGCGGCCCTCCGTGTACCCAGTCTCTCATACTCCAGAGAACGCACCTTCACCAGGTCACCGAGTATGGTCCTAAACACATTGTCCACTGGGAGGATTTTCCGCTGCGTCGATACTAAGCACCGTGCGTTCCACGTGTGATACCTAACCACTGCGCTAACTAGAAATAAGGTGCAGCGGTCCCGACCACCCAGGTCCCCGAATGCTCCATAGGCCCATTCCGCATAAGAGAGACCGGCCAGCCGGGGCCAGCCAATGGAGGCGCCCACCCTGTTGTACACCTCTGTGTTAAAGGGACAACAAAGCAGGAAGTGGTCCATGCTTTCAAGCATGGTACCACAATGCTCCCAAGGACAGTTCCTGTCCTCAGAGCTCCTACACTTCAGATTGTCCCTCACACACAGTTTCCCATGGAAGCAGCGCCAAGCCAAGTCCCAAACCTTCGAGGGGATCCTGATAGAATTCAAAAGATGCAGACCCACCCCAAGATCCCGACTTGGGCAATCCCTGAGCGCCAGAGGCCTCTGAAAATGGGTCAACAGAACCCTTTTGTCAAGGAGCTTCCTTGGCAGAGTCCTGACCTCCCACATTCCCAGACCCCACCGGCGAATTACCTTCAGAACCACGGTAGCGTAAGCCGGGAGATGTCCATGCGGTGTGCGGAGATCCTTCACTTGCCCTCCTGTCTCCCATTCCTGGAAGAAAGGCTGAAACCATTCCTTACAGGAGAATACCCACGGAGGAGCCCTCTCTTTCCAGAGGTTTGCAATATTGATCTTAATGAAGGTATTCACAAGGAATACCACAGGGTTGACCATACCCAACCCTCCTAGTCTCCTCGTACGGTAAGTAACCTCCCTCTTGACCAGGTTCAGTCTATTCCCCCATAACAGTTGAAAGAACAAACTGTAGACCCGAGTCCAGAGAGGCTCTGGCAAGATGCACACACTGCCCAGATAGATCAGCAAAGGGAGCAGGTAAGTTTTGATCAGGTTTACCCTTTCCCTTAGGGTCAAAGACCAACTCTTCCATTGGTTCACCTTCTGAGTGGCGATCTCTAGCCTGCTGTCCCAATTTTGTTTGGGGTAATCCCCCTGGCCAAATTCGATGCCAAGAACTTTTGCAGAGACTTTGGGTTCTGGAAGGGTGTCCGGGAGATCAAAACCAGGATCTCCTCCTCCCAGCCAGAGACTCTCACACTTATCCCGGTT
Source organism: Phyllobates terribilis (assembly GCF_046119375.1). Taxonomy (NCBI): domain Eukaryota; kingdom Metazoa; phylum Chordata; class Amphibia; order Anura; family Dendrobatidae; genus Phyllobates; species Phyllobates terribilis. The sequence continues at coordinate 394,965,833 of NW_027362769.1, read as the reverse complement.
GATCTTAGACCCGGATGCCTCCAAGTAGCGATTTACCTCTGACATCAGCCATTCTGCCTCCCCATCAGAGGAAACAAAAACGGTGACGTCATCGGCATACGCCACCACTCTCAGAGTGGCTTCCGGTGCTGCCCGGTCCATCCCGATCCCAGCTAACGGTCCACGCTCCACCCTCCTAAGAAGTGGGTCAATCGAAAACGCGTACAGTAGCAGGCTCAAGGGACAACCCTGGCGAACACCACACCCAACCTCAAAAGAGCTGCCAATCCAACCGTTCACAAGCGGGAAACTCTCTGCCCCAGCGTACAAGGTCTTAAGCCAATCAACGAACCCCCCCGGCAGGCCATACCTCAGAAGGACAGACCAGAGGTACTCATGATTAACCCGATCAAACGCTTTTGCCTGGTCCAATGACAGCATGTACCCCTTCCAGTGGCCAGCCCTACCCTGCTCCACCGCCTCTCGGACACAGAGTACAGCACTAACTGTACTGCGGCCCGGAACAGAGCAATGCTGGGCCCCCGAAAGGAGCTGGGGTGCAAATTTCACCAGCCGATTAAACAGCACCTTTGCCAAAACCTTCCTGTCTGCATTGAGAAGCGCTATGGGACGCCAATTCTCAATGCAAGATGGGTCCTTACCCTTTGACAAGATGATCAGGGCAGACCTCCTCATTGACTTTGGCAGAGTGCCCGAGGAAAGACACTCATTGAATACCTCAGTCAAGAGGGGAACCAAGGCGTCCTTAAAGGTCTTATAGAATTCAGATGTTAAGCCATCCGGACCGGGAGATTTCTTCAGGGCAAGCCCTTCAATCGCCAACTTAACTTCCTCTTCCCTGATCATCTCTGTCAAAACGCCAAGAGAGGGGTCTACCCCTGGTTCGGGAACGGCTTCAGCCAGAAAAGCCGACATCTCATCCCAATCCAGATCCCTCTTCCCCAAGAGGTGCGAGTAGAAGGATCTGACGACCTCCAGGATCCCTGATCTGGATCTTTTCAGGGACCCCGCAGTGTCAACCAGTCCTGTAACAACTTTACTATTCACTGACATCTTGCAGTTTCTGTAAGGGTCGGGCGAGCGGTACTTCCCGTAATCCCTCTCAAAAACCAAAGATGCGTGTCTATCATACTGACACCTCATTAGCAAAGATTTCACTCTGGAGATCTCCTCGCAGCTACCTCCAGTTGAGACAAGATGCTCGAGTTTCCGCCTCAGGCCCTGATACAGGCGATACCTGTCCAGGCTCCTGAGGCTCGAGAGCTGGCGGAAGAATCTCGCCACCCTTTTCTTGAACATCTCCCACCACTCTGACTTACTACTACAAAGATCCAGTAAGGGTACCTGGCTCTGAAGAAAATCCTCAAAGGACTGTCTTATCTCCGCTTCTTCCAAGAGAGACGAATTGAGCCTCCAAAAGCCTCTTCCCATCCGGGGGGTCTCTGTAACATTCAGGGAAAACAAAATCATACAGTGATCGGAGAACTCCACCTCAACAACAGATACTGCTGAAGAGACGGCTTCCTCCTTTAAATAAAACCTGTCTATCCTGGACCTACAGTTACCTCTATGATAGGTGAACCCCTCGTGGCCTGCGGTGTGCCGGATGTGGACATCCACCAGGCGAGCCTCACTAGCTATACTATTAAGGGCGACGCTATCATAAGTCAGCTTGTCTCTGGAACCTCCTCTATCCCGGGGCCTCGTGACAGTGTTGTAGTCCCCTCCAAAGACGACCTGCCGACTCGTAAAAAGGTAGGGCTTGATCCTCGTAAAGAGACACTTCCGGTCCCACTTAGATTGGGGACCATAAATGTTAATGAGCCGAAGCTCCTGTCCCTTCATGAGGACATCTAATATCAGGCACCTCCCCATTTCTAACTCAATAACCCGTCGGCATTCTACTGGTGCGGTAAAAAGGACCGCCACTCCGCTATACGGCTCGGCCGCAAGAGACCAATAGGAGGGCCCGAGTCGCCACTCCCTCTTAGCTATAAACACCTCTGCCATATTTGGCAGCCTGGTCTCTTGCAAAAAGAAAATGTCAGCTTCAACCCGGCTGAGAAAATCAAAGGCCGCAAATCTAGCCATATTTGACTTAATGCTGGCGACATTAATGGAAGCCAGCGTCAACGGAGTGGGTACCGCCATCATTGGTGATTGAGTTAGATGGCTTTCTTCTTCCCACTCCCCTTACCCTCTGCCTCAGAGGAGGAATCCTTCCCCCTCTTTAATGACACAGAGGTGTCCATTCCCACATTTTTCCTTCTTTTCTCGTCCTCGTCTCCGGACTCTGGGCCAGTCCCTCCCCCCAAGGACCCTGCATCCCCAGGAGAAGGAGACTCGGCGCCCCCTGTAAGCTCCGCTGAAACCGGAACCTCACCCTCGGCCTCCTCCTCAGAGGAAGAGATGTTATCAAGGGCTTGGAACCGGTTAGAAAGACCAACCAGAGGGGAGTCAGTTTTACCTTCCTTAGGTACCTTGGTCAGAGCGGGAGAAGATGTTTTATCTCCCTTCTTTTTCTTCTTTTTGGTGCCGAGCTTACGCTTGTTCTCTAGCCACCGCTTATTATCCTCATCCATACTTTCATAATGGGAGGATTCTGAGGCAGAGGCGGTTTCCTACCTGTGGATCCTCCTGACCTCCTCATCCAACTCATCATCCCTCGGGGCGTCAGCAGCAAGACTGGCATCCAGGACAGGGGCTGCCCCGGTAGTCTGGGGCTCGCCCCGCTCCCTCTCCTGTCTGCGCTTGTCTAGACGCCTCAGCTGGGCAGGCGTCTTTTTATTGCTTTTCTTCCCTGGCCCCTCGGCTCCCCCACCCCTGCTAGTCCCCTCCCCAGCAGAATCGGCCTCACGGCTTACTCCCACCGGGGTCTTGACTGCATTAGCGAAGGAGCGAGGACAACGGCTGAATGGGTGACCTAAATCACCACACAGGTGGCACCTAATCTTCACACAAGAGGCGGCAAGATGGCCGACACCCCCACACAACGCACATTTCTGCACGGTGCAGTTTGCACTGAAGTGTGTGGGGTCGCCGCACCTGTGACAGAGCTTCGGTTGCCCCTGGTAGAAGACCAGGATACGATCCCTACCCAGGAAGGCAGACGATGGAATGTGGGCAACCGTACCACCTGAACGCTTAAGTTTTACCATAAACGTCCAGGCCCCTGACCAGATACCAAACTCGTCGCGGTTTTTCTTTGGCATCTCCACCACCTCTCCATACCGACCAAGCCACGTCATGATGTCATAGCAAGAAAGCGACTCGTTATGAGTCATCACGGTCACTTTCTTGATCTGGTTTTGGCGAGACACTGCCTGAACGGCAAAGTCTCGCCAGCCGGGCTCATTTTTTGCCAGCTCATAATTCTCCCAGAAGAGCTCAAGCCCCTCCGGCCGTACAAAGCTGATATCAAACTCAGGCGTGGAATAGGGATGTATCAAGGCGTAGATGTTAATCGCCATGAAGCCCATCCTCAGCAGGAGCTCCACAACTTTAGACCTTGGAGGACATGCATCACTGCCCCTCCACTGAAGACAGACCACATTCCTACGCACACTGCCTGGCCCGGCTGTTGGGAGGGACCACACTGTATCCCCCCCTTTTTGCTCTCGGAAGGCCCCGAGGCCATGCCTCTCTATCCATAAGGATAGATCAACCTCTCGACCCTCTACCATTAGTGATCTCTCCCCCTTCTTTAGAGCCTCCAGAAGGCGCCGTTGCAACATGCCGTCCCCAAAGCCCGGAGACAAGGAGGATGCCCTATTTGCCCCAGAGGTGACACTGGCATAACTCTGGACAGGTGTTGCCACCCCCGGGGGGGCAACCGGACCAGTGACCACATCAGCCCGAACAGCAACACCATTACCCACCTCCATCTCACCCTCCACCAAACCAGCAACCACACCACTAGACAATGAATTAGCCTCATTCACCCCCACCACCACATTCATTCCTGCTTGACCAGTAACAATGGCGGATGACATTTTGACCTCTACATCAGGCACAAGGGGCTCAGTCACCTCCATAGAACTGGAGGCGACCTCACCCCCGGTCTTATGTGTGCCCTCCACATCATTGGTCGGTAATTTCCGCTGTTTGGCATTCGGAATAATGTGCCGCTGATCTTTAGATGCTGTTAGGCGCCGCTGATCTTTAGCATCAGGATCTTCCGGACCAGCGACGCCAACACACAATAGCACTTTCGTGGGAGGACCGGAACGCTCAGCCCCGACAGCCCCCTCACACTGCCGTCGCTTCTCAACTAAGTGATCAGCGGCAACAGCTTTCAGAGGCGCCGAGGCTACCGGAGCTGCCCCCGACACCGGGCTGCTCCCCCTCCCACTGAGGAGCGCACCACAGCATCGTGGCCTGATGGAACGCCCGCCGCCGGGCCGCCCTCACTGTCCAGCCTCTCGGCTGATGCACCTCCTGCTGCGTCCCCGCAACTACAAGCAGAGACGGAGCTCTGCGCCTCACTACCGCGCTCTGTAATCTCCCCGCGCCTTTGCACCGGATCCACAGCAGAACCCGGGCTGGGCTGGGCAACGGGCTTATACAGCGAGCTGAGCCTGCCGCCGACTCAGGGGGTACAGGGAGGGGGGCATATACGTATCTTACCGCCTCCTGCAGCTTTGGCTTGGTCTTCTTTGCCTTTTTGTGGCCCCCAGGTGCCTCTTCTGGTAGATCGTCACCAAGATGGAAGTTTTGGAGGCACACTGGGGACTCCAGGAGCTTAATCTCCGCCATTAGCGCCCCTCCCTGGCCGCTGCTGTCACTGTCCTCCCCAGAGCCGGCAGAACTGCGACCGGATGTCACTGTCGCCTGTCCTGCAGGGAGCTCGCTGCATGTGGCCTGTGGGTGACTTTGCAGGCTGCCAGGTGGGGCTTCCTGCTGGTCATCATCACTCTCATCATCCACCTGGCTCTCAGGCTGCAGCCCCATCTGCCTTTGCTCTCTGGTATCAGCCATTTCTCTAAAGCGGTCTCCATTTATTAGTTTTTCTTTGAAATGACCACTCTGCTCCCTGATGTCAGCTTTCCTCATTTCCAGCAGGTGAATCTCGCTGGTCAGTCGCTTTACCTCGGCCTGGAGTTTAGCCTTCCTCTGTTTGGAGGCCCCCGCAGCTTTGGCGCTTGTGCAGCGCAGCTCCTCCCGGAGCCTCCTGATGAGCTTACTGGCATCTTCATACTCACGGAGGCGGATCATGACCCGGGAGGCATAGGTGGACACAGACTCCCGGGGTCCCTGCAGCGCCCAACCCCCCTCAGGGAGGTCGGCCTCACCTCCGTGAGCACTCCGCTTTCCTCCGGAAGGAGCACCATCTTGCACGCCGCTGTCAGGCTTTACCTCCATGCTGGAAGCCTTGCGGCTTCTAGGGGTCTCCACAATCCCGGGAGGAGTAGGAGCCACATTGCTGCGACTCCTGGTGCAGCGTCTCACCCCCGAGTCCTCTGATGTGCAGGCCGGTTGCTGGTTTCTTCTGCCCCCCGCCGGCCTGGTTCGGGAAGCAGAAGCCTGGGACTTGGCTCCTTCACTCATCCCAGAAACCAGCTCTCCCTCCGGGAAAGAGAGAGAGCAGGTCCCCAGGTGGAGAGGTGTTGGTTCTCAGAGATCAGGAGCTCACAGCAGGATCTGCAGCCACCACACCCGTAATCAGCACACTGACTAGCAGCTGATCAGAGCTGCACCCAGTATGCTGCTGGTGCAGTCACTGTGTACATACGTTACATTACTGATACTGAGTTACATCCTGTATTATACTCCAGAGCAGCACTCACTATTCTGCTGGTGGAGTCACTGTGTACATACATTACATTACTGATACTGAGTTACATCCTGTATTATACTCCAGAGCAGCACTCACTATTCTGTTGGTGCAGTCACTGTGTATATACATTACATTACTAATCCTGAGTTACCTCCTGTATTATAATCCAGAGCTGCACTCACTATTCTGCTGGTGCAGTCACTGTGTACATACATTACATTACTGATCCTGAGTTACATCCTGTATTATACTCCAGAGCTGCACTCACTATTCTGCTGCTGCAGTCACTTGGTACATACATTACATTACTGATACTGAGTTACATCCTGTATTATACTCCAGAACAGCACTCACTATTCTGCTGCTGGAGTCACTGTGTACATACATTACATTACTGATCCTGAGTTACATCCTGTATTATACTCCAGAGTAGCACTCACTATTCTGCTGGTGGAGTCACTGTGTACATACATTACATTACTGATACTGAGTTACATCCTGTATTATACTCCAGAGCAGCACTCACTATTCTGTTGGTGCAGTCACTGTGTATATACATTACATTACTAATCCTGAGTTACCTCCTGTATTATACTCCAGAGCTGCACTCACTATTCTGCTGGTGCAGTCACTGTGTACATACATTACATTACTGATTCTGAGTTACATGCTGTATTATACTCCAGAGCTGCTCTCACTATTCTGCTGGTGCAGTCACTGTGTACATACATTACATTACTGATCCTGAGTTACCTCCTGTATTATACTCCAGAGCTGCACTCACTATTCTGCTGGTGCAGTCACTGTGTACATACATTACATTACTGATCCTGAGTTACATCCTGTATTATACTCCAGAGCTGCACTCACTATTCTGCTGGTGCAGTTACTTGGTACATACATTACATTACTGATACTGAGTTACATCCTGTATTATACTCCAGAGCAGCACTCACTATTCTGCTGGTGGAGTCACTGTGTACATACATTACATTACTGATCCTGAGTTACATCCTGTATTATACTCCAGAGCTGCTCTCACTATTCTGCTGGTGCAGTCACTGTGTACATACATTACATTACTGATCCTGAGTTACATCCTGTATTATACTCCAGAGCTGCACTCACTATTCTGTTGGTGCAGTCACTGTGTATATACATTACATTACTGATCCTGTACTGATCCTGAGTTACATCCTGTATTATACTCCAGAGCTGCATTCACTATTCTGCTGGTGCAGTCACTGTGTACATACATTACATTACTGATCCTGAGTTACATTCTGTATTATACTCCAGAGCTGCACTCACTATTATACTGGTGCAGTCACTGTGTACATACATTACATTACTGATTGCCAGGCAAAATGTATTTTTGTCCTAATTTTAAAAATGAGAGATGTCTTAAATCTCCACCCCCTGCTCATTTGGAAGAGGCTACATAGAACTCACTCTGGCTTTCCCCCAAACCAGGAATTTTTATGACCGCCATAAAGCCTCAGCCCAGAGCAAGCATTCTGGTCTAAACTGGAAATCCCCTCCAAAATCCTATTGTCTAACTGTACAAACTTTTAATGTCGAATTTAATAATGCACATGACTGTCACAAACACAGGGACCACATTTTTGAGATGTTCACCTTTTTCCAATTGTGATGGTGTGGTTTTCGTGGCTGGGATACCACCAGGAACCTGGGAAATGGGTTCTGAGCTTCTGAGCGTCATAGAGATATCATATTTGATATCCATCTTCATGAATAGTGGTGACGGCAAACATGATGTCTCTATCTTGGATGTGGGACCCCCCCATACCAAGATAGGAAATCTGAAGGATTTTTATGTCTTATGCAGCTGGATGGGTTCACAAAACCGAGCCCCCGTGTGAGGTAAACAACATGGGTGTCTCCTAATGTTTTGGCCCCTTACAAAAAACCAGAACGGCCATTTTACTTCATTCTTACCCTGGGACGTCAGACGCATGCACTCCTCGCTGCGTGGAAGAATCACATCTAATTTCCGGGGAGCCGTCCTCCCCACAGAATCTGAGACAATCACCTTGTGGCGCAGGTTTTGCTATCATTTACCCCTTTTATTTTAATAACTGTTTTATGCATATATGTACATTGTCTCTTTTATAATATCTTGTATATCTTTTGTAAACACTGCCCACTTTCGGGAGTAAATCATTATTATTTACCAGCTTCGTTCTTCTTGTCCTATGACGAGCAAACACGTTCCTCACCCGCTAATTCACGTTACCTAACGGGTACCCGATCCACCTGTTAGCGATCGATGGTGGCAGTATACCAGTATTTATGTGATATTGTGGTTTGAGGGTGGCTGGACGGAGGTATATATACGTTCCTGGAAGGAACTGGTGGTATATATACGTCCTGTCACATCACGTGCCACAATAGACGACATAAATTAGAGCAGCTGCGCCCATGCTTATCCTCGGTCAATAACGTGTTTGACCAGCAGGATCAGGGGGCGCCAGAGGGCTGCAAGGTCTGACCAAGTGGTTTTTCCTGACACTGATCCTGAGTTAAATTCTGTATTATACTCCAGAGCTGCACTCAACATTCCGCTGGTGCAGTCACTGTGTACATACATTACATCACTGATCCTGTACTGATCCTGAGTTACATCCTGTATTATACTCCAGAGCTGCACTCACTATTCTGCTGGTGCAGTCACTGTGTACATACATTACATTACTGATCCTGAGTTACATTCTGTATTATACTCCAGAGCTGCACTCACTATTCTGCTGGTGCAGTCACTGTGTACATACATTACATTACTGATCCTGAGTTACATCCTGTAGATCTTTTTATTATAAAAATGAAAAGCATAACAATAATAATAACCACAAAATAAACAATGTAATGAAACTGGTCCAGCCGCTCCCTCTCTCCTCACACACATATTATACATATATACAGAATAAACAACTTACACTATGACATCTGGTTTGGTTACCAAACAAAATAATAATAATATAATAAGTAAAATAAACAATAGCCAACAAAAATATATACAAACTAATATATACATGTCATGGTACATAGTTTTCCCTGTCCTGCATTTCTGTATAAAATGTCATGATGTGATGTAAGTACCCATGCCCTTTCCCAGATCTTTGTTCCTCAACCATAATTTAACTTGGGCTTGAGTCAACACCGCTAGAGGACTCCCCATTGTTCTCTTAAGCAGGGGAAGAACTCACAGTACACATCTTTATAGACACATCGGAGCCATGCCATGGACTAAACCATCGACTAGGAGGGGGGAAACCTCTCCACCCCTACCCTTGGGCTGTTCCCGGTAGCCCAAGACAATGGACTTATGTGTGACCAGTGTTGTGTTGGGAGATCTCTGGAGGAAGAAGAGTGGGGGCTCTTAGCTGCGGCAAGACCTCACGCCCGTCGGTGATTGTGGACTTATTATGGACCTTAGGAATAACATGGATTTTTGATTTGGTATGCTGCCTGCCTTACTAAACCCCGTTGGATCGTTCTTAGTCCGGTGGTCTCTTCTTGCTCTGCCGCATACCCCGTCACAAACTAGTTGGCAGCGGTGGGATCAGAGCAGAAGGAATGGAGGACAACGGCCCATCAACTGCTGGAACCAGAGCCTCAGAGTACAAGAACTGGACTGTGGTGAGCTTACAAACAAAGGCCCGTGAACTGGGGGTCAGCTACAAGGGACTCTCAAAGGAGCAGCTAACTGAGGCTTTGGAAGGAGTTCGCCTGCAAGAGGACGCTGAGGAAGCACCTCAACGGCCAATGGAGGAAAGGCGACAGGCAGAGGTAAATACCCAAAAAAGTCAGTGGGTTGTGTGGTACGAGGAGGAGATGGCAATGATGGGAGAGGAGGTCTCCATAGACTATAAGATGGTGTAGCGCTGGCGTCCCTGCCCTCTGCTAGGCAGGGACGCTGCTCCCCTCACCGCTCTGCTCCGTGCCCGGCGTCCTCTCCCCGCTCTGCTGTCAGCGCGCGCTCCTTCCCGGCGTCCTCCTCCCGCTCTGCTCTCAGCGCGCGCTCCTTCCCGGCCCCTGTGCTTAGGGCGCGCGCGCGCGCGCTCCCCTCCTCTTAAAGGGGCCGCGCGCGCCGTCCTAAGGAGTCCCCGGCCAATGGCCGGAGGACTTCATCATATATAAGGCACCTCCTCCAAAATGGAGGTGCCCGAGCAATGTTGTTTGCACCTGTGTCTCACCTGTGCTTCAGCCCTCAGGTCCCGTTGCCAGTTACCTGCCAGTTACCTGCCAGTCTCCTGCCAGTTACCTGCCTGATTCCTGCCTGAATACCTGTTACCTGTCTGCCAGTCTGAGGTCCGACGGTCTGCCTTACTACTCCTGTCAGTCTGTCTAAAGGACCAGCCTGCCCGCTCACCTGGGAGCGCATATCAGCTACCTGCCTGCTTGCCTGAGGTCCGACGGTCTGCCTTACTACTCCGGTCAGTCTGTCTATGGACCAGCTTGCCCGCTCACCTGGGAGCGCTTCTCCGTTATCTGCCTGCTTGCCAGCCCGGAGGCTCCGTTGTCACGTGCTGTGACCACCAGCTATCTCAGAGACTCTTGCCCGCTCACCTGGGAGCGCATCTCCGTTACCTGCCTGCTTGCCAGCCCGGAGATCCCGTTGTCACGTGCGGTGACCACCAGCTATTCCAGAGACTCTTGCCCGCTCACCTGGGAGCGCTTCTCCGTTACCTACCTGCCTGCCAGCCCGGAGGTTCCGCCGTCACGTGCCGTGATCACCTGCTATTCCAGTGACTCTCGCTTGCTCACCTGGGAGCACACATCTACCATCTGCCTGCTAGCCTACCCGGAGGCTCTGCCATCACAGGTCGTACCTACCCCTTACCCAGAGACTGCCCTGATCACTTGCCGTAACTCCCTGTCCGTTCACCCAGAGACTGCCACCCGCTCCCTTACAAGGGCCGCCCCCTTGTATAGTAGCTCAGAGGTTCCGCCTCCCGGACCCGTTACAGTTTGCTCGGGCCATGGAACCCGGTGGCACCCAAGCTCCCTCGCTCTCGGACCTCTGTCTTGAACTGTCCCGTCAGAGGTCCCAACAGGAGGCCATCCTGGGTCACCTGCGGAATGTTAATACTCGCCTGAACACTCTGTCTGATCCACCAACAACCTCCGCCAGTGCCATATCTTTCAATCCGGCAGCTCCGCTGCCCACTAATACTTTGGTATCCTACCCCGGACCCCGGCTTTCTGCACCTCCTCGCTTCGGAGGCGACCCCGTCCAGGCTCGGGGCTTCTTAAATCAGTGCACCCTGCACTTTGAACTTTTGTCCTACCAGTTTAACTCCGACCGGGCCAAAATTGCCTTCATCATGTCCCATCTCACCGGGGAGGCCCTGGCCTGGCTGAATCCTCTATGGGAGAGAGGAGACCCCCTGGTGTCCAACTTGCCTGCTTTTCTCACGGCTTTCCGGAAAGTCTTCGACGAACCCGGACGGAAGACCTCATCTGCATCATCGTTGCTTCGCCTCCGTCAGGGGAGTCTCACCGTGGGCCAATATGCCATACGGTTCCGTACCCTTGCCTCGGAGCTGGCCTGGGATAACGACGCTCTGGTTTCCGTCTTCTGGGAGGGTCTGTCCGGCCGTATTAAAGATGAACTTGCCGGTCGGGACATTCCTACCACTCTCGATGACTTAATAACTCTTGCCACCCGGATTGACCTACGGTTCCAGGAGCGTGCCAAAGAGGTCACCCGTGAGAGAAGGATTCCACGTTTAGCTCCTACTTTCCAGAAACCCGTCATTCCCTCCATCTCTCCCCAGGTACATTCTCCTGAGCCTATGCAGGTCGACCAGACCAAGATGGTCAAAACCCGTCAGGACTCACGCCGTGCCGAGGGGAGCTGCTTCTACTGTGGCAGTAAGGAGCACCGGATCCGTGCCTGCCCGGAGAGGTCGGGAAACGCCTGTGTCTAGGTTCGCTCAGAGAGGTCCACCTAGACAAGAATAAATCCTCTCCATCCCTGCTGTTGTCAGTTTCGATCATCTACGGGGAGAACCGTTATTTCGAACTAGCCCAACTTGACTCTGGAGCAGCCGGGAACCTTATTTCACAGTCCCTGGTTGAGAAATACCGCATCCCCACCAAACCTCTGGCTGTACCCTTGTCTGTCGCTGCCGTGGATGGGGGCCTCTTACCTCGCCCCATTCAACTCATCACCGAATCCATTACCCTGCAGGTGGGAATGCTGCATTCTGAAAGTATCTCCTTTCATGTTCTGCCTGGACTCTCTCACGCCCTCTTGCTAGGTCTGCCCTGGCTCCAGAGACATGCACCCGTGCTAGACTGGCAAACCGGAGAGGTCCTTCGCTGGGGACAAGACTGTCATAAAACCTGCCTGGTTCCCGTCCATCCCGTCCGTCCCTCTCCTACCCCAGCCAATCTACCTGGACTTCCGATTCCTTATTGGTCTTATGCAGATGTCTTTAATAAAAAGGAGGCAGAGACATTACCACCACATAGACCATACGACTGTCCCATCGATCTGCTACCCGGTACTACTCCTCCCCGTGGGCGTATCTATCCTTTATCCGCTGCTGAGACCCGGTCAATGTCCGAATATATTGAGGAGAATCTGGCCAGAGGATTCATCCGGAAATCTACCTCCCCGGCGGGAGCAGGCTTCTTTTTCGTCAAAAAGAAGGACGGCTCTCTCCGTCCCTGTATAGACTATAGAGGCCTAAACCTGATCACGGTGAAGAATAAGTACCCCCTTCCGCTCATTCCTGAATTATTTGATCGTCTGAGGGGGGCTAGGATCTTCACCAAACTGGACCTTCGTGGGGCGTACAACCTGGTTCGTATTCGTCAGGGGGATGAATGGAAGACGGCATTCAACACCCGGGACGGCCACTATGAATACCTGGTAATGCCCTTTGGTCTCTGTAACGCTCCTGCCGTCTTTCAAGAGTTGGTCAATGACATCTTCCGGGACCTTCTCTACTCCTGCGTAGTGGTGTACCTGGACGACATCTTGGTCTTCTCTCCGGATCTCCAGACTCACCGGAGGGACGTTCGTCAGGTCCTGCTCAGGCTAAGGCAGAACCATCTCTACGCTAAATTTGAGAAGTGCCTCTTTGAGCAGACCTCGCTTCCGTTTCTGGGCTACATTATCTCTCAGACCGGCCTACAAATGGATCCTGAGAAACTGTCTGCCATCGAGAAATGGCCCCGACCGGAGGGGTTGAAGGCCATTCAGCGATTCCTGGGCTTCGCCAACTACTACCGCCTCTTCATACCACACTTCTCTTCCCGGACGGCCCCAATTTCTGCGCTCACCCGTAAAGGTACTAATCCCAAAGAGTGGCCACCCGAAGCAGAGGAGGCCTTTATTTCCCTTAAACAGGCCTTCTCTTCCGCCCCGGTGCTGCATCGCCCAGATGGCAACAAGCAGTTCTTCCTGGAAGTTGACGCCTCCTCCTCTGGAGCCGGAGCGGTACTTACTCAAAAATCATCTTCCGGGAGGATGGTAACTTGTGGCTTCTTCTCTAAACTCTTCTCCTCCTCTGAGCGCAACTATTCCATAGGAGACCGAGAGTTATTGGCCATCAAACTGGCATTGGAGGAGTGGCGTTACCTGCTCGAGGGGGCTCTTCACCCGGTAATAATTTACACTGACCACAAGAACTTGGCTTACCTCCAGCATGCCCAGAGACTTAACCCGCGCCAAGCCCGGTGGTCCTTGTTTTTTGCTCGTTTTGATTTTGTCCTTCATTTTCGCCCGGCTGACAAAAACGTCAAGGCGGACGCCTTGTCTCGGTCCTTTCTGGTGTCTGATCTCGAGGAGGATCCGAAACATATCATCGATCCCGCCAGAGTAATGCAGGTGGCTCCCGTGAGTCTAAATCGTCTTCCTCCTGGTAAGACGTTCGTACCAGTACCTGATCGGGAGAAGATCCTACACTGGGGTCATTCGTCTAAACTAGCTGGCCACGCCGGTCAGAAAAAGACCCTCCAGCTTATTACCCGGCACTACTGGTGGCCTAACCTGCACAAGGATGTAATAGACTTTGTTTCTGCCTGTGTGTCCTGCGCCCGCAACAAAGTTCCGAGACACCTGCCGGCCGGCCGCCTCCTACCTCTGCCAGTACCTGCTGCCCCCTGGCAGCATATAGCGATGGACTTCATTACTGATCTGCCCGTCTCTGCCGGTTGTACGGTCATTTGGGTGGTCGCTGACCGCTTCTCCAAGATGGCTCACTTCATTCCACTGCCAGGTCTTCCGTCTGCACCCGAGCTGGCTAAAGACTTTATCCGCCACATCTTCCGTCTTCATGGCCTGCCCCGTCACATCGTGTCGGATCGTGGGGTACAGTTCACTTCCCGTTTCTGGAGAGCCACTTGTAAATTGCTGGACGTCACCCTGGACTTCTCCTCCGCTTACCACCCACAGTCTAATGGTCAAGTGGAGCGGATCAATCAGAACCTGACCAGTTACCTTCGGCACTTCGTTAATGCCCACCATTCTGACTGGGTGGATCTCCTGCCATGGGCCGAATTCTCGTACAACAATCACGAGAGCGAGTCTTCCTCCAAATCCCCGTTTTTTGTAGTCTACGGTCAGCATCCTCGGATCCCGTTTCCCGTCTCCACCTCGGCGGACAATCCGGCTGCGGAATCTCTTGTTAACAAATTTTCCTCCATATGGGAGAGTACCCGGTCCGCACTCCTTCTGTCATCCGAGCGTATGAAAAGACACGCTGACAAAAAACGTCTGGACCCTCCTCAATTCCGCCCTGGGGATAAAGTCTGGCTCTCGTCCAAATATGTCCGGCTCAAGATCCCTTCCTATAAGTTAGGGCCTCGGTTCATCGGTCCACTGGAGGTCATCAGTCAGATCAACCCGGTGGCCTATAAATTGAAACTCCCGGCCAACTTACGGATCCCTAACTCCTTCCATGTGTCTCTCCTCAAACCTGTGGTGCTTAACTCTTTTTCCAAGTCTACAGGTACGCCTCCTGCTCCGGTTTCTGCTGAGGACGAGTTTGAGGTAGAGAACATTCTTGCCACCAAAAGGGTAAGAGGAAAGACCTTTTTTCTGGTAGATTGGAAGGGGTTTGGTCCTGAGGAGAGAACGTGGGAGCCCCGGGAGAACATCCATGCCCCTCTCATCCTAGCTAAATTTCTGTCTGGCCTAAAAAAGGGGGGGCCTAAAGGGGGGGGTACTGTAGCGCTGGCGTCCCTGCCCTCTGCTAGGCAGGGACGCTGCTCCCCTCACCGCTCTGCTCCGTGCCCGGCGTCCTCTCCCCGCTCTGCTGTCAGCGCGCGCTCCTTCCCGGCGTCCTCCTCCCGCTCTGCTCTCAGCGCGCGCTCCTTCCAGGCCCCTGTGCTTAGGGCGCGCGCGCGCGCGCTCCCCTCCTCTTAAAGGGGCCGCGCGCGCCGTCCTAAGGAGTCCCCGGCCAATGGCCGGAGGACTTCATCATATATAAGGCACCTCCTCCAAAATGGAGGTGCCCGAGCAATGTTGTTTGCACCTGTGTCTCACCTGTGCTTCAGCCCTCAGGTCCCGTTGCCAGTTACCTGCCAGTTACCTGCCAGTCTCCTGCCAGTTACCTGCCTGATTCCTGCCTGAATACCTGTTACCTGTCTGCCAGTCTGAGGTCCGACGGTCTGCCTTACTACTCCTGTCAGTCTGTCTAAAGGACCAGCCTGCCCGCTCACCTGGGAGCGCATATCAGCTACCTGCCTGCTTGCCTGAGGTCCGACGGTCTGCCTTACTACTCCGGTCAGTCTGTCTATGGACCAGCTTGCCCGCTCACCTGGGAGCGCTTCTCCGTTATCTGCCTGCTTGCCAGCCCGGAGGCTCCGTTGTCACGTGCTGTGACCACCAGCTATCTCAGAGACTCTTGCCCGCTCACCTGGGAGCGCATCTCCGTTACCTGCCTGCTTGCCAGCCCGGAGGTCCCGTTGTCACGTGCGGTGACCACCAGCTATTCCAGAGACTCTTGCCCGCTCACCTGGGAGCGCTTCTCCGTTACCTACCTGCCTGCCAGCCCGGAGGTTCCGCCGTCACGTGCCGTGATCACCTGCTATTCCAGTGACTCTCGCTTGCTCACCTGGGAGCACACATCTACCATCTGCCTGCTAGCCTACCCGGAGGCTCTGCCATCACAGGTCGTACCTACCCCTTACCCAGAGACTGCCCTGATCACTTGCCGTAACTCCCTGTCCGTTCACCCAGAGACTGCCACCCGCTCCCTTACAAGGGCCGCCCCCTTGTATAGTAGCTCAGAGGTTCCGCCTCCCGGACCCGTTACAGATGGAGGTCATGTGAGGAGCTAAGGAGATGGCATTGCTGGAGAGGCAGATAGCTTTGGAAGCAGCTAGAAGCGCCAGACAGACTGTAACCCCAGCACCCACCATGACGGAACTCCCCAGAGTGTCCGCAAAGATTTCAAGCCGTTCCAGGAGGCTGCAGGTGACATTGAGGGCTTCTTCTAGGACTTTGAGCATCAGTGTCGATTAATGGAAGTCCCAGAAAGGGAGCGAGTCCGACATCTGGTGGGGCTCTTAGCGGGTGGAGCTGCCGCAGCCTATAGAGCTATGGACCCTCGGGGGGACTGTGAGTATGCAGACATTAAACGCACTATTCTGGAACACTACGCTGTGACCCCAGACACTTATAGGACCCAGTTTCGTACTTTGGCCTATGATGAGGAGGTGTCCTTCAAGATGTATGCCCACAGACTCAAACAAATATGTCATCGCTGGCTGGAGGGAGAGGAGGCCTTAACTTGGGGGGCCTTCCTCCAGGTCATCTTGAAAGAGCAGTTTTACTTCAAGTGTCCCGTTGAGATCCAAGAATGGGTGCGTGAAAGGAGACCAGCCACGGTGGAGGAAGCTGCAGCTCTAGCGGATGAGGCTCTCACCATCAAGCCTCAATGGAAAAAACTACTACTCAGTGAGAAAAGAACTACCAGCCCCCCCGACGATGGTGGCCCCTGGTCCTTCGGCCTCCCATACTTACCATCCCAATAGACCATCCACTCATGGTGACCTCCGTGTGACTGTGCCTCGCATTACTCCTGCTCCGCCTTCGGGACTACGACGTGGAGGAAGAATCCCAGAGCGCAGATGTTATAGATGTGGGCAGCCTGGGCATCTGCAATTCCAATGTCCAGGTGTTCGGAGGCAGGACAGCTACAGACCGCCTTTGCAGGTTCATTATCTACAGACACCCTCACCAGGAGAAGAGCTGGATTCAGTCCCTGACGACTTGCCAAGTGACTCCGATACCCTGGCTCCCATACCAGGAGTCTATGGGGTGCGAGCCCCAGCCACCTGTTCTTCTGACCGTCAGCACAAACATCTACAGGAGGTCGTGCTGGATGGCCAAAAGGTTGTCGGCTTCCGTGACACTGGGGCTTTTCTCACCATAGCCGATCCCCGCGTACTTCAGCCAGAAGCAATTCAAAAGGGACCAGGAATTGCCATTGAATTGGCTGGAGGCACCCAGAGATATATTCCAAGAGTGAGGGTGACCCTGGATTATGGCTTTGGGGCCAAACAATGCGTGGTCGGTGTGATGAGCGGCCTCCCCGCAGACGTTCTTTTAGGAAATGATGTGGGACATCTGCATTGCCACTTCGTCGGTGCGGTAACCAGAAGTCAAGCCAAGAGAGCAGCAGATGGGGACGCATACAACTCATCCATGGAAATGAGGCCACCAGAACCGCTGACACCGCCGGTGAGTGATTCTTCTTGTGGGGACAATGTGAGTGATACCTGGGATAGAGTTCAGTTTCGACAAGAGGTCGATACTGACCCCACCCTAGCTAGTTTTAGAGCACGAGCTGAGACAGGGCAGTTAGGGGAGAACAGGCAAAGGATTATCCGAGAAAATGGACTTTTGTATAGGGTTACCAATGCTGCCTCCCCAGATAAGCCCTGGACTTGTAACAAACAGATGATTGTTCCTCAGAAATACAGGATTCCCCTACTACACCTTGCTCATGATATCCCTACTGCTGGCCATCAAGGCAAAACCCGCACCGAGAGACGATTGACTCAAACCTTCTATTGGCCAGGGATTTCTCAGGCAGTGGCGCATTTCTGCCGAACTTGCGATATATGTCAGCGTAGAGGGCGACCCGGAGATCACCCAAAGGCCCCTCTGCAACCACTCCCTAGCATAGAAGAGCCATTTCAAAGAGTAGCTGTCGATATCATTGGGCCTCTAGCTAAGCCAAGTAGATCAGGAAAGCAGTACATTCTCACTGTTGTGGACTACGCCACCCGATATCCGGAAGCTGTGGCCTTGTCCAGTATTTCTGCAGCCAAGGTGGCCGAGGCCCTGGTTACCATTTTCACCAGAGTAGGATTTCCCATTGAGATCTTGTCGGACCAAGGCTCCCAGTTCATGTCAGAACTAGTCCAGTGTCTGTGGCGTACCTGTGGCGTACGAGCGATTCGAACGACACCGTATCATTCACAAACAAATGGACTTTGTGAACGATTTAACGGCACTCTGAAGAATATGCTGAGGGCCTTCACGGACAGAGATTCAGACTGGGAGAAGTACCTGCCCCATCTCTTGTTTGCCTATCGGGAAGTTCCTCAGGAGTCCACCGGGTTTTCCCCCTTTGAACTCCTCTATGGAAGAAAGGTCCGAGGACCCTTAACTCTGCTCAATGAATACTGGGTGGGGCAAGTTGAAGATACAGGAGCCCCTGTTGTCCCTTATGTCCTAAAGCTGTGAGAAACCCTGGCTCAACTTGCTAGTTTCGCCCAGAGTCATGTGCATATGGCTCAAACCCGACAGAAGACCTGGTATGACCGTAAAGCACGCTATCGGGAGTTTGTAAAAGGACAACCGGTCTTAATGATTATTCCCCATCCACAAAATAAACTGCAGACCACGTGGGAGGGTCCCTTCCGGGTTCTCAAGAAACTAAATGACACCAATTACCTTCTTGCTCTAGATGATCAGGGACTAAGACAAAAGACTGTCCATGTGAATATGATTAAGGAATACCACGACCGGAACCTTCCAATGATAGCAAGCTGTCGGCTAGCTTCAGAAGACGGTCCCGAGGAAGAGGACTCCCTATCGGATCTCGTGGAAGCCACGAGAGCCCCGTCCACTGTGGAACAGGTTCCTCTGGGAGATCACCTGGACCCCTTACAGAAAGACCAGATGCTGGGAGTGCTTCAACAGAGACGGGCTGCTTTCTCATCTCAACCAGGTCGAACCACCATCACCCAACATCATGTAGACACTCAGGGTATCCGTCCCATACAACAGGCTCCTTACCGGATACCTGAATCAGTTCGAAACACCATGCAGCACGAACTAGAGGAGATGTTACAGCTGGGGGTAATCCAGGCCTCTCATAGCCCTTGGGCCTCTCCTGTGGTGTTAGTACCAAAGAAGGATGGGAGTACTCGATTTTGTGTGGACTACCGACGACTTAATGACCATACTGTCAGTGATCCTTACCCAATGCCCCGTATTGACGAACTTCTAGACCGAATGGCTGGATCCCGATATGTCACTACCTTAGATCTCAGTAAGGGATACTGGCAAATTCCTCTGACGGAGGAAGGGAGAGGACGGTCCGCTTTTATAACCCACTTTGGTCTGTATGAATTTCTAAGCATGCCTTTTGGAATGAAAAATGCCCCGGCAACCTTCCAGAGAATGGTAGATCAGATCCTCCGGGGATGTAGAGACTTTGCTTTTGCCTACTTAGATGATATCGCCGTCTTCAGCCAGACGTGGGAGGAACATCTGAATCAAGTAGCCATTATTCTTGACCTGATTATTGCAGCCGGCCTAACCATTCGACCCGATAAATGTCAATTGGGGATGGGTGAAGTCCAGTACCTAGGGCATAGAGTAGGGGGAGGGAAGCTTCGTCCAGAACCTGCAAAAATCCAGGCTATTAGAGACTGGCCTGTACCCCAAACTAAGAAACAAGTTATGGCTTTTTTGGGCACTGCTAGCTACTACCGAAAATTTGTTTCTCATTTTAGCACTGTGGCCAAGCCTCTTACCGACATGACCAAGAAAACGATGCCCAGGCTGGTAATCTGGACTCCAGCCTGTGAGGAGGCTTTTAACCGGCTGAAGGACGCCCTGGTCTGTGACCCTGCTCTGGCTGCTCCGGACTACAAGAGGCGATTCATTGTGCAGACGGACGCCTCTGCTTATGGATTGGGAGCTGTACTCAGCCAGGTGAATGCAGCGAGGGACGAGCACCCCGTCGCCTACCTCAGCAGGAAACTGCTGGACCGAGAAGTCGCCTATGCAACTGTGGAAAAAGAATGTCTGGCTATAGTGTGGGCCTTCCGGAAACTAAAGCCGTATCTGTATGGATGAGAATTCACTGAGGTTACTGATCACAATCCCCTCACTTGGCTGAACAGAGCCTCTGGGGACAATGGACGCTTACTACGATGGAGCCTGGCTCTGCAACCCTATAACTTTACAGTACAGTATAGAAGAGGCAGCCAACACCAAAATGCAGATGGACTGTCCAGGCAGGAGGAGCCCTGAGTCCGGTCAGCCATGCCTGTGTGTACTTAACAAGCGACCTGTAGAGGTCCCTCGTACGTACACAAAATTGGAGGGGAAGGAATTGTCATGGTACATAGTTTTCCCTGTCCTGCATTTCTGTATAAAATGTCATTGTAACGGGTCTGGGAGGTGGAACCTCTGTGCAACTATACAAGGGGGCAGTCCATGTAAGGAAGCGGGTGGCTCCCAGGGAAGACGGGCAGGTAGTCACGGCAAGTGACAGGGACAGTCTCTGGGTAGAGGGGCAGGTAGTCACGGCAAGTGACAGGGACAGTCTCTGGGTAAAAGGACGGGTACTCACGGCAAGTGACAGCAGAGCCTCCAGGTAGGCTAGCAGGCAGGTAGCAGGTGAGCGCTCCCAGGTGAGCAGGCAAGAGTCTCTGGACAGGCAGGTGGTCACGGCAAGTGACGGCGGAGCCTCCAGGTAGGCTAGCAGACAGGTAGCAGGTGAGCGCTCCCAGGTGAGCGAGCAGGCTGGTCCATAGACAGACTGACAGGTGTAGGAAAGCAGACCGTCGGACCGCAGGCTTGCAAGCAGGTAAACGGATATCAGGCAGGTATCAAGCAGGAATCTGGCAGGTGACTGGCTGGTAACGGGACCTGAGGGCTGAAGCAGAGTGAAGGCTTTGCAACAACATTGCTCGGGCACCTCCATTTTGGAGGAGGTGCCTTAAATATGGGAGGTCCTCCGGCAATTGGCCGGGGACTCCATAGGACGGCGCGCGCGGTCCCTATAAGAGAGGGGGTGCGCGCGCGCGCGCGCCCTAAGCACACTGCCGGGGAAGGAGCGCGTGCCGGAAGCAGCGGGGAGAGAAGCGCTGGAGGACGCCGCGCCAGGAGCGGGGAGGTGAGGACGGCGTCTCTGCCTAGTACGGGGCAGAGACGCCGATGCTACAGTCATGATGTGATGTAAGTACCCATGCCCTTTCCCAGATCTTTGTTCCTCAACCATAATTTAACTTGGGCTTGAGTCAACACCGCTAGAGGACTCCCCATTGTTCTCTTAAGCAGGGGGAGAACTCACAGTACACATCTTTATAGACACATCGGAGCCATGCCATGGACTAAACCATCGACTAGGAGGGGGGAAACCTCTCCTCCCCTACCCTTGGGCTGTTCCCGGTAGCCCAAGACAATGGACTTATGTGTGACCAGTGTTGTGTTGGGAGATCTCTGGAGGAAGAAGAGTGGGGGCTCTTAGCTGCGGCAAGACCTCACGCCCGTCGGTGATTGTGGACTTATTATGGACCTTAGGAATAACATGGATTTTTGATTTGGTATGCTGCCTGCCTTAATAAACCCCGTTGGATCGTTCTTAGTCCGGTGGTCTCTTCTTGCTCTGCCGCATACCCCGTCACAATATATATACATTTTTTTTTTATAAATAATATAAAATAAATACTAACTATACAAATATATACAAGACTAAACTAAGCACCCCACACTCAAGCCCACCATTCCCAACCCCGGCACTGACCTGAAAGCTGGTCCTGCGTCTCATGCCTCAGTCCATGTCCAACGTCCATAGGCCAGATCAGGCAGTGCCAGTTTTTCCCCCAAATAAGCAGTGTCCCAAAGCCCCACAAGATGAACCCACCTCCCCCCTTTTCCCACCACCCAACCTAACACCTACACCCAAATCCGTATCCTTATATACAATATATACAGAAACAAACAATACAATAGCAAACAATACAATAACCACAACTGACAAAGCCCAAGTTCGGCGCCTGCAGCCCTACATCACTGTCTACTGATCAAAACAAAACAAAAATCTATGGTGTCAGCAGCAGCGCACCACCAGGAGAGGAGATGACCAGACTAGGGTACACTAAAAGAAAAGCCCCTCCAGAGGAAAGAGGCCCTACGTGTGCCCAGTCTCTCATACTCCAGAGAACGCACCTTCACCAGGTCACCGAGTATGGTCCTAAACACATCGTCCACTGGGAGGATTTTCCGTTGCGTCGATACTAAGCACCGTGCATTCCACAAGTGATACCTAACCACTGTGCTAACTAGAAATAAGGTGCAGCGGTCCCGACCACCCAGGTCTCCGAATGCTCCATAGGCCCATTCCGCATAAGAGAGACCGGCCAGCCGGGGCCAGCCAATGGAGGCGCCCACCCTGTTGTACACCTCTGTGTTAAAGGGACAACGAAGCAGGACGTGGTCCATGCTTTCTAGCATGGTACCACAATGCTCCCGAGGACAGTTCCTGTCCTCAGAGCTCCTACACTTCAGATTGTCCCTCACACACAGGTTCCCATGGAAGCAGCGCCAAGCCAAGTCCCAAAACTTCGAGGGGATCCTGATAGAATTCAAAAGATGCAGACACACCCCAAGATCCCAACTTGGGCAATCTCTGAGCGCCAGAGGCCTCTGAAAATGGGTCAACAGAACCCTTTTGTCAAGGAGCTTCCTTGGCAGAGTCCTGACCTCCCACATTCCCAGACGCCACCGGCGAATTACCTTCAGAACCACGGTAGCGTAAGCTGGGAGATGTCCATGCGGTGTGCGTAGATTCTTCACTTGCCCTCCTGTCTCCCATTCCTGGAAGAAAGGCTGAAACCATCCCCTACAGGAGAATACCAACGGAGGAGCCCTCTCTTTCCAGAGGTTTGCAATATTGATCTTAATAAAGGTATTCACAAGGAATACCACAGGGTTGACCATACCCAACCCTCCTAGTCTCCTCGTACGGTAAGTAACCTCCCTCTTGACCAGGTTCAGTCTATTCCCCCATAACAGTTGGAAGAACAAACTGTAGACCCGAGTCCAGAGAGGCTCCGGCAAGATGCACACACTGCCCAGATAGATCAGCAAAGGGAGCAGGTAAGTTTTGATCAGGTTTACCCTTTCCCTTAGGGTCAAAGACCAACCCTTCCATTGGTTCACCTTCTGAGTGGCGATCTCTAGCCTGCTGTCCCAATTTTGTTTGGGGTAATCCCCCTGGCCAAATTCGATGCCAAGAACTTTTGCAGAGACTTTGGGTCCTGGAAGGGTGTCCGGAAGATCAAAACCAGGATCTCCTCCTCCCAGCCAGAGACTCTCACACTTATCCCGGTTGATCTTAGACCCTGATGCCTCCAAGTAGCGATTTACCTCTGACAACAGCCACTCTGCCTCCCCGTCAGAGGAAACAAAAACGGTGACGTCATTGGCATAGGCCACCACTCTCAGAGTGGCTTCCGGTGATGCCCGGTCCATCCCGATCCCAGCCAACAATCCACGCTCCACCCTCCTAAGAAGTGGGTCAATCGCAAACACGTACAGCAGCGGGCTCAAGGGACAACCCTGACGAACACCACATGGAACCTCAAAGGAGCTGCCAATCCAACTATTCACAAGCAGGAAACTCTCTGCCCCAGCGTACAAGGTCTTAAGCCAATCAACAAACCCCCTCCCCGGCAGGCCATACCTCAGAAGGACAGACCAGAGGTACTCATGATTAACCCGATCAAATGCTTTTGCCTGGTCCAATGACAGCATGTACCCCTTCCAGTGACCAGCCCTACCCTGGTCCACTGCCTCTCGGACACAGAGCACAGCACTAATTGTACTGCAGCCCGGAACAGAGCAATGCTGGCCCCCCTGAAAGGAGTCAGGGCACAAATTTCACCAGCCGATTAAACAGCACCTTTGCCAAAACCTTCCAGTCTGCATTGAGAAGCGCTATGGGACGCCAATTCTCAATGCAAGATGAGTCCTTACCCTTTGACAAGATGATCAGAGCAGACCTCCTCATTGACTTTGGCAGAGTGCCCGAGGAAAGACACTCATTGAATATCTCAGTCAAGAGGGGAACCAAGGCGTCCTTAAAGGTCTTATAGAATTCAGATGTTAAGCCATCTGGACCGGGAGATTTCTTTAGGGCAAGCCCATCAATCGCCAACTTAACTTCCTCTTCCCTGATCATCTCTGTCAAAACACCAAGAGAGGGGCCTACCCCTGGTTCGGGGACTGCTTCAGCCAGAAAAGCCGACATCTCATCCCAATCCAGATCCCTCTTCCCCAAGAAGTGCGAGTAGAACGATCTGACGACCTCCAGGATCTCTGATCTGGATCTTTTCAGGGAACCCGCAGTGTCAACCAGTCCTGTAACAACTTTACTATTCACTGACATCTTGCAGTTTCTGTAAGGGTTGGGCAAGCGGTACTGCCCATAATCACTCTCAAAAACCAAAGATGCGTGTCTATCATACTGACACCTCATTAGCAAAGATTTCACTCTGGAGATCTCCTCGCGGCTACCTCCAGTTGAGACAAGATGCTCGAGTTTCCTCCTCAGGCCCTGATACAGGCGGTACCTGTCCAGGCTACTGAGGCTCGAGAGCTGGTGGAAGAATCTCGCCACCCTTTTCTTGACCATCTCCCACCATTCTGACTTACTACTACAAAGATCCAGTAAGGGTACCTGGCTCTCAAGAAAATCCTCTCTGACTTACTACTACAAATATCCAGTAAGGGTACCTGGGTCTGAAGAAAATCCTCAAAGGACTGTCTTATCTCCGCTTCTTCCAAGAGAGACAATTGAGCCTCCAAAAGCCTCTTCCCATCCGGGGGGTCTCTGTAACATTCAGGGAAAACAAAATCAAACAGTGATCGGAGAACTCCACCTCAACAACAGAAACTGCTGAAGAGACGGCTTCCTCCTTTAAATAAAATCTGTCTATCCTGGACCTACAGTTTCCTCTATGATAGGTGAACCCCTCGTGGCCTGTTGTGTGTCGGATGTGGACATCCACCAGGCGAGCCTCACTAGCTATAGTATTAAGGGCGACGCTATCATGTCAGCTTGTCTCTGGAACCTCCTCTATCCCGGGGCCTCATGACAGTGTTAAAGTCCCCTCCAAAAACGACCTGCCCTAAAAAGGTAGGGCTTTATCCTCATAAAGAGACACTTCCGGTGCCACTTAGATTGGGGACCATAGATGTTAATTACGCGCGCCCCCAGGGCTGTGGGGTACTCGGCAGCCGGGCCGGTGGACACTGAGAAAAGGGATATGTTACTTTGGCTGGCCCTGTCCGTGGCCCAGGGCGGTCAACAAAAAGGGGGATATTATTTATATGGGGTTTGTAGTTTTATGAAGTGTTCGTGACGCCACCTGTGGTACCTGGTAAGGATTACCAGCGCTGCTGCAGCCCTCCGGGGGGGTGATTGGATGGCAGCTAGGATGTTTCTGCTCCCCACAGGCGAAGCGGGCCCACCGGGGCTGTGTAGGTGCAGATGGTGGTGATGCTGGGCGTTGTAGTGCAGAGGGAAAGATGGCGCAGCTGGTATAACTGACGGAGGCAGTGCAGTGCAGTCATCCGAGTTTTTGCTCACAGTTCTCATGTAAGTTCCACAGGTACACTGCGCGGGTGGCAGCCTTCCACGCCACGCTGCGTCTACCAGAACAGGGGTTCAGCTCTTCCTCAGGTAGGTCAGGAGCACTTGACGGAACCCCGCTTTCTTATGCTCCTCACTAGACCGACTTCTCATGCTGGGTCTTCTCCCTCCTGCCCTGCGCTTCCCCATACACAGTCCCGATCGGGTGCTCTGATGTCCCTCTGGGCAACTTGGAGTTCCCGGACCTACTTGACCCTCACGGTGACTAGGATGAGGCTGTGGCAACTGCACTATAAAAGTCAGAAGCCTCCAGTTTTTCCAGCCGAGACCTGGAGTAACACGGCTGGTCCAGGGGCCGGTCCCCTTCTTGCGTCCTGATCCCTCTGACACCTGGCAGATTCGGGGCGTACGGGTGCCGTCCTGCACTCGCCGTACCCCCTGGGCTCCTTTCTATAGAACGGAGCCTTACTCCTCTGCTCCCCTCCATAGCCTCTAGTACTAGGCCCCACTTGTGGAGCAGAGCTCCTGAAGAGACTCTGCTCCCTGACTGACTGTCTTCACTCACTCCTCTTACTGACTTCCATCTCTCTCTGTTCTGTCACCCTAAGATGGCTTCCATTTATATACCTCCTACAATGGTGCTACCCTACACTACATCCTCCACCCACACCCACTACTGGTTCCCCCTCTCTTTGGTTCCCCCCACTCCAGCCAGGGACAGGGCTCAGCAGTAAACACATTGCATCTTGCCCTTCCAGCCGGCCTGGAGTAGTGTAGTGTTGAATGTGACGCGCCCCCTGGGCCGTGTGTGTGTAGGGGAATACCCGGAGCCGGGTCTCTGGTAATGCTGGGGGTTGTAGTCTCTGTGGCGGCGACCCGGTCCCGTGGTTCAGGGTGGTCAAACCGGTGGCGGATCTGTTAGTTGGTTTTGAATGGTTAAATGTCCGACTACGCCACCCGTGGATTGCGGTCACTGAGAACCGCCGCTGTGGGGCAGACTGCTGAGGCTGATGTTGTGTGCGCAGCAGAGGGTAGTATGACTCCCCACGGGAGGAGTATAGCCTCAGGGCAGCGTGTGTAGATGGTGAGGGTTGTGGTACCTGTACGCAGCAGAAACGACTCAGAATCCGTGCAGTGCAGTTCAGGGTCTTTACTGGTGGTAATAAAGCAGACCCTCTCGGGAGTACTGGCTAGCATTAGGGGCCTGGTCAGTCTGTGAGCAAACAAGAGTCCCCCTGGTCAGGTGGAGTTGTAGGCCTTCCCGTCTGACTGCACTCTTCCAGGCTACCTTGCTGAAGTCGTGTAGTAGCCCACGTCCCTGAGTGTACCGTGTGGTGCTCACCCGCATGGCTGGTGACTTGGAATCTCTGGTAGCTTCCGCTCCTCGATGGCGGTACCGGTCCCTTGCGTGTGACTGAGCCTCCGGGCTTCCTATGGCCAGAGGACCTGAAATCCCCTGCCGGCTGGTTTCTGCTGCTGGATATGTAAATCCTCACAGCCTCGGACTCCGGTGTCCGGTTCTTAGCGTCTTCTGCCAGGACAAGCTCTGACCGCTTCAGTCCCTGGTCTTCAGCTCCTGCTCCTACAGAGCTCCTTGCTGCTGCTCTGTCTCTCCCTCTGGAACTAACTTAGATAACCCCGCCCCAGATCCAGTTTATAAAGGGCAGGTTCCTCCCCTCTCTGCACGGGAACAGGAGGTGTTGCATGTTAAGTGCTCCTGACCAGGAAACTCCCACTTGCTCTCAGACGTGATATTTCTATCACTGTGGCAACCAGACCCCTGGGGTGACACAAATGCGGGTGTTTGGGTTCCGCGCAGCACTCCCTCCTTACCTGAGAGAAGGAGACACCACACCTCTGGGT
The DNA here is from genome assembly GCF_046119375.1 of Phyllobates terribilis. Lineage (NCBI taxonomy): Eukaryota > Metazoa > Chordata > Amphibia > Anura > Dendrobatidae > Phyllobates > Phyllobates terribilis. The sequence goes on along the minus strand of NW_027362769.1, from coordinate 394,938,308 downwards.
GAGGTGCAGTACCTCTGTGGCGACTGAACCCTCAAGGGCGCCACATTAACAAGCCGGAGCTCCTGTCCCTTCATGAGGACATCTAATATCAGGCACCTCCCCATTTCTAACTCAATAACCCGTCGGCATTCTACCGGTGCGATAAAAAGGACCGCCACTCCGCTATACGGCTCGGCCGCAAGAGACCAATAGGAGGGCCCGAGTCTCCATTCCCTCTTTGCTTTAAACTCCTCTGCCATATTTGGCAGCCTGGTCTCTTGCAAAAAGAAAATGTCAGCTTTAACCCGGTGAGAAAATCAAAGGCCGCAAATCTAGCCATATTTGACTTAATGCTGGAGACATTAATGGACGCCAGTGTCAACGGAGTGGGTACTGCCATCATTGGTGATTGAGATAGATGGCTTTCTTCTTCCCACTCCCCTTATCCTCTGCCTCAGACGAGGAATCCTTCCCCCTCTTTAACGATACAGAGGTGTCCATTCCCACATTTTTCCTTCTTTTTTCGTCCTCGCCTCCGGACTCTGGGGCAGTCCCTCACCCCAAGGACCCTGCATCCCCAGGAGAAGGAGACTCGGCGCCCCCTGTAAGCTCCGCCGAAGTCGGAACCTCAGCCTCCTCTTTAGAGGAAGAGATGTTATCAAGGGCTTGGAACCGGTTAGAAAGACCAACTTGAGGGGAGTCAGTTTTAGCTTCCTTAGGTACCTTGGTCAGAGTGGGAGAAGATGTTTTATCTCCCTTCTTTCTCTTCTTTTTGGTGCCGATCTTACGCTTGTCCACTAGCCAAAGCTTATTATCCTTATGCATACTTTCATAATGGGAGGATTCTGAGGCAGAGGCGGTTTCCTCCCTTTAAATCCTCCTGACCTCCTCATCCAACTCATCATCCATCAGGGCCTCAGCAGCAACACTGGCATCCAGGACAGGGGCCGCCCCAGTAGCCCAGAGCTCGCCCCGCTCAATCTCCATCTGCGCTTGTCTAGACGCCTCAGCTGGGCAGGCGTCTTTTTATTGCTTTTCTTCTCTGGCCCCTCAGCTCCCCCACCCCTGCTAGTCTCCTCCCCTGCAGAATCGGCCTCACGGCTTTCTCCCACCGGGGTCTCGACTACATTAGCGAAGGAGCGAGGACAACGGCTGAATAGGTGACCTAACTCACCACACAGGTGGCACCTAATCTCCACACAAGAGGCAGCAAGATGGCCGACACCCCCACACAACGCACTTTTCTTCACAGTGCAGTTTGCACTGAAGTGTGTGGGGTTGCCGCCATAGGCGGATTATAATGAGGGCAATCTGGGCTACCGCCCGGGGCTCCAGGGGGCCCAGGGCTCCATGGCCAGATTGCCCTCATTATAATATGTGCGGCCGGCACATACCGGCAGATAGTGGTGGGGGAGCCCCGCGGACCGCTGCCCCAGCAGCGGCGCACGGCCGCTACTTCTTCTTCGGCCGGGCCAGCACTGCACCTGTTAACTTACCTGTGTGCTGGCCCGGCCGCGTCACTGCTAGGAGACACGGCCCTGTGCGTGGCCATGTCTGCTAGCACTGCGCTCAGTCACACACACAAACATATACAGACATATACAGTACAGACCAAAAGTTTGGACACACCTTCTCATTTAAAGATTTTTCTGTATTTTCAAGACTTTGAAAATTGTACATTCACACTGAAGGCATCAAAACTATGAATTAACACATGTGGAATTATATACTTAACAAAAAAGTGTGAAACAACTGAAAATATGTCTTATATTCTAGGTTCTTCAAAGTAGCCACCTTTTGCTTTGATGACTGCTTTGCACACTCTTGGCATTCTCTTGATGAGCTTCAAGAGGTAGTCACCGGAAATGGTCTTCCAACAATCTTGAAGGAGTTCCCAGAGATGCTTAGCACTTGTTGGCCCTTTTGCCTTCACTCTGTGGTCCAGCTCACCCCAAACCATCTCGATTGGGGTCAGGTCTGGTGACTGTGGAGGCCAGGTCATCTGGCTTAGCACCCCATCACTCTCCTTCTTGGTCAAACAGCCCTTACACAGCCTGGAGGTATGTTTGGGGTCATTGTCCTGTTGAAAAATAAATGATGGTCCTACTAAACGCAAAACGGATGGAACAGCATGTCGCTGCAAGATGCTGTGGTACCCATGCTAGTTCAGTATGCCTTCAATTTTGAATAAATCCCCAACAGTGTCACCAGCAAAGCATCCCCACACCATCACACCTCCTCCTCCATGCTTCACGGTGGGAACCAGGCATGTAGAGTCCATCCGTTCACCTTTTCTGCTCGCACAAAGACACGGTGGTTGGAACCAAAGATCTCAAATTTGGACTCATCAGACCAAAGCACAGATTTCCACTCGTCTAATGTCCATTCCTTGTGTTCTTTAGCCCAAACTTGTCTCTTCGGCTTGTTGCCTGTCTTTAGCAGTGGTTTCCTAGCAGCTATTTTACCATTAAGGCCTGCTGCACAAAGTCTCCTCTTAACAGTTGTTGTAGAGATGTGTCTGCTGCTAGAACTCTGTGTGGCATTGACCTGGTCTCTAATCTGAGCTGCTGTTAACCTGCGATTTCTGAGGCTGGTGACTCAGATAAACTTATCCTCAGAAGCAGAGGTGACTCTTGGTCTTCCTTTCCTGGGGCGGTCCTCATGTGAGCCAGTTTCTTTGTAGCGCTTGATGGTTTTTCCAACTGCACTTGGGGACACTTTCAAAGTTTTCCCAATTTTTCAGACTGAATTTCCTTCATTTCTTAAAGTAATGATGGCCACTCGTTTTTCTTTACTTAGAATTTGCATTATGGCAAGAAAAAAGCAGCTAACAGTCTATTCAGTAGGACTATCAGCTGTGTATCCACCAGACTTCTGCACAACACAACTGATGGTCCCAACCCCATTTATAAGGCAAGAAATCCCACTTATTAAACCTGACAGGGCACTCCTGTGAAGTGAAAACCATTTCCGGTGACTACCTCTTGAAGCTCATCAAGAGAATGCCAAGAGTGTGCAAAGCAGTCATCAAAGCAAAAGGTGGCTACTTTGAAGAACCTAGAATATAAGACATATTTTCAGTTGTTTCACACTTTTTTGTTAAGTATATAATTCCACATGTGTTAATTCATAGTTTTGATGCCTTCAGTGTGAATGTACAATTTTCAAAGTCATGAAAATACAGAAAAATCTTTAAATGAGAAGGTGTGTCCAAACTTTTGGTCTGTACTGTATATGTCTGTATATGTTTGTGTGTGTGACTGAGTGCGGCCTCCCGCTGTCTCTGGGGGGGCGCCGTGCGGTCTCCTGCTGTGCATAGATGGCTATGTGCTGCCTCCCGCTGTATATAGATGGCTAAGTGCGGCCTCCCGCTGTCTCTGGGGGGGCGCCGTGCGGTCTCCTGCTGTGCATAGATGGCTATGTGCTGCCTCCCGCTGTATATAGATGGCTAAGTGCGGCCTCCCACTGTATATAGATGGCTACGTGCGGCCTCCCGCTGTGTATAGATGGTGCCGTGCGGCCTCAAGCTGTGTATAGATGGCTACGTGCGGCATCCTGCTGTGTATAGATGGCTATGTGCGGCATCCTGCTGTGTATAGATGGCTACGTGCGTCCTCCTACTGTGTATAGATGGCTACGTGTGGCCTCTTGTTGCGTATAGATGGCTACGTGCGGCCTCCTGCTGTGTATAGATGGCTACGTGCGGCCTCCTGCTGTGTATAGATGGTTACGTGCGGCCTCCTGCTGTGTATAGATGGCTACGTGCGGCCTCCTGCTGTGTATAGATGGCTACTTGCGGCCTCCTGCTGTGTATAGATGGCTACGTGCGGCCTCCTGCTGTGTATAGTTGGATACTTGCGGCCTCCTGCTGTGTATAGATGGCTACGTGCGGCCTCCTGCTGTGTATAGATGGCTACGTGCAGCTTCCTGCTGTGTATAGATGGCGACTTGCGGCCTCCTGCTGTGTATAGATGGCTACTTGCGGCCTCCTGCTGTGTATAGATGGCTACGTGCGGCCTCCTGCTGTGTATAGATGGCTATGTGTGGCCTCCTGCTGTGTATAGATGGCACCGTGCGGCCTCCTGCTGTGTATTGATGGCTACGTGCGGCCTCCTACTGTGTATACATGGCTACGTGCGGCCTCCTGCTGTGTATACATGGCTACGTGCAGCCTCCCGCTTGTATAGATGGCTATGTGCGACCTCCTGCTGTGTATAGATGGTTACGTGCGGCCTCTCGCTGTGTATAGACGGCTACGTGCGGCCTCCCGCTGTGTATAGATGGCTACGTGCGCTCAATATTAATCATACAATTAATGTAAGGCTATGTGCCCACGATGCAGAAATGCTCCGGATTTTTTTTTGAGCATTTCTGCATCTCCCTGGCAGAAAAAACGCATGCGGATTGTACATGCGGATTGTACATGTGTTTTTCCTGCCAGGGACATGCGGATGTGAAGCGTTCTTCACATGCATTTCCGCATGCGGGTTGACAAGCGCTTTCCAAGCGATATTAGCATCACTTGGAAAGTGCTTGACAACTTGGTCACACTATATAAATTCATGCAACCAGCATGGATTTATATAGTGTGACCATAAAGAATGATAAAAAATAAAAAATAAATATATACTTACCTTCTGATGGCCTGCCGACGTCAGCGGTCGCATGACCCGTTATATGACTAAATGAAGTCACGGCAGGTCCTTTTCAGACCATCGCGAGCTGCCGGTGAGCCAGGATGCATCGGATAAAGACACCGGGGACCGTCAGAAGGTAAGTATAATATTTATTTTTTATTTTATTCTTTTTTTTTACAGGTTCTATGGTACCCGGGTCCGGAGGAGAGTCTCCTGTCCTCCACACCCGGGTACCATCCGCACATTGAAACGCATGGAATCCGCATGTACAAATGCAGTGATGCGGATGTCATGTGTTCCAATGCAAGTCAATGGCAGCGAAAACGCCGCGCGTCCGCAAAATAATTGGCAGTGCTGCGGATTTTTCCGCAATGATAATCCGCAGCGGAAATTTCCGCAGCATGTGCACAGCACATGCGGATTATCATTGGGGAACATGGCAGACCTTCTGCCAAGCGTTTTTTTAAGCGTTTCTGCAGCGGAATTGCCGCTGTGGAAACGCTTCAAAAATGCATAGTGAACACACAGCCTAAAAAAAATTATTAGAATTAATATTGTGCCAAATTAATTTCACGTGAACTATCACATGATCTATCACAGGGGATCATGTGACATGTGATACATCAGGTGTGTGTGTATGAGGCGGGAGGGGGGGGGGGCGCGCCTGCTAAACTGTCCAGGGCCCTTGCTACTCTTAATCCACCCCTGGTCGACACCTGTGACAGAGCTTCGGTTGCCCCTGGTAGAAGACCAGGATACGATCCCTACCCAGGAAGGCAGATGATGGAATGTGGGCAACCGTACCACCTGAACTCTTAAGTTTTACTATAAACGTCCAGGCCCCTGATCAGATACCAAACTCGTCGCGTTTTTTTTTTTGGCATCTCCACCACCTCTCCATACCGACTAAGCCACGTCATGATGTCATAACAAGAAAGCGACTCGTTACGAGTCATCACGGTCACTTTCTTGATCTGGTTTTGGTGAGACACTGCCTGAACGGCAAAGTCTCGCCAGCCGGGCTAATTTTTTGCCAACTCATAATTAATCCAGAAAAGCTCAAACCCCTCCGGCCGAACAAAGCTGACATCAAACTCAGGCGTGGAATAGGGATGTATCAAGGCGTAGATGTCAATCACCTTGAAGTCCATCCTCAGCAGGAGCTCAACAACTTTAGACCTTGGAGGACATGTGTGGCACCCCAGGGGTCTGGTTTCCCACAGTAATGTAATGTTATGTCTGAGAGCAGGTGGGAGGTCCCTTGGTCAGGAATCCTATGCATGCCACACCTCCTGCCCAGTCCTGGGAGGGGAAGAACTTCCCCTGTATAAACCCGGGGCTGAGGCAGGGTTAGTAGTAGAGAAGAGAAGCAGCATAGGAAGAAACAGCAGAAGCTCAGTGGGAGCAATACTACTACGAGTCAGGGGCTGGCAGCTGCAGAGCTCGCCCTGACTGAGAAGCTTTCTTACCGGACCCGGCGTCCGAGGCTGTGGGGACTAACTCTTACCCAGCAGCAGAAGCCGACCGGCAGGGGATTTCAGGTCCTCAGGCCCAGAAACCCGAAGGCACGGTCACACGCGTGGGACCAGCACCGCCATCGTGGAGCGGAAGCCATAGAAGGCCCCGAGTCACCGGCCATACGGGTGAGCACCACACGGTACACTCAGGGACGTGGGCTACTTATATCCGCTTCTAGCAAGGTAGCCAGAAGAGTACAGTCAGTTTGGGAGGCCTACAACTCCGCCTGGCCAGGGGAGATCCCATCTGCTCAAGGACTGACCAGGCCCCGTTCGCTAGCAAGTACTCCGGGAGGGTCTATCGTTGTTACCAGTAAAGACCCTGAATTACACCGCACCGTCTCTGAGTGGTTCCTGCTACCCCCATCTTCCACGTCGGCTGCCCTGAGGCCATACCCCTCCCGTTGGGGGTTATACCATCTACGCTGCACTATCCTACCACCGGCCTCAGCGGTCTGCCCTGCAGCGGCAGCTCCATAGCTGCATTCAACGGGTGGCGTAGTCGTCCTACATCTACCGCTGATACAGCGCCACTTAGTCTGACTCCCTGGGCACGGACCGGGTCACCGCCACGAGACTACAACCCTCAACAGATCCGGCTCCGGGTAAGCTCCCGCCTGCGCAACGCAGCACGACACAGGCCCAGGGGCGCGTCAACTTTGGCGTAGTCGGCAGGATTTCGTGCCCGCAACCACCAGGTACTGCGTGCCTGAAAAAGAGACTTTTAAAACTTACCATCCGTGAAGTTTTCCCGCCATCGGTGAAGATTCCCGCCATCCGGCGCCATTTTCAGCCTTCTTCCCGCCATCTGTGAAGATTCCCGCCATCCGGCGCCATTTTCAGCCTTCTTCCCGCCATCTGTGAAGATTCCCGCCATCCGGCGCCATCTTCAGCCTTCTTCCCGCCATCCGTGGAGTTTTCCCGCCGTTGGATGCCATCTTGAGGACGCCGCGCGGGAAGAAGAGGGGCGTGGACTCCGAAAAGCCCGCGAGAACTGAAGCCCCGCCTCACGTCCGGACGTTGCGTAAGGTCCTGGAAGGAGCCCAGCAGACGCCGACGTCACCGGAGCGCGACGGAAGGTCCTCAACCCTGACGATCCACTGCGGAGCCACGGCCTACGGAAGAGGATCATCGCAAGGTAGGCCACGGTCCACTAGGGGGGAGAAGGATGTCGGATACGGAGGAGAGCTTCACCGCTTCAACCCCCGCCAGCGCCACCGCTGTCGCGGTCATGCCTTTCACCATGCCCTATATCCCGGGGGCAGCCTGGCTACCCCAGTACTCAGGGGAGTCACATACCCTGCAGGACTTTAGAGAAAGGCTGGATAGCCTCTTCCAGGTGTACCCCCTCACAGAGGAGCAAAAAGTGAGCATCCTGGTGGCCCAATTAACCGGAGCAGCCCGAAGGGAGGTAAAGTCCTGGCCACCTGGGGGGAGGACTGTCGCAGGGATACTAACCCGGCTGAGGGACACCTTTGATACCCGCACCTCAGCCGAGATCAAGCTTAGATTCTACGGGTGCAAACAGCGGGCCCATGAGAGTATAAGGGACTATGCCCTGAACCTACAAGAGGCCCTGAGAGCCGTTAAGCAGACCGACCCTGACGGCGTGGGAGACGAGGACAGGCTGTTGACTGAACAATTTATAGAGGGTTTATATTGCAATGCCCACCGAACCCAGTTGCGGGCAATGGCCCTACAGGACCCTCATCTGGGATTTGCACAGTTCAAGGACAGAGCCATCCGGGTGCTCCGAGAACCGGCACCGGATGGCGTTGTGACCCACAGGCGCCCAGCTATCACTTACCACCAGGAGGCGGCGCCCTTGTCGGCAGGGCCTGTAGGGGCTGATGCGCAGGCTTTGAACAATGACCCGGCTCCAGACCTGCACCATCAGGTCCAAGAGCTAGCTAAAAGCGTTGCTGCGTTAACCCGAACTGTGCAGTCTTTACAGGCTTCCACTCCAGGGAAGATCCAGCTGGCATCCGGACCGGAGAACATCCCGTGGCGTCGACCAAGGAGGACCCCACCGGCCAGAGGAAGACCCAGTGACCGGTACAACGAGGACGGACGACCCATCTGCCGCCGCTGCAATCAACCCGGACATATGGCAAGGTACTGTCCTTTAAACTGGCACAACCTGGGGGTAGAGGGCCAACCCCCAGGAAAAAGATCACCAGGCCCATCGAACTGGCGCGACAAATATGTCGGAGGACGTCCAGTCTTGCCTGTGGTACTGGATGGCATCCCTATGAGTGCCCTACTGGACACCGGGTCACAGGTCACCACCATCCCGTACGTGCTCTTCAAGCAGTACTGGAATGACTCGGATATAACCCGCTACCCTGACGACGACTTGAGTATCATCGCCAGCAATGGTCAGCCCGTGCCACAGATCGGATTTAAAGAGGCGACCATTAAAATTGGTAGAGTCGAACTAGCAGCACAGGGACTGATTATTGTAGACATTGACAAACACGAGAGTCACCCAAAGATAATGCTAGGAACTAATGTAATTGAAAATTGTCTTGCAGAGGTGATTTTCCTTTTACAGCAGGTTGCCAAGAACGCCAGCTCCGGCGAGCAGCGGGTGCTCCAGAAAGAGATCCGGGCACTGATGCGACGGCAACAGGTGGAACTCTCCGGCGGTGAGATTGGTAGCGTAAGAATGTGTGACCCTTTTCCTATTGCCATGCCCCCAAAAAGTGAAATGATGATTTGGTGCCGGGCAGCTATTGGTCTGAGAGGTAGAGATTACCAGGCAATGGTAGAACCAGTTTACTCAGACAGTAGGCCCACCATCTTGACAGCACGGGGGGTGGTTAATGTACGCCATGGGAGGGTGCCCGTTCGCATAATCAATATCGGGAAGAGGGAAGTGTACCTGCCCCGGTATGCCACGCTAGCCAAATTATATACCATTAACCAAAATGCTATACAATCTGTGGAACCCTTGCCTCCATCTCACCCGGAGGAAGGTAACGGCTCTAAGAAAACAATGGAGGACTGGTGTCAGCAACTACATTTGGGTACTGACTCCACTCCCTCACATCAGAAACAGGGAGTCTATCGGGTGGTTCAAGAGTACGAGAGAGTGTTTAGTAAACACCCGTTAGACTTCGGGCGAGTCAAGGGGGTAGAACACCACATCCCCACGGGAGACCATCCTCCCATAAAAGAGAGGTATCGACCCGTACCCCCTGCACACTACCAACACGCCAAGGGGATGCTTAGAGACATGAAGGAGGCTGGGGTGATCAGGGATAGCTGTAGCCCCTGGGCAGCTCCACTAGTCTTAGTCAGAAAAAAAGACAACACCATGAGGATGTGTGTAGATTACCGGAAAATCAACCGTATCACACACAAGGATGCGTACCCCTTACCAAGGATAGAGGAGTCATTGGCTGCTTTAAGATCTGCTAACTTCTTCTCTACCTTGGATCTCACTAGCGGGTACTGGCAGGTTCCTGTAGCAGAGGCGGACCGGGAGAAGACCGCATTCACCACCCCGATGGGACTTAGCGAGTTCACCTGCATGCCGTTCGGACTCTGCAACGCACCAGGAACCTTCCAACGACTAATGGAGTGTTGTCTGGGCCACAGAAACTTCGAGACGGTCCTGTTGTACCTGGACGATGTCATCGTATATTCCAAGACGTATGAGGACCACCTGAAACACCTGGCGGAAGTGTTCGAAGCTCTGGCGAGTTACGGCCTAAAGGTGAAACCCTCCAAGTGTCACCTCCTGAAACCAAAGGTGCAGTACCTGGGACACGTGGTGAGCGCTGACGGAGTGGCTCCCGACCCTGATAAGATCACCGCAATTAAGGAATGGCCAAGCCCCTCCAGCGTAAAAGAAGTGCGGCAGTTCCTCGGGTTGGTAGGCTACTACCGAAGGTTTATTCCCGGTTTCACCAAAAAGGCAGCACCTATGCAGGACCTCCTGATAGGCCAGTCCCGGAAGGCCAAGAACCAGAAGCCGCCCTTCAAATGGGAGGAGCTGGAAGAAGAGTCCTTCCGCCAGCTGAAGATGGCCCTCACGGGGGACGAAATCCTGGCGTACCCGGATTATAGCCAGCCCTTTATCCTCTACACCGACGCCAGTAACATCGGGCTAGGAGCCGTACTGTCCCAGATCCAGCAGGGGAAGGAACGAGTAATCGCCTACGCCAGCCGAAAGCTGCGACCCACCGAAAGGAACCCCGAGAATTACAGCTCATTTAAGCTAGAGTTCCTGGCCGTAGTATGGGCAGTCACCGAGCGCTTTAAGCATTACCTCGCTTCTTCCCGGTTCACCGTGTACACGGATAACAACCCGTTGACACACCTGGACACGGCAAGACTCGGTGCCCTGGAGCAGAGGTGGATGGCCCGTCTGTCCAACTACGAGTTCACAATCAAATACCGGGCCGGACGCTCCAATACCAACGCGGACGCCCTGTCCAGGATGCCCAACCTGCCGGACGAAGGAGAAGATCCGGAGGGACTGGAAGAAGTTGAACTCCCTGCGTTCCACCGTCATGGGACTATCCAGTATTCCCACCGGGTAAGGAGTAAGCAGGCTGCTACGTTGAACCCCTTACCTCACTACAACTGGGCGGAAACGCAAGACAGCGACCCTGCCGTCCGACTGGTGAAGGAGATGCTGACTCGCCCGGAGGCTTGCCTTGAACCAGACGCTCCGGAGGAAGCCAAACAACTATGGGCAGAGAGGAGTCGACTGTTCCTTTACAAGGGGAAGTTGTGCCGCAGAATGGTTAACTCCCGGACGCATGAACTACTCTGGCAAGTAGTGGTGCCACGAAGAGACGCAGCCATGGTGATGGAGGCATACCACGACGGAGCTGGACACTTCGGGTGGAAGAAGCTGGAGTTCCTGCTGCGCGAGCGATTCCACTGGGTAGGCATGAGGGGAACCATTGAGAAGTGGTGCAGAGACTGTGGCCCGTGCAACCTAAGAAGGAAGGACCGTGCCAGCCAGAAGACTCCCCTGCAGTCCATCGTCACCCGGCAGCCGTTGGAACTGGTAGCCTTGGATCATGTAAAACTGACCCCAAGCAGAAGTGGCTACGTCTACGCACTAACCATCGTGGATCACTACTCCCGGTTCTTGGTTGTCGTCCCCGTCAAGGACTTAACAGCTCGAACAGCAGCGAGAGCCTTCCAGCAGCATTTCTGCCGTCCACACGGGTACCCGGACCAAGTGTTGACAGACCAGGGACCTGCCTTTGAAGCGGAGGTCTTCCAAGAATTCTGCACTCTGTATGGCTGCCGGAAGATAAGGACGACACCCTATCATCCGCAAACTAATGGACTTTGTGAGAAAATGAACCAGGTGGTAATGGATCTTCTGAAAACGTTGCCCCTGGAAGAACGCAGTCTGTGGCCTGAGAAGCTGCCCGATCTGGTGGACCTATACAACCACTTCCCGGTAGGTTCCACCAACTGTACCCCGGCTTACCTAATGAGGGCAAGACCTGGTAAGTTACCTGTTGACCTGGAAATGGGAGTCCTGACACCCGAGGACACTTCACCAGAAGCAGACTGGGACACAGAGAGGCAGCAGCAGTACCGGAGAGTACAGGAGAGCGTGGAGCGAAGTCTCTGTCAGGCTAGGGAAAGACAAGAGAAAACTTACAACCAGTATGCTCCCGCTGTTCCCCTGGTACCCGGAGAGCAGGTCTTGAAGAGGAAGAGACGGCTCCACAAGTTGGACGACCAGTGGGAGAAGGACCCGTACACCGTACTGCCCTCAAGCCACGAGAACCCGAAGGTTTGTACCATCAGTAAAGACGGAGGGGAAACCACAGCCATTGTATCCCGGGACCACCTGAAAAAGTGTCCCGAACAACTGAGGAACCCTGAAGAGGAACAAGAAGACCATCGACCCGTAGAGGAAAGGGAAGATATGGTTAGTACTGTGCTCGGGGACTTCCCTCGGTCTTGGACTCAAGTCAATGGTGCAGTTGTGGTACCCGTACTCACCTTCCTCCAACCAGCATCCCAAGCACCTACGGAGCAACAGGTAGAGCTGGAAGAACAGCCGGTCCAGGAGGCAGAAGACCCCACACCAGCAGACCAGGAGGATCAACCCTCTGCTTGCAGTGAGCCTGCCATATCCCTAGTGAGCCAAAGAGCCGGTAGACAGCTGCCCAGTTTACCCTTGACAGCTCCTACACCCTGTAGTTCAGGGCTAGACAGTCAGCTCTGTAGGTCCACTAGGGCCACTAGAGGCCAGTTACCCGCACGTTGGAGGATTTGAAGTGTATAAATTGTTTTATTTATGTTTACCTGTGTATTGTTGCTTGTGTATAATTTTGTGTTATTTGTAGGAGTCCTTGGTGGATTTACCGGGAATCCCTTGTACATAGTTGGAGCGTAACCCAGGATGGACTAAAGACTGTTAAGGACTCGGGGCAGGACAAACCCCTACCTGGTTACGTCTCCCTGTTTTGGTGAAATGGACACCTTGCTTTTCTTCAAAGACTGCACCCGGTTACGGACATGCCGTGACCACCTTTATGTGTTTCTTCTTATTGTACTGTTATTGTTGTTATATCTTGTTATGTTTTTCTAAAATATGTTTAGTCCCGGAGTACTAAATTTCACTAGGGGGGAATGTGGCACCCCAGGGGTCTGGTTTCCCACAGTAATGTAATGTTATGTCTGAGAGCAGGTGGGAGGTCCCTTGGTCAGGAATCCTATGCATGCCACACCTCCTGCCCAGTCCTGGGAGGGGAAGAACTTCCCCTGTATAAACCCGGGGCTGAGGCAGGGTTAGTAGTAGAGAAGAGAAGCAGCATAGGAAGAAACAGCAGAAGCTCAGTGGGAGCAATACTACTACGAGTCAGGGGCTGGCAGCTGCAGAGCTCGCCCTGACTGAGAAGCTTTCTTACCGGACCCGGCGTCCGAGGCTGTGGGGACTAACTCTTACCCAGCAGCAGAAGCCGACCAGCAGGGGATTTCAGGTCCTCAGGCCCAGAAACCCGAAGGCACGGTCACACGCGTGGGACCAGCACCGCCATCGTGGAGCGGAAGCCATAGAAGGCCCCGAGTCACCGGCCATACGGGTGAGCACCACACGGTACACTCAGGGACGTGGGCTACTTATATCCGCTTCTAGCAAGGTAGCCAGAAGAGTACAGTCAGTTTGGGAGGCCTACAACTCCGCCTGGCCAGGGGAGATCCCATCTGCTCAAGGACTGACCAGGCCCCGTTCGCTAGCAAGTACTCCGGGAGGGTCTATCGTTGTTACCAGTAAAGACCCTGAATTACACCGCACCGTCTCTGAGTGGTTCCTGCTACCCCCATCTTCCACGTCGGCTGCCCTGAGGCCATACCCCTCCCGTTGGGGGTTATACCATCTACGCTGCACTATCCTACCACCGGCCTCAGCGGTCTGCCCTGCAGCGGCAGCTCCATAGCTGCATTCAACGGGTGGCGTAGTCGTCCTACATCTACCGCTGATACAGCGCCACTTAGTCTGACTCCCTGGGCACGGACCGGGTCACCGCCACGAGACTACAACCCTCAACAGATCCGGCTCCGGGTAAGCTCCCGCCTGCGCAACGCAGCGCGACATAGGCCCAGGGGCGCGTCACATGCATCACTGCTCCTCCACTGAAGACGGACTACATTCCTATGCACACTGCCTGGCCCGGCTGTTGGGAGGGACCACACTGTATCCCCCCCTTTTTGCTCTCGGAAGGCCCCGAGGCCATGCCTCTCTATCCAGAAGGATAGATCAACCTCTCGACCCTCTACCATTAGTGATCTCTCCCCATTCTTTAGAGCCTCCAGAAGGTGCCGTTGCAACATGCCGTCCCCAAAGCCCAGAGACGAGGAGGAGGAGGATGCCCTGTTTGCCCCGGAGGTGACACTGGCATAACTCTGGACAGGCGTTGCCACCACCGGGGGGGCAACCGGACCAGTGACTACATCAGCCCCAACAGCATCACCATTGCCCACCTCCATCTCAGCCTCCACCAAACCAGCAACCACACCACTAGACAATGAATTGGCCTCATTCACACCCACCACCACATTCATTCCTGCTGGACCAGTAACAATGGTGGATGACATTTTGACCTCAGCATCATCAGGCACAAGGGGCTCAGTCACCTCCATAGAACTGGAGGCGACCTCACCCCTGGTCTTATGTGTGCCCTCCACATCATCAGTCGGTAATTTCTGTTTGACATTCGGTATAATGCGCCGCTGATCTTTAGCTGTTGTGAGGCACCGCTGATCTTTAGCATCAGGATCCTCCGGACCAGCGATCCTCGTGGGAGGACTGGAACGCTCAGCCCCGACAGCCCTCTCACACTGCCGCCACTTCTCAACTAAGTGATCAGCGGCAACAGAATTCAGAGGCGCCGAGGCAACCGGCGCTGCCCCCGACACCGGGCTGCTCCCCCCTTCCACTGAGAAGCACACCACAGCATTGTGGCCTGACCGAACACCCACCGTCGGGCCGCCCTCACTGTCCAGCCTCTCGGCTGATGCACCTTCTGCTGCGTCCCCGCTACTACAAACCGCCTCACTACCACGCTGTGTAATCTCCCCGCGCCTTTGCATCGGATCCACAGCAGAACCCGGGCTGGGCTGGACAACGGGGCTTATACAGCAAGCTGAGCCTGCCGCTGACTCAGGGGGTACAGGGAGGGGGGCATATACAAAGCTTACCGCTTCCTGCAGCTTTGGCTTGATCTTCTTAGCCTTTTTGTGGCCCCCAGGTGTCTCATCTGGTAGATCGTCACCAAGATGGAAGTTTTGGAGGCACACTGGGGACTCCAGGAGCTTTATCTCGGCCATTAGCGCCCCTCCCTGGCCGCTGCTGTCACTGTCCTCCCCAGAGCCAGCAGAACTGCGACCGGATGTTATTGTCGCCTGTCCTGCAGGGAGCACGCTGCACGTGGCCTGCGGGTGACTTTTCAGGCTGCCAGGTGGGGCTTCCTGCTGGTCATCATCACTCTCATCATCCACCTGGCTCTCAGGCTGCAGCCCCATCTGCCTTTGTTCTCTGTTATCAGCCATTTCTCTGAAGCGGTCTTCATTAATTAGTTTTTCCTTAAAAGGACCACTCTGCTCCCTGATGGTGGCTTTCCTAAGTTCAAGCACATTAATCTCAATTGTTAGCCTCTTTACCTCCGCCTGGAGTTTAGTCTTCCTCGATTTAGAGGCCCCTGCAGCTTTGGCGCTTGTGCAGCGCAGCTCCTCTCGAAGCCTCCTGACGAGCTTACTCGCATCTTCATACTCACGGAGGTGGCTCATGACCCGGGAGGCATAGGTGGACACAGACTCCCGGGAACTTTGCAGCCCCCAACCTTCCTCAGTGAGGACGGCCTCACCTCCATGAGCACTCAGCTTTCTTCCGGAAGGAGCACCATCATGCACGCTGTCAGGCTTTACCTCCATGCTGGAAGCCTTGCGGCTTCTGGGAGTCTCCACAATCCCGGGGGGAGTAGGAGCCACATTGCTGCGACTCCTGGTGGAGCGTCTCACCCCCGAGTCCTCCGATGTGCAGGCCGGTTGCTGGTTTCTCCTGCCCCCCGCCGGCCTGGTCTGGGAAGCAGAAGCCTGGGACTTGGCTCCATCACTCATCCCAGGAATCCCACTCCCTCCCTAGGTAGGAGAGAGAGCAGATCCCCAGATGGAGAGGTGTTGGTTCTCACAGACCTCAGGACCTCACAGCAGGATCTGCTGCCACCACACCCACAATCACCACAGTGAGCAACAGCTGATCAGAGCTGCACTCACTAGTCTGCTGGTGCAGTCACTGTGTACATACATTACATTACTGATCCTGAGTTACATCCTGTATTATACTCCAGAGCTGCACTCACTATTCTGCTGGTGCAGTCACTGTGTACATACATTACATTACTGATCCTGAGTTACATCCTGTATTATACCCCAAAGCTGCACTCACTATTCTGCTGGTGCAGTCACTATGTACATACATTACATTACTGATCCTGAGTTACCTCCTGTATTATACTCCAGAGCTGCACTCACTATTCTGCTGGTGCAGTCACTGTGTACATACATTACATTACTGATCCTGAGTTACATCGTGTATTATACCCCAAAGCTGCACTCACTATTCTGCTGGTGCAGTCACTGTGTACAGACATTACATTACTGATCCTGAGTTACATCCTGATTATACTCCAGAGCTGCTCTCACTATTCTGCTGGTGCAGTCACTGTGTACACACATTACATTACTGATCCTGAGTTACATCCTGTATTATACCCCAGAGCTGCACTAACTACTCTGCTGGTGCAGTCACTGTGTACATATATTACATTACTGATCGTGAGTTACATCCTGTATTATACTCCAGAGCTGCACTCACTATTCTGCTGGTGCAGTCACTGTGTACATACATTACATTACTGATCCTGAGTTACATCATGTATTATACTCTAGAGCGGCACTCACTATTCTGCTGGTGGAGTCACTGTGTACATACATTACATTACTGATCCTGAGTTACATCCTGTATTATACTCCAGAGCTGCACTCACTATTCTGCTGGTGCAGTCACTGTGTACATACATTACATTACTGATCCTGTACTGATCCTGAGTTACATCCTGTATTATACTCCAGAGCTGAACTCACTATTCTGCTGGTGCAGTCAATGTGTACATTACATTACTGATCCTGAGTTACATCCTGTATTATACTACAGAGCTGCACTCACTATTCTGCTGGTGCAGTCACTGTGTACATACCGTCCATTACAATACTTATCTGGAAATGATCCTGAGTTACATCTGTATTATACTACAGAGCTGCACTCACTATTCTGCTGGTGCAGTCATTGTGTACATACATTACATTACTGATCCTGTACTGATCCTGAGTTACATCCTGTATTATCCTCCAGAGCTGCACTCACTATTCTGCTGGTGCAGTCACTGTGTACATACATTACATTACTGATCCTGTACTGATCCTGAGTTACATCCTGTATTATACTACAGAGCTGCACTCACTATTCTGCTGGTGCAGTCACTGTGTACATACTGTCCATTACAATACTTATCTGGAAATGATCCTGAGTTACATCTGTATTATACTACAGAGCTGCACTCACTATTCTGTTGGTGCAGTCATTGTGTACATACATTACATTACTGATCCTGTACTGATCCTGAGTTACCTCCTGTATTATCCTCCAGAGCTGCACTCACTATTCTGCTGGTGCAGTCACTGTGTACATACATTACATTACTGATCCTGTACTGATCCTGAGTTACATCCTGTATTATACCCCAGAGCTGCACTCACTATTCTGCTGGTGCAGTCACTGTGTACATACATTACATTACTGATCCTGAGTTACATCCTGTATTATCCTGCAGAGCTGCACTCACTATTCTGCTGCTGCAGTCACTGTGTACATACATTACATTACTGATCCTGCGTTACATCCTGTATTATACTCCAGAGCTGCACTCATTATTCTGCTGGTGCAGTCACTGTGTACATACATTACATTACTGATCCTGAGTTACATCCTGTATTATACTCCAGAGCTGCACTCACTATTCTGCTGATGCAGTCACTGTGTACATACATTACATTACTGATCCTGAGTTACATCCTGTATTATACTCCAGAGCTGCACTCACTATTCCGCTGGTGCAGTCACTGTGTACATACATTACATTACTGATCCGGAGTTACATCCTGTATTATACTCCAGAGCTGCACTCACTATTCTGCTGGTGCAGTCATTGTGTACATACATTACATTACTGATCCTGAGTTACATCCTGTATTATACTCCAGAGCTGCACTCACTATTCTGCTGGTGCAGTCACTGTGTACATATATGACATTACTGATCCTGAGTTACATCCTGTATTATACTCCAGAGCTGCAGTCACTATTCTGCTGGTGCAGTCACTGTGTACATACATGACATTACTGATCCTGAGTTACATCCTGTATTATACTCCAGAGCTGCACTCACTATTCTGCTGGTGCAGTCACTGTATACATACATGACATTACTGATCCTGAGTTACATCCTGTATTATACTCCAGAGCTGCACTCACTATTCTGCTGCTGCCGTTACTGTGTACATACATTACATTACTGATCCTGAGTTACATCCTGTATTATACTCCAGAGCTGCACTCACTATTCTGCTGGTGCAGTCACTGTGTACATACATTACATTACATTACTGATCCTGAGTTACCTCCTGTATTATACTCCAGAGCTGCAGTCACTATTCTGCTGGTGCAGTCACTGTGTACATACATGACATTACTGATCCTGAGTTACATCCTGTATTATACTCCAGAGCTGCACTCACTATTCTGCTGGTGCAGTCACTGTATACATACATGACATTACTGATCCTGAGTTACATCCTGTATTATACTCCAGAGCTGCACTCACTATTCTGCTGCTGCCGTTACTGTGTACATACATTACATTACTGATCCTGAGTTACATCCTGTATTATACTCCAGAGCTGCACTCACTATTCTGCTGGTGCAGTCACTGTGTACATACATTACATTACATTACTGATCCTGAGTTACCTCCTGTATTATACTCCAGAGCTGCAGTCACTATTCTGCTGGTGCAGTCACTGTGTACATACATTACATTACTGATCCTGAGTTACATCCTGTATTATACTCCAGAGCTGCACTCACTATTCTGCTGGTGCAGTCACTGTGTACATACATTACATTACTGATCCTGAGTTACATCCTGTATTATACCGCAGAGGTGTATTCACTATTCTGCTGGTGCAGTCACTGTTAGATACATTATGTGGCACTCTGCTACATACAGGTACCACAGGACCCAAAAGGGTGCATGGACGGACTTCTCCACAAGAGGCCCTCATTACATAACAGACACCTCCACCCTTCCACCTCATACCACCAGAGGGATATATATACTGGAGGGAGGAGTTAGGTAGTCAGAGAGTGTGCTGACACTTTAGATCAGTGAAGAAGCAGCACGTCTGCTGCTGTGTTGAAGGCCCTGAGTGTGGCCGAGGCAAGGAGAGAAGAGAGAGGAGTTAAGGGGGCAGAGGATCATCTGAAGCTCACCCTAGGACACAAGCCGGACACCGGGTCCGCGCCTACAGGGTCCTCTACACCCAGTAGGGACAACCGGCATACCAGGAGGATTCCAGATCCCTGGTTAACCTGAAGCTACCATCATTTTACAGAACTAGGAACCACGAAGGCCCCAGCATCCAGGGATAGTGGTAGCCAAAGAAAAGTTCTACTACAAGCAGACAGGTGAGAGAGTGAAACAGTACAGAAGCTAGACCTAGTTTCAGGCTGGTCAGAAGCTTCAGAGTGAGAGGAAGAAACGGATCAGGAGGCCTTATACCCGCTCACTGGGGAGAGTCCAGAAGTGCACCCTTCCTATCAAGTACCCTGGACCATACCTGCCGTTACACCAGTAAAGGTACTGAAGCGAACCCCCTGTGTGCGTGTCCGTCATTCCCCCTGACCCGACTGGGCCACCTCTCACTTGCATCCCTTTCATCAACCCTGCCCCGGGGGGCCCGCTCCGCCTGTGGGGAGCAGAAACATCCCAGCTGCCATCCCATCACCCCTGGAGGTCTGCAGCAGCGCCGGTACTCATTACCAGGAGCCACAGTGTTATGCACACGCCCGGACTGACTGGCGTGTGCGGGTGTTGTGGTTCCACTGGACCATGGACCGGAGAGTGCCTGGAGGGGCGTGACTAAGTATCTGGCCGATCCGACCAAGGTGGCACGACGGCATACGACGCCAGTGCACCAGGGAGAAACCGGGCAGAGGGACCAGGTGCTACTCCAGGTCAAACTCCGGACACGGGGGTTGACCCACACTGGGATTACTGGAACAGGCAGGTTAGGCTGGCACAGACTGGTGGATGTAAGCAAACACGGCAGGTATGCAGATGGGTGGATACAGGCGAGTATGCAGGCAGGGAGGTACTGTCCGAAAGGACGGGCTGGAGCACAGAAAGGTTAAGACCCAGTACAGACTGGGTCACAGAACCGCAGATGCGGTAGACAACCACAGCAGAGAGGGAACGCCCAAAGCGGTGGGCAAGAACAGAGCAGGACGGGGCTGCAGGAGCAGCGAGCACAAGCAGGGCAGGACAGGACTGCCGGAGCAGCGGGCAGAAGCAGGGCAGGACAGGACTGCCGGAGCAGCGGGCAGAAGCAGGGCAGGACAGGACTGCCGGAGCAGCGGGCAGAAGCAGGGCAGGACAGGACTGCCGGAGCAGCGGGCAGAAGCAGGGCAGGACAGGACTGCCGGAGCAGCGGGCAGAAGCAGGGCAGGACAGGACTGCCGGAGCAGCGGGCAGAAGCAGGGCAGGACAGGACTGCCGGAGCAGCGGGCAGAAGCAGGGCAGGACAGGACTGCCGGAGCAGTGGGCAGAAGCAGGGCAGGACAGGACTGCCGGAGCAGTGAACAAAAGGGTCAGAGCGGAGCAAGGCTGCCGGAGCAGTGAGCAAAAGGGTCAGAGCGGAGCAAGGCTGCCGGAGCAGTGAGCAAGGAGTCAGAGCAGGACGGACAGGGCTCTGTTCACACGGAACAGACAGGAAGGGAAAGGCAGAGCCAGATACCCACAGGGTATTTGCAGTGAAGTAGCAAGTGGACCACAAACTCACAAACGGGAGTACAGAGACAACAAGCAGGAGTTAGGTACGAGTTCAGACTCTGCAGAAAAAGGAAAGGAACGGACATAGAGGCAAAACAGGTAAAGGATAGGAGAGAGTTCAGACTGGAACTGAGTGTACGAAAGAGACCGACACTGCAGCGGGATACAGGAGCGGGTCTGGGAATACGGCCCCCAGAGAGGCGGGACGAACAGGCAAGGAGCGTGTTCAGACAGGACAGACAAGATACAGGAACGGATCTAGGTAATCGGCCCCTAGAAGGCGGGAGGAACAGGCTAGGAGCGTGTTCAGACAGGCCTGGAAATACAGCCTCCAGGAAAGGCAGCAGGCAAGAGTACACAGACAGGACTCAGTTCAGACACGGGAACTGACACCGCAAGGCAGGAGACATAGACAGGACTCAGTTCAGACAGGAACAGATACCGCAAGGCAGGGACACAAACAGGACTCTGTTCAGACGGGAACAGATACCGCAAGGCAGAGACACAAACAGGACTCTGTTCAGACGGGAACAGATACCGCAAGGCACAGACAGGCAGATCTAGGAATACGGCCCTTAGAAGGCGAAAGAACAGGCAAGAAGCGTGTTCACAAGAACAGACCACAGTTCAGACACAGAACTGGAAAACAGGCAGGAAAACAGGATAGGACCTGGCATGTCAGCGACAAAAAGCCGACTGACAGGACACAATGCTCAGGCGCCATCTTGAGGAAGAAGGTGGTATAAATACCCAAAGATGGACAGCAATAGGCTGAAGGTGCAACAGGGGCGTGTCCGCAGCAGGTACAAGAAACAGGAAGTTCAGCGGGCGTCGCCCTATGCAGCCAAAACAGACAAACAGACAGCAAGGAGGGAAGCCAGAGAGACATTCTGGACTGGAGATCAAGTGCGCGCTCTTGCACAGTGGGAGATGGACCACCATGCAAGGACGCCGCCAGGTATGTTACAGTACCCCCCCCCTTACGCCCCCTCTTCTTCAGGCCTGCCAGAATCTTCCGCAGGGAATTCGAGGACCAGTCGTTCACTTCAAGGAGATCACTTCCACTGTCCACAGGAAAAATTGATCTCATCTGGTTAGCTAGGATGCTACCTCCTATCCAGCCATCCTTAGCAACAGACGAAACGGGTGGAGTACCAGGAACAGCACACAAGGAAGTCTCTCTCCACATATTTTCAGGTGGCACCCCAGAGGGTACAGGAGACAACTGGAAGTCCCTCACCGGGTTGGAGGGGGACAGAGACTTGGGGGTAATCTCTGCTTCGAGGTACATCTTGTCAAGCTCACAGGAATAAATAGACGGGTTATCAGGTACATAATGAGGAAAAGTCACTGTCTCTTTATTATCTAGTGGTACCCCGGAGAATTCAGGAAACAACTGGAGGTCCTCCGCCGGGTCAGAAGAGTGCAGAGGCTCAGAGAAAACATCTGCTTCAGAGTACACTAGGTCGGACTCACTGGAGGAAGCAGGCGAGGTATCGGGTACCGAGTATAGGAAAGTCTCTGTCCATTCACCACCAGGTGGCACCCCGAAGGGTTCTGGAGACAACTGGAGGTCCTCCGCCTGGTCAGAGGGGTGTAGAGACTCAAGGGTAACCTCTGCTTCAGAGTACACAAGGTCGGACTCACTGGACGAAGCAAGCGAGGTATCAGATCCAGGATATAGGAAAGTCTCTGTCCATTCACCACCAGGTGGCACCCCGAAGGGTTCTGGAGACAACTGGAGGTCCTCCACCTGGTCGGAGGGGTGTAGAGACTCGGGAGTAACCTCTGCTTCGGAGTACACTAGGTTGGACTCACTGAACGAAGCGAGCGAGGTATCAGGTACAGAGTAAAGGAGAGTCTCTGTCCTTTCGCTACCAGGTAGCACCCCGAAGGGTTCTGGAGACAACTGGAGGTCCTCCGCCTGGTCGGAGGGGTGTAGAGACTCGGGAGTAACCTCTGCTTCGGAGTACACTAGGTTGGACTCACTGGACGAAGCGAGCGAGGTATCAGGTACAGAGTATAGGAGAGTCTCTGTCCTTTCGCTACCAGGTAGCACCCCGAAGGGTTCTGGAGACAACTGGAGGTCCTCCGCCTGGTCGGAGGGGTGTAGAGACTCGGGGGTAACTACCACTTTGGGGTACCCATTGTCAGGCTCACAGGACGAAGCGGACAAAGTATCGAGTACCGAG
This sequence comes from Phyllobates terribilis, assembly GCF_046119375.1. Lineage (NCBI taxonomy): Eukaryota > Metazoa > Chordata > Amphibia > Anura > Dendrobatidae > Phyllobates > Phyllobates terribilis. The sequence continues at coordinate 394,915,333 of NW_027362769.1, read as the reverse complement.
TGTAGAGAAGTCTCTCTCCATTTGTCATCGAGTGGTATCCCGGAGGATTCAGGAGGCAACAGGGGGTCCTCCGCCAGGTAGTAGAGGTGCACAGACTCAGAGGTAACCACAGCTTTGGAGCATCCTTGGACATGCACACCGGTTAAAGTGGGTGAAGCATCTGATGCCGGGTGCAGGAAGTTCTCCTGTGTGGAGTCTGGATGGGCAGAAGTCTCTTCGGGCAGGAGAACCGGAGCACTACCCACGCACATTACCCGTTGGGGCTTCTCCGGGATACAGGGAGATGAAGCTTCAGTAGGGACTTCAAGGTTGGGGTCAGGAGGTCTCAGGGAGGACAGACCCTGGCGTGACGGCTTGCCTCTAAGTATAGCACGTCTGGACTGCCTCTTGAGGTTGGGAGAAGTATTCCGGAAAGCGTAGTCACCCTGTGAGGATTCTGGGTGGGCAGTAGTCTCATTGGGCTGGAGGACTATTGCGCTACCCACACACATTACCCATCGGGGCTGCTCCGGGATATTGGGAGGTGAAGCTTCAGCAGGAGCCTCCGGGTTAGGATCATCGAAGACCATTAGAAAGGCCACCAGGAAGGCCATTAGGTCCAGGAGGATCGGATCCTGTGTTTCATATAGGGGGTTGATCCATTCCAAGGCATCACCCGCCAGGTAAGACATAATGAATGCCACCTTAACCCGATCGGTGGGAAAACATAGAGGGTAGAACTTGAAGTGTAGCATGCATTGCTCCACAAATGCACGACTTTGTCTTGGATCCCCATAGTAACGTGGCGGATCCGCAGGAACGAGAGCAGATAGATCCATCTGGACGGGTGCGTAATTCGCCTGGAACTCAGCTGATAAAAAAAAATAAATTTTATTTATTTATTTTTAATGCATGTATTCGCTGGAAAACTTCTCAGAGAGCGAAGGCCATGGGGCTCAACGGGAACCATGGCCTGAGCATGCTGTTATGCACACGCCCGGACTGACTGGCGTGTGCGGGTGTTGTGGTTCCACTGGACCATGGACCGGAGAGTGCCTGGAGGGGCGTGACTAAGTATCTGGCCGATCCGACCAAGGTGGCACGACGGCATACGACGCCAGTGCACCAGGGAGAAACCGGGCAGAGGGACCAGGTGCTACTCCAGGTCAAACTCCGGACACGGGGGTTGACCCACACTGGGATTACTGGAACAGGCAGGTTAGGCTGGCACAGACTGGTGGATGTAAGCAAACACGGCAGGTATGCAGATGGGTGGATACAGGCGAGTATGCAGGCAGGGAGGTACTGGCCGAAAGGACGGGCTGGAGCACAGAAAGGTTAAGACCCAGTACAGACTGGGTCACAGAACCGCAGATGCGGTAGACAACCACAGCAGAGAGGGAACGCCCAAAGCGGTGGGCAAGAACAGAGCAGGACGGGGCTGCAGGAGCAGCGAGCACAAGCAGGGCAGGACAGGACTGCCGGAGCAGCGGGCAGAAGCAGGGCAGGACAGGACTGCCGGAGCAGCGGGCAGAAGCAGGGCAGGACAGGACTGCCGGAGCAGCGGGCAGAAGCAGGGCAGGACAGGACTGCCGGAGCAGCGGGCAGAAGCAGGGCAGGACAGGACTGCCGGAGCAGCGGGCAGAAGCAGGGCAGGACAGGACTGCCGGAGCAGCGGGCAGAAGCAGGGCAGGACAGGACTGCCGGAGCAGCGGGCAGAAGCAGGGCAGGACAGGACTGCCGGAGCAGCGGGCAGAAGCAGGGCAGGACAGGACTGCCGGAGCAGCGGGCAGAAGCAGGGCAGGACAGGACTGCCGGAGCAGTGGGCAGAAGCAGGGCAGGACAGGACTGCCGGAGCAGTGAACAAAAGGGTCAGAGCGGAGCAAGGCTGCCGGAGCAGTGAGCAAAAGGGTCAGAGCGGAGCAAGGCTGCCGGAGCAGTGAGCAAGGAGTCAGAGCAGGACGGACAGGGCTCTGTTCACACGGAACAGACAGGAAGGGAAAGGCAGAGCCAGATACCCACAGGGTATTTGCAGTGAAGTAGCAAGTGGACCACAAACTCACAAACGGGAGTACAGAGACAACAAGCAGGAGTTTGGTACGAGTTCAGACTCTGCAGAAAAAGGAAAGGAACGGACATAGAGGCAAAACAGGTAAAGGATAGGAGAGAGTTCAGACTGGAACTGAGTGTACGAAAGAGACCGACACTGCAGCGGGATACAGGAGCGGGTCTGGGAATACGGCCCCCAGAGAGGCGGGACGAACAGGCAAGGAGCGTGTTCAGACAGGACAGACAAGATACAGGAACGGATCTAGGTAATCGGCCCCTAGAAAGCGGGAGGAACAGGCTAGGAGCGTGTTCAGACAGGCCTGGAAATACAGCCTCCAGGAAAGGCAGCAGGCAAGAGTACACAGACAGGACTCAGTTCAGACACGGGAACTGACACCGCAAGGCAGGAGACATAGACAGGACTCAGTTCAGACAGGAACAGATACCGCAAGACAGGAGAAATAGACAGGACTACGTTCAGACAGGAACAGATACCGCAAGGCAGGAGACAAACAGGACTCTGTTCAGACGGGAACAGATACCGCAAGGCAGAGACACAAACAGGACTCTGTTCAGACGGGAACAGATACCGCAAGGCACAGACAGGCAGATCTAGGAATACGGCCCTTAGAAGGCGAAAGAACAGGCAAGAAGCGTGTTCACAAGAACAGACCACAGTTCAGACACAGAACTGGAAAACAGGCAGGAAAACAGGATAGGACCTGGCATGTCAGCGACAAAAAGCCGACTGACAGGACACAATGCTCAGGCGCCATCTTGAGGAAGAAGGTGGTATAAATACCCAAAGATGGACAGCAATAGGCTGAAGGTGCAACAGGGGCGTGTCCGCAGCAGGTACAAGAAACAGGAAGTTCAGCGGGCGTCGCCCTATGCAGCCAAAACAGACAAACAGACAGCAAGGAGGGAAGCCAGAGAGACATTCTGGACTGGAGATCAAGTGCGCGCTCTTGCACAGTGGGAGATGGACCACCATGCAAGGACGCCGCCAGGTATGTTACACACAGGTGGCGTCACGAGACAAAACTGTTAACAAAACCCCCCTTTTAAAGAGTGACCCCAGGGTACGGGCCCGGGAGCCGACTACCGTTACATCCCATAGAACGTCAAGGCCCGGGTACTGAGTCTCCCCCATACCCCCCTGGGCGAGTCACATTACATTACTGATCCTGAGTTACATCCTGTATTATACTCCAGAGCTGCACTCATTATTCTGCTGGTGCAGTCACTGTGTACATACACTACATTACTGATCCTGTACTGATCCTGAGTTACATCCTGTATTATCTCCAGAGCTGCACTTACTATTCTGCTGGTGCAGTCATTGTGTACATACATTACATTACTGATCCTGAGTTACATCCTGTATTATACCCCAGAGCTGTGCTCACTATTCTGCTGGTGCAGTCACTGTGTACATACATTACATTACATATCCTGTACTGATCCTGAGTTACATCCTGTATTATACTCCAGAGCTGCACTCACTATTCTGCTGGTACAGTCACTGTGTACAAACATTACATTTCTGAACCTGAGTTACATCCTGTATTATACTCCAGAGCTGCACTTACTATTCTGCTGGTGCAGTCACTGTGTACATACATTACATTACTGATCCTGAGTTACATCCTGTATTATACCCCAGAGCTGTGCTCACTATTCTGCTGGTGCAGTCACTGAGTACATACATTACATTACTGATCCTGAGTTACATCCTGTATTATACTCCAGAGCTGCACTCACTATTCTGCTGGTGCAGTCACTGTGTACATACATTACTGATCCTGAGTTACATCCTGTATTATACTCCAGAGCTGCACTCACTATTCTGCTGGTGCAGTCACTGTGTACATACATTACATTACTGATCCTGAGTTACATCCTGTATTATACTCCAGAGCTGCACTCACTATTCTGCTGGTGCAGTCACTGTGTACATACATTACATTACTGATCCTGAGTTACATCCTGTATTATACCCCAGAGTTGCACTCACTATTCTGCTGGTGCAGTCACTGTGTACATACATGACATTACTGATCCTGAGTTACCTCCTGTATTATACTCCAGAGCTGCACTCACTATTCTGCTGGTGCAGTCACTGTGTACATACATTACATTACTGATCCTGAGTTACATCCTGTATTATACTCCAGAGCTGCACTCACTATTCTGCTGGTGCAGTCACTGTGTACATACATTACATTACTGATCCTGAGTTACCTCCTGTATTATACTCCAGAGCTGCACTCACTATTCTGCTGGTGCAGTCACTGTGTACATACATTACATTACTGATCCTGAGTTACATCCTGTATTATACCCCAGAGCTGTGCTCACTATTCTGCTAGAGCAGTCACTGTGTACAAACATTATATTTCTGAACCTGAGCTATACTGAGGCTATGACCAGAAGCAGGGCTGTGATCAGGAGGGAAGTTGTGACCAGGATCGGGGCTGAGACCAGGAGCAGAGCTGTAATCAGGAGCGGAGCTGTGACCAGGAGCAAGGTTGTGACAAGGAGCGGGGCTGTGATCAGGAAAGGAGCTGTGAGCAGGAGAGGGGCTGTGATCAGGAAAGGGGCTGTGAGCAAGTGTGGGACTGTGACCAGGAGCGCTGACCAGGAGTGGGGACCAGGAGCAGGGCTGTGAACAGGAGCACTGATGTGACCATGACCGGTGATCAGGAGTGGGGCTGAGACCAGGAGCGGTGCTGTTACCGGGAGCGGGGCTGTGATCTGGAGCGAGGCTGTGATCAGATGTGAGGCTGTGATCAGGTGCGGGGCTGTGATCAGGGGCGGGGCTGTGACCAGAAGCAGGGCTGTGATCTGGAGCGGGGCTTTGACCAGGGGCAGGGCTGTCAACAGGAGCAAGGAACTCCCACGGGTCATAAGGCAGGGACTGACCTATACAGCAGATGAACACGGCAGGCAGGCTGACGGGTGATCCGGGAAGACGGACTGGCAGACACCACGGGTAACTGGCAGGAGCCTCCAGGTAGGCTGGCTGGTAGGCACGGCAGGTAACTGCAAAGAAAAAACCTGGGAGTCTGAACTGAAACGTAAATTGATGTGCATGCAAAATGTAAATGCATGTTCACATAAGGCCACTAGACAGAGAAAAACCAAAAACAAGCAAAATACCCAAATAACTGGAAGTAAATGGATAAATCGCACAGTGCAAAAATAATGATAAATAATAAAGGGTATTTAGTTAACATAATTTTGATCAAAATAATGTAAAAGCCATCCCACCACGTCACGGTAACCCTTATGGGACAGTCCTAACTCTAATATTAAAACCTTACCATCTGTCAAGTGACATACATATGGATAAGGGCAGAGAGACTGAACCCGTAGTAGAAGCATAGACCTGAGGCAGAATGAACCCCTCAGCTCAGACAAAGGACGGCAGGTAACTGGTACGTTCTCCGGGTAGGCAGGCAAGCTTGGCCCATAGACAGACTGGCAGGTTTGGACCGTAGGCAGACCGTCGGGCTGGAGAATGTACTTGGCTGGCGGACACAGGTAGACAGGCTGGCGGACTGGACTGGTAGTCAGGTTGGCAGACTGGACTGGTAGTCAGGCTGCCGGACTGGACTGGTAGTCAGGCTGGCGGACTGGTAGTCAGACTAGCAGCGGGACCTGAGGGCTGAAGCAGAGTTTAGAACACGGAGCTACAACCTTGCACGGGCACCTTCATTTTGGAGGAGGTGCCTTTTATATGAGAGGTCCTCCGGCCATTGGCCGGGGAGTCCTTAGGACGGTGCGCGCGGCCCCTTTAAGAGGGAGGGAGCGATTGCGCCCTAAGCACAGTGCTCGGGAAGCTGCGCGCGCCGGCAGCAGCAGCAGGACAGCCGGAAGATACCGGGCCAGGAGAGCGGCGGTAAGGCGGACGACGTCTCTGCCTGTCAGGGGGCAGAGACGCCGATGCTACAAGGAGCAAGGATGTGACCAGGAGCGGTGATCAGGAGCGGGGCTGAGCCCAGGGGCGTGGCTGTTACTTGGAGCGGGGCTGTGATCTGAAGCGAGGCTGTGACCAGGAGCAGAGCTGTGACCAGGAGCGGGGCTGTGACCAGGAACGGGGCTGTGATCTGGAGCGGGGCTGTGAACTGGAGCAAGGTTGTGACCAGGAGTGGGGCTGTACCCAGGAGGGAGGCTATGACCTGGAGCGGGGCTGTGACCAGGAGCGGGGCTGTGACCAGGAGCAGGGCTGTGACCAGGAGCGGGGCTGTCACCAGGAGCAAGGCTGTGATCAGGAGCTGGACTGTGACCAGGAGTGGGGCTGCCACCAGGAGCATGACTGTGACTAGAAGCGAGAAGGAACGGACACCGACTGTCATAATGAAAAATTAAAAATCCGTAAGACATCTCCAGTGATTGGACATATTACCTCCCACAATGAACACATGAGATTAATTATAGCTAGGGAAGAAAGAACTAACACTCCATCATCCATTGAAGTATGGACCTCCTACAGTGACTAGATAATTACAGCAGGAAGATTTGCTGGGAAGAAGACACGAAGTCTGAAATTTGTTTGCACAGAGAAGGAGAAGTATGCTCCCAGGAATAGAGCATCCTCTGATCAAGTACTAATCGCAGACCAATCGGAGCCAGCGGTCAGTGATGAATATTGAGGTTTGAATTGATCCGATAATTATGGGATATATATTTTCAGTGTCGTAGTGAGGGGACGAACAGAACCCCTCCAACTTAAAGGGATCCTGTCACCAAAAAAAAACACTATTATCTTGCAGATATGGGGTTAATCTGCAGGTTAGTAGAGTCACTAACCTGCCCGGCGCCTGCACGTAGCCGAACGCTGCAGTGAGAAAATTAACTTTATTGTCCCCTGCAGTGTTCGGTTTCAGTCATAGGGAACGGTGCTCGCTCGGGTTCAGTCACCGATCTGAGTATACAGAGCAGTCGCTGTAACTGCGCCCCCTGCACTGACTGTGACACTTCCTCTGCATTGGAGCAGGCTATCTGTCAGGGCTGGCGGCACGGTTACAGCCGTCGCTCTCTGTACTCAGAGCGGTGACTGAACCCGTGCTAGCACTGCCATCATGACTGAAACCAAACGCTGCCAAGGAAAATAAAGTTCATTTTCTCACCGCAGTGTTCGGCTACTTACAGACGCTGGGCAATTTAGTGACGCTATTAACCTGCAGATTTACCTCATATCTGCAGGTTAATAGCATTTTTTCTGGTGACAGGTTCCCGTTAATAACCGTCCGATGGATGATGCTATCCAGGTAATGTTTCATCGGTATGTAAAGATAAAATCGCGATAAGAAACATATCTACTGCCTGGGACCTCCAGGGGCGAAAATATCCTGTAATTTGGGGATCTCATAAAATTCTAACAGATACAGCACATCCCACATGAGCTCACCAAGGGGAAATATGTAGGCATAACCTTGATCTAATAAAAAGCAATATCTGAGTTTAGGTCTTTCGTCAGTTTTAGAAGGTAAAGCAAGCTGTGGGTCCTGTCCCTTTTCCTAAGGAGTGCCTCCGTCCGCTATTCTCTGAGCTATATCCGTTACATCAGGTTTAGTACTTCTCTTTTGTTATTTCTTTTTATTTTATGTAATTGTATATATCGTATTGTTTTATTCCCATTTTGTATCATCTTTGTATATTTTTTTATAAACACTGCCTACCTTTCTGGATTAAATATATAAAATTTAATAGCTCTGTTCCTCTTGCTCTGTAAACCGCTCCCCTGAAGCCATACGCTACATGAAACGGGCGTCCAATTGGCCTGTATAAACAATTGCTGGTGGCAGCTTGTGGTTCTTTTTGTTATTTTGGAGTTGGTAGTGATCGTACCGGGGTATACGGTATATATATATATATTCCATGCCTTGGAATTGGAGGTGTATATACCATACGCTAACTGTAAGTTCCCCAATAACCGGCCTAGTAGTGGAAGCAGCCGCGGCCTCGTTCATCACTCGTCAGTCAATTGCATAATTGTCCTGATGATTGGAAGCAGCAGAGTTGTGTTCACTTGACAAACTGGTGGCAGCTTGTGGTTCTTTTTGTTATTGTGGAGTTGGTAGTGATCGTACCGGGGTATACGGTATATATATATTCCATGCCTTGGAATTGGAGGTGTATATACTATATGCTAACTGTAAGTTCCCCAATAACTGGCCTAGTAGTGGAAGCAGCCGCGGCCTCATTCATCACTCGTCAGTCAATTGCATAAATGTCCTGACGATTGGAAGCAGCAGAGTTGTGTTCCCTTGACAAACTGGTGGCAGCAGTGGGACCTGTGTGATCTCTCTGGTGTCGTCTGTGACAAAGTGGTAACAGTGGTGGGATCTGCATGACCCCCCGGCTGTTATCCTTGACACTGACCACCAGAACAGCCGTGTGTGTCTGTGACTGATCCTGTCTTACATCATCACCTTCACTATCACATACGCCATGTAATACTCACACACGACCGACCGCTGTCCACAGAGAAACACCGACTGACAGGAAGGAGACAATGGCTTCAGTCCCTTCGAACACTGCTGAGGTAAAGTGAAAGCTGAGCTCTGATTGGTTGCTCTGGTAATATAAAAGCTGAGTGCTGATTGGTTGGTATGGAGAGTGCGGCCTGATCATCCTGTACAGACCACATGAGGAGTCGGGGGGGCAGGTTATGGTGGCCGCCCTGTCTGATCAGTGGTCACTGTATATGTGGAGCTATGGGATCTGGAGTCCTGTGATGAAGACGCAGGAGGTTGGGTGGAAATGTCTGAACAAGAACGACATATAAAATCCTCCATCTTAAGAAACCCTGACCAAAGTCTAACGCCAAGAGCTCACCATCTATTGGGTCAAATGCTGGCGTGAGGAGAGAGACCTGAGGACCTGCATCTAGTCTACCCTGTGCGTAGCCATGACAACCAAATTAACACCTCCATGCTTTACACTACAGGCTGCATTCCTGAAGAGCAGCGGGAAAATAATAACAATAAACTAAGGGGGGCGCCATTGACCAGCGGTACTGCAGCTCCCAACAGGGCTTCGAAGACTCAGAGAATGAGAGTTGTCCTCCAACTTATACAGAAGCTTACAGAAGAGGGTGACAGTCACTTTGTTCGGGAGGGGAGGTCATCCCCTTAAGTGGACATGTTTTCCTGTGAGCTGAAGATATAGTCCCAGGTGAGGGTGACACCTCCATAATCCTCTCTGCACCTGACGGGCGTCATGCTTGTCAGCTTTCGGGCCTTGAGCAGCTTTCAGGGAGCTCCTGGGACTCCGCAGCCTCAGGGAAAGTTCTTTCCTCCTTGCAGCTTACGACGGATCAGGGCAGCTCATAAATGTCTGGTGTCTTCGCCTTTTCCAGAAATCTCCGCTGCTTATCCTCACAGTCCCAGGTCACAAGAGCTCACAATCCATTTGTTTTACCGCCACTTTCCACACTGCAATTGGCAGTCAGCTCTCCGCACTCCTTGAATGGCATATCAATTTCCCTTTTCCTCTTCGAGGTGTCAGTCTTCACTGCAGTTGTGGGATTCTGTTCATGAACCATGACATTCAGGGTGAACCTGGCTAATAATCCCTCCTATAGAAAGAAGTGCTGCAGTGTAAAGCAGTGAACATAATTAAATATTAGGTAATCACAGACAGATCATCGGCAGGCTGCTCATCTATACTAGTTGCATATATTATATGCAGGAAACATAGAGTAACCTGTGTCCTCTCCAATGTAGAAAATAATGGAAAGTGACATTCTCCTGCCATCGATATCATTGCCTTCAATTAGCGGGATCCAGACCGCCGGGGTCAGCTGACCGATCAATCAATCCCCTTACTGCCTCCATTTTGGTAGCATTGTCAGAGGCCGCAGTGGAGGGGTCATTGATTTAATTGACTCGGTCACAGATATTCTCTCCTTTCATTCATGTCTTGGTTGAAAACCCTGAAGGATTCTGCAGTAATTCCATCAGTGAGTGGCCACATCACAGCCCACAGGGAATAAGACCCTGAGTTAATCCAGACTCTTCTCTGACACTGGGAATTAATTACATGAGATTAATGAGGGAAGTTACAGCCGCACCAGACACAACTGTCCTTAGTCCCGGGAGGAAGCGGCGCCATGAGAAAGAACGCTGAAATATAGATAAATATGAGCATTATGGACTCTTGTGGTGATGTGGATTCTCTACGCCACAGGCCTCGATGAGAAGCACAGACCTGGCGCGATTGTGCAACGGAGCGGGTCTTGATGGGCGACACATGGATCAGTGAGGACCAGGATATCAGGGTATGTAAGACAGCAGACAAACAAGTGGAGCAGGCTGCACAGATGAAGCAGAGCCAGGTGTGGGGATGCACACAAGAGCAGTAACTATAAAGGAAACTGGTATCTTCCGGCAGGGCAATGGTTAATAGCAGCAATGTAACAGGCAAGTAAATGCAGTCTGGTACTTTCCAGAAGTACAATGGTTAATATAAACAATTTAACAGACTAGTAAATGCAGTCTGGTACTTTCCAGCAGGACAATGGTTAATAGCATCAATGTAACAGAGAAGTAAATTCAGTCTGGTACTTTCCAGCAGGACAATAGTTAATAGCATCAATGTAACAGAGAAGTAAATTCAGTCTGGTACTTTCCAGCATGACAATAGTTAATAGCATCAATGTAACAGAGAAGTAAATTCAGTCTGGTACTTTAAAGCAGGACAATAGTTAATAGCATCAATGTAACAGAGAAGTAAATTCTGTCTGGTACTTTCCAGCAGTACAATAGTTAATAGCATCAATGTAACAGAGAAGTAAATTCAGTCTGGTACTTTTCAGCAGGACAATAGTTACTAGCAGCAATGTAGCAGAGAAGTAAATGCAAACTGGACATTCGCTTGAAGAGATGCATTACCTTGATTGCAGAAGCCATGTATGCACAGCACTGAGAACAGTTGTGAGGAGTTGGTAAGTTGCTTGCTGAGAGGTTGGTGCGGACTACATCTAGTAAATTGGACTGAGCTTTGGAATAACGCTGGTTGTAGCATGGAAGTCAGCAGTAATAGAGGAGACGATAGACACCTGGCTGGTGCTGAGCCAAGTAAAAAAAATTAAATCTCTGAACCATCTTCAGTGAACTGTGGACAATGCTACTTAATACACAAGCACGTTACCCCTGCCGGAGTCGGCCCTAAAGGCCTAGGGTAACTAATGATGTCAGAGGAGGTCGCCGACAAACCCAACATGGATTCCAGTAAAGGGAGGCGGCCAGAGGAGAAGGGATCCGGGCACAAGGCTTGTGCTGGGACAGGCGAGTGACAATGAGACAGACAGACAGACAGACAGACAGACAGACAGATAGATAGATAGATAGATACTTCCCCTCTTAACATTGGGGGCTGTAGCCCGATGCCACTTTCTCCTCATTGCTGTCCTTTCCTATAGGGATACCCGTGGTTGCTGTGTGGCCGCGGTGCCAGGAGTGCCCTTCATTAAGCAGTGCCCCCCAGCGCTGTCTGAGCACAGAGCGATTATAATGTGCGAGATGATGCAAGTAAAAGCACTATGAATAAATGACAAGCTGTGGGTATTAATTCCCCGCCATCCAGAGAGCGGCAGCGAGGAGGGGGCACGATGGGGGGAACTGAGAGAGTCAGTGGTGAGAGGCTGCAGACAGGGCGCCGAGCTGTGCGGGGAGCGGGCGATCAGGTGGGGAAGGCAGCCGCTAATTATTACACCGTTATGACCGGAGAATCGTCCGAGGGTAAATGTAATATATTGAATAAACGATTCAGAAGATTTCAATTGGTCGGACCTAATTGTATCGGAGACACCATGATAGTTATATTTACTCACTACTGTCATCAGTCTTTACTGCGGTTCTGGCATTCTATTCATGAACTGGTTGGATCAGGTTGAACATAAGGGGGGCTGCAGCCAATAAAATATGAGTGACTCTGCAAGTCGCCCCTATAAGAGAGCTGCCCGCGGATTTGCGTAATTTCCGTAAACTCTGCTAAATGAATGGAGAAGCAAAAGAGAAGGAACAGGACAGCAGCAAGTGATGGATGGCGGGCGGCTAACGTTATCACCATAGCCCAATATACCGGAGGAACAATGGAGCCGTGTGCCAGGCAGACAGGAGGCCGTTATACATATGCCGCGGCTATAAAAGCGCCGCCGAGCGCTGATTAAACTGCTGCCAAAGAAATAAAATACCTCATTATCCCATCCCCCTCACTACTGGAACATGCTGGATGCTTCTGAATGCTCGACAACTCGCTCCGCAGTGTATATACACGTCCGGGAAAGGTGGGTGACAACGATACGGTGCCTAATACAAGGGTACAGGCCGTGCCGCATACAGAATCCAGGGAACTCGCCTGAAAGGAGGCGCCATCACTTTTAAGAGTTTGGACTGGGCCCAGTATGTAATAAACCCCATCATCATCATCATCATCAGGAAGGCTTCTTTAAATGCCCACCCAGTGTTTCTGGTTTACAGCAGGGGGAGTCAGCACGTCGGGGGGCTCCAGATGTATAATCCCGCTCCTTAAATTTGCTGATGACGCTTAATTTCTAATCTCACTGCTGAAATACCGGAGATTAATCAGAGGATGAAACACGACGCAAAGAAGCGGCATCAGTCCCGGCAGCAGATTGTGCCCGATCCGGTGCCGCAGCCCAGGACTCAGCCTACGACCCTCCAAATCTGATTTACTCCCCTAATAATCAGCCAACTATCGCTGAGCACATTATAAGTCAGCAAGTGAAAAGGGGACAGACACAAGAGAAGAGAAAGGAAGAGACGGAAGAAGAGCGGAGGAAAAGAGAAGAGAGAAGAAAGAGAGAAAGAACAATATGGGATCAGCGAAAGAGAGAAAATATAAAGAGTGAGGAGGAAGAGACCGCAACCTAAAGGAGAGAGACAGAGGAGAGAGGCATAGAAGAGAGAGGCATGGAAGAGAGAGACACAGAAGAGAGAGACGTAGAAAAGAGAGACACAGAAGAGAGGGACATAGAAAAGAGAGACACAGAAGAGAGAGACATAGAAGAGAGAGACACAGAAGAGAGACATAGAAGAGAGAGGCATAGAAGAGAGAGGCATAGAAGAGAGGGACATAGAAGAGAGAGGCATAGAAGAGAGAGACATAGAAGAGAGAGGCATAGAAGAGAGAGACATAGAAGAGAGAGACACAGAAGAGAGAGGCATAGAAGAGAGAGGCATGGAAGAGAGAGACACAGAAGAGAGAGACGTAGAAAAGAGAGACACAGAAGAGAGGGACATAGAAAAGAGAGACACAGAAGAGAGAGACATAGAAGAGAGAGACACAGAAGAGAGACATAGAAGAGAGAGGCATAGAAGAGAGAGGCATAGAAGAGAGGGACATAGAAGAGAGGGACATAGAAGAGAGAGACATAGAAGAGAGGGACATAGAAGAGAGAGGCATAGAAGAGAGAGACATAGAAGAGAGAGACACAGAAGAGAGAGGCATAGAAGAGAGAGGCATGGAAGAGAGAGACACAGAAGAGAGAGACGTAGAAAAGAGAGACACAGAAGAGAGGGACATAGAAAAGAGAGACACAGAAGAGAGAGGCATGGAAGAGAGAGACACAGAAGAGAGACATAGAAGAGAGAGGCATAGAAGAGAGGGACATAGAAGAGAGAGACATAGAAGAGAGAGGCATAGAAGAGAGAGACATAGAAGAGAGAGACACAGAAGAGAGAGGCATAGAAGAAAGAGGCATGGAAGAGAGAGACACAGAAGAGAGAGACCTAGAAAAGAGAGACACAGAAGAGAAGGACATAGAAAAGAGAGACACAGAAGAGAGAGGCATGGAAGAGAGAGACACAGAAGAGAGATATAGAATAGAGAGGCATAGAAGAGAGAGGCATAGAAGAGAGGGACATAGAAGAGAGAGACATAGAAGAGAGAGACATAGAAGAGAGGGACATAGAAGAGAGAGGCATAGAAGAGAGAGACATAGAAGAGAGAGACACAGAAGAGAGAGGCATAGAAGAGAGAGGCATGGAAGAGAGAGACGTAGAAAAGAGAGACACAGAAGAGAGGGACATAGAAAAGAGAGACACAGAAGAGAGAGGCATGGAAGAGAGAGACACAGGAGAGAGAGACCCAGAAGAGAGGGACATAGAAGAGAGAGGCATAGAAGAGAGAGACACAGAAGAGAGAGGCATGGAAGAGAGAGGCATGGAAGAGAGAGGCATGGAAGAGAGAGACACAGTAGAGAGAGGCATGGAAGAGAGACACAGAAGAGAGAGGCATGGAAGAGAGAGACACAGAAGAGAGGGACATAGAAGAGAGAGGCATAGAAGAGAGGGACATAGAAGAGAGAGGCATAGAAGAGAGAGACATAGAAGAGAGAGACACAGAAGAGAGAGACATAGAAGAGAGAGACATAGAAGAGAGAGGCATAGAAGAGAGAAAATATAAAGAGTGAGGAGGAAGAGACCGCAACCAAAAGGAGAGAGACAGAAGAGAGAGGCATAGAAGAGAGAGGCATAGAAGAGAGACACAGAAGAGAGAGGCATGGAAGAGAGAGACACAGAAGAGAGAGGCATAGAAGAGAGACACAGAAGAGAGAGGCATGGAAGAGAGAGACACAGAAGAGAGGGACATAGAAGAGAGAGGCATAGAAGAGAGAGACATAGAAGAGAGAGGCATAGAAGAGAGAGACATAGAAGAGAGAGACACAGAAGAGAGAGACATAGAAGAGAGAGACATAGAAGAGAGAGACATAGAAGAGAGAGGCATAGAAGAGAGAAAATATAAAGAGTGAGGAGGAAGAGACCGCAACCAAAAGGAGAGAGACAGAAGAGAGAGGCATAGAAGAGAGAGGCATGGAAGAGAGAGGCATAGAAGAGAGAGGCATGGAAGAGAGAGGCATAGAAGAGAGAGGCATAGAAGAGAGACACAGAAGAGAGAGGCATGGAAGAGAGAGGCATAGAAGAGAGAGGCATGGAAGAGAGAGGCATAGAAGAGAGAGGCATAGAAGAGAGGGACATAGGAGAGAGAGGCATAGAAGAGAGACACAGAAGGGAGAGACACAGAAGAGAGAGGCATAGAAGAGAGACACAGAAGAGAGAGGCATAGAAGAGAGAGGCATGGAAGAGAGGCATAGAAGAGAGGGACATAGAAGAGAGAGACACAGCAGAGAGACACATAGAAAAGAGAGACACAGAAGAGAGAGGCATAGAAGAGAGAGACACAGAAGAGAGAGGCATAGAAGAGAGAGGCATAGAAGAGAGGGGCATAGAAGAGAGGGACATAGAAGAGAGAGGCATAGAAGAGAGAGGCATAGAAGAGAGAGGCATAAAAGAGAGAGGCATAGAAGAGAGGGACATAGAAGAGAGAGGCATAGAAGAGAGAGGCATAGAAGAGAGAGACACAGAAGAGAGAGGCATAGAAGAGAGGGACGTAGAAGAGAGGGACATAGAAGAGAGAGGCATGGAAGAGAGAGGCATGGAAGAGAGGGACACAGGAGAGAGACATAGAAGAGAGAGGCATAGAAGAGAGAGGCATGGAAGAGAGAGACACAGAAGAGAGAGGCATAGAAGAGAGACACAGAAGAGAGATGCATGGAAGAGAGAGACACAGAAGAGAGGGACATAGAAGACAGAGGCATAGAAGAGAGGGACATAGAAGAGAGAGGCATAGAAGAGAGAAACATAGAAGAGAGAGACACAAAAGAGAGAGACATAGAAGAGAGAGACATAGAAGAGAGAGACATAGAAGAGAGGCATAGAAGAGAGAAAATATAAAGAGTGAGGAGGAAGAGACCGCAACCAAAAGGAGAGAGACAAAAGAGAGAGGCATAGAAGAGAGAGGCATGGAAGAGAGAGGCATAGAAGAGAGAGGCATAGAAGAGAGAGGCATAGAAGAGAGAGGCATGGAAGAGAGAGGCATAGAAGAGAGAGGCATAGAAGAGAGAGACACAGAAGAGAGAGGCATAGAAGAGAGACACAGAAGAGAGAGGCATGGAAGAGAGAGGCATAGAAGAGAGAGGCATGGAAGAGAGAGGCATAGAAGAGAGAGGCATAGAAGAGAGGGACATAGAAGAGAGAGGCATAGAAGAGAGACACAGAAGAGAGACACAGAAGAGAGAGGCATAGAAGAGAGACACAGAAGAGAGAGGCATAGAAGAGAGAGGCATGGAAGAGAGAGGCATAGAAGAGAGGGACATAGAAGAGAAAGACACAGCAGAGAGACACAGAAAAGAGACACCGAAGAGAGAGGCATAGAAGAGAGAGACACAGAAGAGAGAGGCATAGAAGAGAGAGGCATAGAAGAGAGGGGCATAGAAGAGAGGGACATAGAAGAGAGAGGCATAGAAGAGAGAGGCATAGAAGAGAGAGGCATAGAAGAGAGAGACACAGAAGAGAGAGGCATAGAAGAGAGAGGCATAGAAGAGAGGGACACAGAAAAGAGAGACACAGAAGAGAGAGGCATAGAAGAGAGAGGCATAGAAGAGAGAGGCATAGAAGAGAGGGACATAGAAGAGAGAGGCATAGAAGAGAGAGGCATAGAAGAGAGAGACACAGAAGAGAGAGGCATAGAAGAGAGGGACATAGAAGAGAGAGGCATGGAAGAGAGAGGCATGGAAGAGAGGGACACAGGAGAGAGACATAGAAGAGAGGCATAGAAGAGAGAGGCATAGAAGAGAGAGGCATGGAAGAGAGAGACACAGAAGAGAGAGGCATAGAAGAGAGGGACATAGAAGAGAGAGACAGAAGAGAGAGGCATGGAAGAGAGGGACACAGGAGAGAGACATAGAAGAGAGAGGCATAGAAGAGAGGGACATAGAAGAGAAAGGCATAGAAGAGAGACACAGAAGAGAGACACAGGAGAGAGTGGCATGGAAGAGAGAGGCATAGAAGAGAGGGACATAGAAGAGAGGGACATAGAAGAGAGACACAGAAGAGAGAGACACAGAAGAGAGAAGACATAGAAAAGAGAGACACAGAAGAGAGGCATAGAAGAGAGGGACATAGAAGAGAGAGACATAGAAGAGAGGGACACAGAAGAGAGAGGCATAGAAGAGAGAGACATAGAAGAGAGAGACACAGAAGAGAGAGGCATAGAAGAGAGAGGCATGGAAGAGAGAGACACAGAAGAGAGAGACGTAGAAAAGAGAGACACAGAAGAGAGGGACATAGAAAAGAGAGACACAGAAGAGAGAGGCATGGAAGAGAGAGACACAGAAGAGAGACATAGAAGAGAGAGGCATAGAAGAGAGAGACACAGAAGAGAAAGACGTAGAAAAGAGAGACACAGAAGAGAGGGACATAGAAAAGAGAGACACAGAAGAGAGAGGCATGGAAGAGAGAGACACAGAAGAGAGACATAGAAGAGAGAGGCATAGAAGAGAGAGGCATAGAAGAGAGGGACATAGAAGAGAGAGACATAGAAGAGAGAGACATAGAAGAGAGAGGCATAGAAGAGAGAGACATAGAAGAGAGAGACACAGAAGAGAGAGGCATAGAAGAGAGAGGCATGGAAGAGAGAGACACAGAAGAGAGAGACGTAGAAAAGAGAGACACAGAAGAGAGGGACATAGAAAAGAGAGACACAGAAGAGAGAGACATAGAAGAGAGAGACACAGAAGAGAGACATAGAAGAGAGAGGCATAGAAGAGAGAGGCATAGAAGAGAGGGACATAGAAGAGAGGGACATAGAAGAGAGAGACATAGAAGAGAGGGACATAGAAGAGAGAGGCATAGAAGAGAGAGACATAGAAGAGAGAGACACAGAAGAGAGAGGCATAGAAGAGAGAGGCATGGAAGAGAGAGACACAGAAGAGAGAGACTTAGAAAAGAGAGACACAGAAGAGAGGGACATAGAAAAGAGAGACACAGAAGAGAGAGGCATGGAAGAGAGAGACACAGGAGAGAGAGACCCAGAAGAGAGGGACATAGAAGAGAGAGGCATAGAAGAGAGAGACACAGAAGAGAGAGGCATGGAAGAGAGAGGCATGGAAGAGAGAGGCATGGAAGAGAGAGGCATGGAAGAGAGAGACACAGTAGAGAGAGGCATGGAAGAGAGACACAGAAGAGAGAGGCATGGAAGAGAGAGACACAGAAGAGAGGGACATAGAAGAGAGAGGCATAGAAGAGAGGGACATAGAAGAGAGAGGCATAGAAGAGAGAGACATAGAAGAGAGAGACACAGAAGAGAGAGACATAGAAGAGAGAGACATAGAAGAGAGAGGCATAGAACAGAGAAAATATAAAGAGTGAGGAGGAAGAGACCGCAACCAAAAGGAGAGAGACAGAAGAGAGAGGCATAGAAGAGAGAGGCATGGAAGAGAGAGGCATAGAAGAGAGAGGCATGGAAGAGAGAGGCATAGAAGAGAGAGGCATAGAAGAGAGACACAGAAGAGAGAGGCATGGAAGAGAGAGACACAGAAGAGAGAGGCATAGAAGAGAGACACAGAAGAGAGAGGCATGGAAGAGAGAGACACAGAAGAGAGGGACATAGAAGAGAGAGGCATAGAAGAGAGGGACATAGAAGAGAGAGGCATAGAAGAGAGAGACATAGAAGAGAGAGACACAGAAGAGAGAGACATAGAAGAGAGAGACATAGAAGAGAGAGGCATAGAAGAGAGAAAATATAAAGAGTGAGGAGGAAGAGACCGCAACCAAAAGGAGAGAGACAGAAGAGAGAGGCATAGAAGAGAGAGGCATGGAAGAGAGAGGCATAGAAGAGAGAGGCATGGAAGAGAGAGGCATAGAAGAGAGAGACACAGAAGAGAGAGGCATAGAAGAGAGACACAGAAGAGAGAGGCATGGAAGAGAGAGGCATAGAAGAGAGAGGCATGGAAGAGAGAGGCATAGAAGAGAGAGGCATAGAAGAGAGGGACATAGAAGAGAGAGGCATAGAAGAGAGACACAGAAGGGAGAGACACAGAAGAGAGAGGCATAGAAGAGAGACACAGAAGAGAGAGGCATAGAAGAGAGAGGCATGGAAGAGAGGCATAGAAGAGAGGGACATAGAAGAGAGAGACACAGCAGAGAGACACATAGAAAAGAGAGACACAGAAGAGAGAGGCATAGAAGAGAGAGACACAGAAGAGAGAGGCATAGAAGAGAGAGGCATAGAAGAGAGGGGCATAGAAGAGAGGGACATAGAAGAGAGAGACATAGAAGAGAGAGGCATAGAAGAGAGAGGCATAAAAGAGAGAGGCATAGAAGAGAGAGACACAGAAGAGAGAGGCATAGAAGAGAGAGGCATAGAAGAGAGAGGCATAGAAGAGAGGGACACAGAAAAGAGAGACACAGAAGAGAGAGGCATAGAAGAGAGAGGCATAGAAGAGAGAGGCATAGAAGAGAGGGACATAGAAGAGAGAGGCATAGAAGAGAGAGGCATAGAAGAGAGAGACACAGAAGAGAGAGGCATAGAAGAGAGGGACATAGAAGAGAGGGACATAGAAGAGAGAGGCATGGAAGAGAGAGGCATGGAAGAGAGGGACACAGGAGAGAGACATAGAAGAGAGAGGCATAGAAGAGAGAGGCATAGAAGAGAGAGGCATGGAAGAGAGAGACACAGAAGAGAGAGGCATAGAAGAGAGACACAGAAGAGAGAGGCATGGAAGAGAGAGACACAGAAGAGAGGGACATAGAAGAGAGAGGCATAGAAGAGAGGGACATAGAAGAGAGAGGCATAGAAGAGAGAAACATAGAAGAGAGAGACACAGAAGAGAGAGACATAGAAGAGAGAGACATAGAAGAGAGAGACATAGAAGAGAGAGGCATAGAAGAGAGAAAATATAAAGAGTGAGGAGGAAGAGACCGCAACCAAAAGGAGAGAGACAAAAGAGAGAGGCATAGAAGAGAGAGGCATAAAAGAGAGAGGCATGGAAGAGAGAGGCATAGAAGAGAGAGGCATAGAAGAGAGAGGCATAGAAGAGAGAGGCATGGAAGAGAGAGGCATAGAAGAGAGAGGCATAGAAGAGAGAGACACAGAAGAGAGAGGCATAGAAGAGAGACACAGAAGAGAGAGGCATGGAATAGAGAGGCATAGAAGAGAGAGGCATGGAAGAGAGAGGCATAGAAGAGAGAGGCATAGAAGAGAGGGACATAGAAGAGAGAGGCATAGAAGAGAGACACAGAAGAGAGAGACACAGAAGAGAGAGGCATAGAAGAGAGACACAGAAGAGAGAGGCATAGAAGAGAGAGGCATGGAAGAGAGAGGCATAGAAGAGAGGGACATAGAAGAGAAAGACACAGCAGAGAGACACAGAAAAGAGAGACACAGAAGAGAGAGGCATAGAAGAGAGAGACACAGAAGAGAGAGGCATAGAAGAGAGAGGCATAGAAGAGAGGGGCATAGAAGAGAGGGACATAGAAGAGAGAGGCATAGAAGAGAGAGGCATAGAAGAGAGAGGCATAGAAGAGAGAGACACAGAAGAGAGAGGCATAGAAGAGAGAGGCATAGAAGAGAGGGACACAGAAAAGACAGACACAGAAGAGAGAGGCATAGAAGAGAGAGGCATATAAGAGAGAGGCATAGAAGAGAGGGACATAGAAGAGAGAGGCATAGAAGAGAGAGGCATAGAAGAGAGAGACACAGAAGAGAGAGGCATAGAAGAGAGGGACATAGAAGAGAGAGGCATGGAAGAGAGAGGCATGGAAGAGAGGGACACAGGAGAGAGACATAGAAGAGAGAGGCATAGAAGAGAGAGGCATAGAAGAGAGAGGCATGGAAGAGAGAGACACAGAAGAGAGAGGCATAGAAGAGAGGGACATAGAAGAGAGAGACAGAAGAGAGAGGCATGGAAGAGAGGGACACAGGAGAGAGACATAGAAGAGAGAGGCATAGAAGAGAGACACAGAAGAGAGACACAGGAGAGAGAGGCATGGAAGAGAGAGGCATAGAAGAGAGGGACATAGAAGAGAGGGACATAGAAGAGAGACACAGAAGAGAGAGACACAGAAGAGAGAAGACATAGAAAAGAGAGACACAGAAGAGAGGCATAGAAGAGAGGGACATAGAAGAGAGAGACATAGAAGAGAGGGACACAGAAGAGAGAGGCATAGAAGAGAGAGACATAGAAGAGAGAGACACAGAAGAGAGAGGCATAGAAGAGAGAGGCATGGAAGAGAGAGACACAGAAGAGAGAGACGTAGAAAAGAGAGACACAGAAGAGAGGGACATAGAAAAGAGAGACACAGAAGAGAGAGGCATGGAAGAGAGAGACACAGAAGAGAGACATAGAAGAGAGAGGCATAGAAGAGAGAGGCATAGAAGAGAGAGACACAGAAGAGAAAGACGTAGAAAAGAGAGACACAGAAGAGAGGGACATAGAAAAGAGAGACACAGAAGAGAGAGGCATGGAAGAGAGAGACACAGAAGAGAGACATAGAAGAGAGAGGCATAGAAGAGAGAGGCATAGAAGAGAGGGACATAGAAGAGAGAGACATAGAAGAGAGAGACATAGAAGAGAGAGGCATAGAAGAGAGAGACATAGAAGAGAGAGACACAGAAGAGAGAGGCATAGAAGAGAGAGGCATGGAAGAGAGAGACACAGAAGAGAGAGACGTAGAAAAGAGAGACACAGAAGAGAGGGACATAGAAAAGAGAGACACAGAAGAGAGAGACATAGAAGAGAGAGACACAGAAGAGAGACATAGAAGAGAGAGGCATAGAAGAGAGAGGCATAGAAGAGAGGGACATAGAAGAGAGGGACATAGAAGAGAGAGACATAGAAGAGAGGGACATAGAAGAGAGAGGCATAGAAGAGAGAGACATAGAAGAGAGAGACACAGAAGAGAGAGGCATAGAAGAGAGAGGCATGGAAGAGAGAGACACAGAAGAGAGAGACTTAGAAAAGAGAGACACAGAAGAGAGGGACATAGAAAAGAGAGACACAGAAGAGAGAGGCATGGAAGAGAGAGACACAGGAGAGAGAGACCCAGAAGAGAGGGACATAGAAGAGAGAGGCATAGAAGAGAGAGACACAGAAGAGAGAGGCATGGAAGAGAGAGGAATGGAAGAGAGAGGCATGGAAGAGAGAGGCATGGAAGAGAGAGACACAGTAGAGAGAGGCATGGAAGAGAGACACAGAAGAGAGAGGCATGGAAGAGAGAGACACAGAAGAGAGGGACATAGAAGAGAGAGGCATAGAAGAGAGGGACATAGAAGAGAGAGGCATAGAAGAGAGAGACATAGAAGAGAGAGACACAGAAGAGAGAGACATAGAAGAGAGAGACATAGAAGAGAGAGGCATAGAAGAGAGAAAATATAAAGAGTGAGGAGGAAGAGACCGCAACCAAAAGGAGAGAGACAGAAGAGAGAGGCATAGAAGAGAGAGGCATGGAAGAGAGAGGCATAGAAGAGAGAGGCATGGAAGAGAGAGGCATAGAAGAGAGAGGCATAGAAGAGAGACACAGAAGAGAGAGGCATGGAAGAGAGAGACACAGAAGAGAGAGGCATAGAAGAGAGACACAGAAGAGAGAGGCATGGAAGAGAGAGACACAGAAGAGAGGGACATAGAAGAGAGAGGCATAGAAGAGAGGGACATAGAAGAGAGAGGCATAGAAGAGAGAGACATAGAAGAGAGAGACACAGAAGAGAGAGACATAGAAGAGAGAGATATAGAAGAGAGAGGCATAGAAGAGAGAAAATATAAAGAGTGAGGAGGAAGAGACCGCAACCAAAAGGAGAGAGACAGAAGAGAGAGGCATAGAAGAGAGAGGCATGGAAGAGAGAGGCATAGAAGAGAGAGGCATGGAAGAGAGAGGCATAGAAGAGAGAGACACAGAAGAGAGAGGCATAGAAGAGAGACACAGAAGAGAGAGGCATGGAAGAGAGAGGCATAGAAGAGAGAGGCATGGAAGAGAGAGGCATAGAAGAGAGAGGCATAGAAGAGAGGGACATAGAAGAGAGAGGCATAGAAGAGAGACACAGAAGGGAGAGACACAGAAGAGAGAGGCATAGAAGAGAGACACAGAAGAGAGAGGCATAGAAGAGAGAGGCATGGAAGAGAGGCATAGAAGAGAGGGACATAGAAGAGAGAGACACAGCAGAGAGACACATAGAAAAGAGAGACACAGAAGAGAGAGGCATAGAAGAGAGAGACACAGAAGAGAGAGGCATAGAAGAGAGAGGCATAGAAGAGAGGGGCATAGAAGAGAGGGACATAGAAGAGAGAGACATAGAAGAGAGAGGCATAGAAGAGAGAGGCATAAAAGAGAGAGGCATAGAAGAGAGAGACACAGAAGAGAGAGGCATAGAAGAGAGAGGCATAGAAGAGAGAGGCATAGAAGAGAGGGACACAGAAAAGAGAGACACAGAAGAGAGAGGCATAGAAGAGAGAGGCATAGAAGAGAGAGGCATAGAAGAGAGGGACATAGAAGAGAGAGGCATAGAAGAGAGAGGCATAGAAGAGAGAGACACAGAAGAGAGAGGCATAGAAGAGAGGGACATAGAAGAGAGGGACATAGAAGAGAGAGGCATGGAAGAGAGAGGCATGGAAGAGAGGGACACAGGAGAGAGACATAGAAGAGAGAGGCATAGAAGAGAGAGGCATAGAAGAGAGAGGCATGGAAGAGAGAGACACAGAAGAGAGAGGCATAGAAGAGAGACACAGAAGAGAGAGGCATGGAAGAGAGAGACACAGAAGAGAGGGACATAGAAGAGAGAGGCATAGAAGAGAGGGACATAGAAGAGAGAGGCATAGAAGAGAGAAACATAGAAGAGAGAGACACAGAAGAGAGAGACATAGAAGAGAGAGACATAGAAGAGAGAGACATAGAAGAGAGAGGCATAGAAGAGAGAAAATATAAAGAGTGAGGAGGAAGAGACCGCAACCAAAAGGAGAGAGACAAAAGAGAGAGGCATAGAAGAGAGAGGCATAGAAGAGAGAGGCATGGAAGAGAGAGGCATAGAAGAGAGAGGCATAGAAGAGAGAGGCATAGAAGAGAGAGGCATGGAAGAGAGAGGCATAGAAGAGAGAGGCATAGAAGAGAGAGACACAGAAGAGAGAGGCATAGAAGAGAGACACAGAAGAGAGAGGCATGGAATAGAGAGGCATAGAAGAGAGAGGCATGGAAGAGAGAGGCATAGAAGAGAGAGGCATAGAAGAGAGGGACATAGAAGAGAGAGGCATAGAAGAGAGACACAGAAGAGAGAGACACAGAAGAGAGAGGCATAGAAGAGAGACACAGAAGAGAGAGGCATAGAAGAGAGAGGCATGGAAGAGAGAGGCATAGAAGAGAGGGACATAGAAGAGAAAGACACAGCAGAGAGACACAGAAAAGAGAGACACAGAAGAGAGAGGCATAGAAGAGAGAGACACAGAAGAGAGAGGCATAGAAGAGAGAGGCATAGAAGAGAGGGGCATAGAAGAGAGGGACATAGAAGAGAGAGGCATAGAAGAGAGAGGCATAGAAGAGAGAGGCATAGAAGAGAGAGACACAGAAGAGAGAGGCATAGAAGAGAGAGGCATAGAAGAGAGGGACACAGAAAAGACAGACACAGAAGAGAGAGGCATAGAAGAGAGAGGCATATAAGAGAGAGGCATAGAAGAGAGGGACATAGAAGAGAGAGGCATAGAAGAGAGAGGCATAGAAGAGAGAGACACAGAAGAGAGAGGCATAGAAGAGAGGGACATAGAAGAGAGAGGCATGGAAGAGAGAGGCATGGAAGAGAGGGACACAGGAGAGAGACATAGAAGAGAGAGGCATAGAAGAGAGAGGCATAGAAGAGAGAGGCATGGAAGAGAGAGACACAGAAGAGAGAGGCATAGAAGAGAGGGACATAGAAGAGAGAGACAGAAGAGAGAGGCATGGAAGAGAGGGACACAGGAGAGAGACATAGAAGAGAGAGGCATAGAAGAGAGACACAGAAGAGAAACACAGGAGAGAGAGGCATGGAAGAGAGAGGCATAGAAGAGAGGGACATAGAAGAGAGGGACATAGAAGAGAGACACAGAAGAGAGAGACACAGAAGAGAGAAGACATAGAAAAGAGAGACACAGAAGAGAGGCATAGAAGAGAGGGACATAGAAGAGAGAGACATAGAAGAGAGGGACACAGAAGAGAGAGGCATAGAAGAGAGAGACATAGAAGAGAGAGACACAGAAGAGAGAGGCATAGAAGAGAGAGGCATGGAAGAGAGAGACACAGAAGAGAGAGACGTAGAAAAGAGAGACACAGAAGAGAGGGACATAGAAAAGAGAGACACAGAAGAGAGAGGCATGGAAGAGAGAGACACAGAAGAGAGACATAGAAGAGAGAGGCATAGAAGAGAGAGGCATAGAAGAGAGGGACATAGAAGAGAGAGACATAGAAGAGAGAGGCATAGAAGAGAGAGGCATAGAAGAGAGAGACACAGAAGAGAGAGGCATAGAAGAGAGAGGCATAGAAGAGAGAGACACAGAAGAGAGAGACGTAGAAAAGAGAGACACAGAAGAGAGGGACATAGAAAAGAGAGACACAGAGGAGAGAGGCATGGAAGAGAGAGACACAGAAGAGAGACATAGAAGAGAGAGGCATAGAAGAGAGAGGCATAGAAGAGAGGGACATGGAAGAGAGAGGCATAGAAGAGAGGGACATAGAAGAGAGAGGCATAGAAGAGAGAGGCATAGAAGAGAGAGGCATAGAAGAGAGAGACACAGAAGAGAGAGACACAGAAGAGAGACACAGAAGAGAGAGGCATAGAAGAGAGAGGCATAGAAGAGAGAGGCATAGAAGAGAGAGGCATGGAAGAGAGAGGCATGGAAGAGAGAGACACAGAAGAGAGAGACATAGAAGAGAGAGACACAGAAGAGAGAGGCATAGAAGAGAGACACAGAAGAGAGACACAGGAGAGAGAGGCATGGAAGAGAGAGGCATAGAAGAGAGGGACATAGAAGAGAGAGACACAGAAGAGAGACACATAGAAAAGAGAGACACAGAAGAGAGAAGACATAGAAAAGAGAGACACAGAAGAGAGAGGCATAGAAGAGAGAGGCATAGAAGAGAGAGGCATAGAAGAGAGGGACATAGAAGAGAGAGGCATAGAAGAGAGAGGCATAGAAGAGAGGGACATAGAAGAGAGAGGCATGGAAGAGAGAGGCATGGAAGAGAGGGACACAGGAGAGAGACATAGAAGAGAGAGACATAGAAGAGAGAGGCATAGAAGAGAGAGGCATGGAAGAGAGAGACACAGAAGAGAGAGGCATGGAAGAGAGGGACATAGAAGAGAGAGACAATAGAGAGAGGCATGGAAGAGAGGGACACAGTAGAGAGACATAGAAGAGAGAGGCATAGAAGAGAGGGACATAGAAGAGAAAGGCATAGAACAGAGACACACAAGAGAGACACAGGAGAGAGAGGCATGGAAGAGAGAGGCATAGAAGAGAGGGACATAGAAGAGAGAGACACAGAAGAGAGACACATAGAAAAGAGAGACACAGAAGAGAGAAGACATAGAAAAGAGAGACACAGAAGAGAGGCATAGAAGAGAGGGACATAGAAGAGAGAGGCATAGAAGAGAGAGACATAGAAGAGAGAGACATAGAAGAGAGAGGCATAGAAGAGAGAGACACAGAAGAGAGACATAGAAGAGAGAGGCATAGAAGAGAGAGGCATAGAAGAGAGAGACATAGAAGAGAGAGACATAGAAGAGAGAGGCATAGAAGAGAGAGACACAGAAGAGAGAGACGTAGAAAAGAGAGACACAGAAGAGAGGGACATAGAAAAGAGAGACACAGAAGACAGAGGCATGGAAGAGAGAGACACAGAAGAGAGAGACACAGAAGAGAGACATAGAAGAGAGAGGCATAGAAGAGAGAGGCATAGAAGAGAGGGACATAGAAGAGAGGGACATAGAAGAGAGAGACATAGAAGAGAGGGACATAGAAGAGAGAGGCATAGAAGAGAGAGACATAGAAGAGAGAGACACAGAAGAGAGAGGCATAGAAGAGAGAGGCATGGAAGAGAGAGACACAGAAGAGAGAGACGTAGAAAAGAGAGACACAGAAGAGAGGGACATAGAAAAGAGAGACACAGAAGAGAGAGGCATGGAAGAGAGAGACACAGAAGAGAGACATAGAAGAGAGAGGCATAGAAGAGAGGGACATAGAAGAGAGAGACATAGAAGAGAGAGGCATAGAAGAGAGAGACATAGAAGAGAGAGACACAGAAGAGAGAGGCATAGAAGAGAGAGGCATGGAAGAGAGAGACACAGAAGAGAGACGTAGAAAAGAGAGACACAGAAGAGAAGGACATAGAAAAGAGAGACACAGAAGAGAGAGGCATGGAAGAGAGAGACACAGAAGAGAGACATAGAATAGAGAGGCATAGAAGAGAGAGGCATAGAAGAGAGGGACATAGAAGAGAGAGACATAGAAGAGAGAGACATAGAAGAGAGAGGCATAGAAGAGAGAGAAATAGAAGAGAGAGACACAGAAGAGAGAGGCATAGAAGAGAGAGGCATGGAAGAGAGAGACACAGAAGAGAGAGACGTAGAAAAGAGAGACACAGAAGAGAGGGACATAGAAAACAGAGACACAGAAGAGAGAGGCATGGAAGAGAGAGACATAGAAGAGAGAGACACAGAAGAGAGACATAGAAGAGAGAGGCATAGAAGAGAGAGGCATAGAAGAGAGGGACATAGAAGAGAGAGGCATAGAAGAGAGAAAATATAAAGAGTGAGGAGGAAGAGACCGCAACCAAAAGGAGAGAGACAGAAGAGAGAGGCATAGAAGAGAGAGGCATGGAAGAGAGAGGCATAGAAGAGAGAGGCATGGAAGAGAGAGGCATAGAAGAGAGAGGCATAGAAGAGAGACACAGAAGAGAGAGGCATGGAAGAGAGAGACACAGAAGAGAGAGGCATAGAAGAGAGACACAGAAGAGAGAGGCATGGAAGAGAGAGACACAGAAGAGAGGGACATAGAAGAGAGAGGCATAGAAGAGAGGGACATAGAAGAGAGAGGCATAGAAGAGAGAGACATAGAAGAGAGAGACACAGAAGAGAGAGACATAGAAGAGAGAGACATAGAAGAGAGAGGCATAGAAGAGAGAAAATATAAAGAGTGAGGAGGAAGAGACCGCAACCAAAAGGAGAGAGACAGAAGAGAGAGGCATAGAAGAGAGAGGCATGGAAGAGAGAGGCATAGAAGAGAGAGGCATGGAAGAGAGAGGCATAGAAGAGAGAGACACAGAAGAGAGAGGCATAGAAGAGAGACACAGAAGAGAGAGGCATGGAAGAGAGAGGCATAGAAGAGAGAGGCATGGAAGAGAGAGGCATAGAAGAGAGAGGCATAGAAGAGAGGGACATAGAAGAGAGAGGCATAGAAGAGAGACACAGAAGGGAGAGACACAGAAGAGAGAGGCATAGAAGAGAGACACAGAAGAGAGAGGCATAGAAGAGAGAGGCATGGAAGAGAGGCATAGAAGAGAGGGACATAGAAGAGAGAGACACAGCAGAGAGACACATAGAAAAGAGAGACACAGAAGAGAGAGGCATAGAAGAGAGAGACACAGAAGAGAGAGGCATAGAAGAGAGAGGCATAGAAGAGAGGGGCATAGAAGAGAGGGACATAGAAGAGAGAGACATAGAAGAGAGAGGCATAGAAGAGAGAGGCATAAAAGAGAGAGGCATAGAAGAGAGAGACACAGAAGAGAGAGGCATAGAAGAGAGAGGCATAGAAGAGAGAGGCATAGAAGAGAGGGACACAGAAAAGAGAGACACAGAAGAGAGAGGCATAGAAGAGAGAGGCATAGAAGAGAGAGGCATAGAAGAGAGGGACATAGAAGAGAGAGGCATAGAAGAGAGAGGCATAGAAGAGAGAGACACAGAAGAGAGAGGCATAGAAGAGAGGGACATAGAAGAGAGGGACATAGAAGAGAGAGGCATGGAAGAGAGAGGCATGGAAGAGAGGGACACAGGAGAGAGACATAGAAGAGAGAGGCATAGAAGAGAGAGGCATAGAAGAGAGAGGCATGGAAGAGAGAGACACAGAAGAGAGAGGCATAGAAGACACAGAAGAGAGAGGCATGGAAGAGAGAGACACAGAAGAGAGGGACATAGAAGAGAGAGGCATAGAAGAGAGGGACATAGAAGAGAGAGGCATAGAAGAGAGAAACATAGAAGAGAGAGACACAGAAGAGAGAGACATAGAAGAGAGAGACATAGAAGAGAGAGACATAGAAGAGAGAGGCATAGAAGAGAGAAAATATAAAGAGTGAGGAGGAAGAGACCGCAACCAAAAGGAGAGAGACAAAAGAGAGAGGCATAGAAGAGAGAGGCATAGAAGAGAGAGGCATGGAAGAGAGAGGCATAGAAGAGAGAGGCATAGAAGAGAGAGGCATAGAAGAGAGAGGCATGGAAGAGAGAGGCATAGAAGAGAGAGGCATAGAAGAGAGAGACACAGAAGAGAGAGGCATAGAAGAGAGACACAGAAGAGAGAGGCATGGAATAGAGAGGCATAGAAGAGAGAGGCATGGAAGAGAGAGGCATAAAAGAGAGAGGCATAGAAGAGAGGGACATAGAAGAGAGAGGCATAGAAGAGAGACACAGAAGAGAGAGACACAGAAGAGAGAGGCATAGAAGAGAGACACAGAAGAGAGAGGCATAGAAGAGAGGCATGGAAGAGAGAGGCATAGAAGAGAGGGACATAGAAGAGAAAGACACAGCAGAGAGACACAGAAAAGAGAGACACAGAAGAGAGAGGCATAGAAGAGAGAGACACAGAAGAGAGAGGCATAGAAGAGAGAGGCATAGAAGAGAGGGGCATAGAAGAGAGGGACATAGAAGAGAGAGGCATAGAAGAGAGAGGCATAGAAGAGAGAGGCATAGAAGAGAGAGACACAGAAGAGAGAGGCATAGAAGAGAGAGGCATAGAAGAGAGGGACACAGAAAAGACAGACACAGAAGAGAGAGGCATAGAAGAGAGAGGCATATAAGAGAGAGGCATAGAAGAGAGGGACATAGAAGAGAGAGGCATAGAAGAGAGAGGCATAGAAGAGAGAGACACAGAAGAGAGAGGCATAGAAGAGAGGGACATAGAAGAGAGAGGCATGGAAGAGAGAGGCATGGAAGAGAGGGACACAGGAGAGAGACATAGAAGAGAGAGGCATAGAAGAGAGAGGCATGGAAGAGAGAGACACAGAAGAGAGAGGCATAGAAGAGAGGGACATAGAAGAGAGAGACAGAAGAGAGAGGCATGGAAGAGAGGGACACAGGAGAGAGACATAGAAGAGAGAGGCATAGAAGAGAGACACAGAAGAGAAACACAGGAGAGAGAGGCATGGAAGAGAGAGGCATAGAAGAGAGGGACATAAAAGAGAGGGACATAGAAGAGAGACACAGAAGAGAGAGACACAGAAGAGAGAAGACATAGAAAAGAGAGACACAGAAGAGAGGCATAGAAGAGAGGGACATAGAAGAGAGAGACATAGAAGAGAGGGACACAGAAGAGAGAGGCATAGAAGAGAGAGACATAGAAGAGAGAGACACAGAAGAGAGAGGCATAGAAGAGAGAGGCATGGAAGAGAGAGACACAGAAGAGAGAGACGTAGAAAAGAGAGACACAGAAGAGAGGGACATAGAAAAGAGAGACACAGAAGAGAGAGGCATGGAAGAGAGAGACACAGAAGAGAGACATAGAAGAGAGAGGCATAGAAGAGAGAGGCATAGAAGAGAGGGACATAGAAGAGAGAGACATAGAAGAGAGAGGCATAGAAGAGAGAGGCATAGAAGAGAGAGACACAGAAGAGAGAGGCATAGAAGAGAGAGGCATAGAAGAGAGAGACACAGAAGAGAGAGACGTAGAAAAGAGAGACACAGAAGAGAGGGACATAGAAAAGAGAGACACAGAGGAGAGAGGCATGGAAGAGAGAGACACAGAAGAGAGACATAGAAGAGAGAGGCATAGAAGAGAGAGGCATAGAAGAGAGGGACATAGAAGAGAGAGGCATAGAAGAGAGGGACATAGAAGAGAGAGGCATAGAAGAGAGAGGCATAGAAGAGAGAGGCATAGAAGAGAGAGACACAGAAGAGAGAGACACAGAAGAGAGACACAGAAGAGAGAGGCATAGAAGAGAGAGGCATAGAAGAGAGAGGCATAGAAGAGAGAGGCATGGAAGAGAGAGGCATGGAAGAGAGAGACACAGAAGAGAGAGACATAGAAGAGAGAGACACAGAAGAGAGAGGCATAGAAGAGAGACACAGAAGAGAGACACAGGAGAGAGAGGCATGGAAGAGAGAGGCATAGAAGAGAGGGACATAGAAGAGAGAGACACAGAAGAGAGACACATAGAAAAGAGAGACACAGAAGAGAGAAGACATAGAAAAGAGAGACACAGAAGAGAGAGGCATAGAAGAGAGAGGCATAGAAGAGAGAGGCATAGAAGAGAGGGACATAGAAGAGAGAGGCATAGAAGAGAGAGGCATAGAAGAGAGGGACATAGAAGAGAGAGGCATGGAAGAGAGAGGCATGGAAGGGAGGGACACAGGAGAGAGACATAGAAGAGAGAGACATAGAAGAGAGAGGCATAGAAGAGAGAGGCATGGAAGAGAGAGACACAGAAGAGAGAGGCATGGAAGAGAGGGACATAGAAGAGAGAGACAATAGAGAGAGGCATGGAAGAGAGGGACACAGTAGAGAGACATAGAAGAGAGAGGCATAGAAGAGAGGGACATAGAAGAGAAAGGCATAGAACAGAGACACACAAGAGAGACACAGGAGAGAGAGGCATGGAAGAGAGAGGCATAGAAGAGAGGGACATAGAAGAGAGAGACACAGAAGAGAGACACATAGAAAAGAGAGACACAGAAGAGAGAAGACATAGAAAAGAGAGACACAGAAGAGAGGCATAGAAGAGAGGGACATAGAAGAGAGAGGCATAGAAGAGAGAGACATAGAAGAGAGAGACATAGAAGAGAGAGGCATAGAAGAGAGAGACACAGAAGAGAGACATAGAAGAGAGAGGCATAGAAGAGAGAGGCATAGAAGAGAGAGACATAGAAGAAAGAGACATAGAAGAGAGAGGCATAGAAGAGAGAGACACAGAAGAGAGAGACGTAGAAAAGAGAGACACAGAAGAGAGGGACATAGAAAAGAGAGACACAGAAGACAGAGGCATGGAAGAGAGAGACACAGAAGAGAGAGACACAGAAGAGAGACATAGAAGAGAGAGGCATAGAAGAGAGAGGCATAGAAGAGAGGGACATAGAAGAGAGGGACATAGAAGAGAGAGACATAGAAGAGAGGGACATAGAAGAGAGAGGCATAGAAGAGAGAGACATAGAAGAGAGAGACACAGAAGAGAGAGGCATAGAAGAGAGAGGCATGGAAGAGAGAGACACAGAAGAGAGAGACGTAGAAAAGAGAGACACAGAAGAGAGGGACATAGAAAAGAGAGACACAGAAGAGAGAGGCATGGAAGAGAGAGACACAGAAGAGAGACATAGAAGAGAGAGGCATAGAAGAGAGGGACATAGAAGAGAGAGACATAGAAGAGAGAGGCATAGAAGAGAGAGACATAGAAGAGAGAGACACAGAAGAGAGAGGCATAGAAGAGAGAGGCATGGAAGAGAGAGACACAGAAGAGAGAGACGTAGAAAAGAGAGACACAGAAGAGAAGGACATAGAAAAGAGAGACACAGAAGAGAGAGGCATGGAAGAGAGAGACACAGAAGAGAGACATAGAATAGAGAGGCATAGAAGAGAGAGGCATAGAAGAGAGGGACATAGAAGAGAGAGACATAGAAGAGAGAGACATAGAAGAGAGAGGCATAGAAGAGAGAGACATAGAAGAGAGAGACACAGAAGAGAGAGGCATAGAAGAGAGAGGCATGGAAGAGAGAGACACAGAAGAGAGAGACGTAGAAAAGAGAGACACAGAAGAGAGGGACATAGAAAAAAGAGACACAGAAGAGAGAGGCATGGAAGAGAGAGACATAGAAGAGAGAGACACAGAAGAGAGACATAGAAGAGAGAGGCATAGAAGAGAGAGGCATAGAAGAGAGGGACATAGAAGAGAGGGACATAGAAGAGAGAGACATAGAAGAGAGGGACATAGAAGAGAGAGGCATAGAAGAGAGAGACATAGAAGAGAGAGACACAGAAGAGAGAGGCATAGAAGAGAGAGGCATGGAAGAGAGAGACACAGAAGAGAGAGACGTAGAAAAGAGAGACACAGAAGAGAGGGACATAGAAAAGAGAGACACAGAAGAGAGAGGCATGGAAGAGAGAGACACAGAAGAGAGACATAGAAGAGAGAGGCATAGAAGAGAGGGACATAGAAGAGAGAGACATAGAAGAGAGAGGCATAGAAGAGAGAGACATAGAAGAGAGAGACACAGAAGAGAGAGGCATAGAAGAGAGAGGCATGGAAGAGAGAGACACAGAAGAGAGAGACGTAGAAAAGAGAGACACAGAAGAGAAGGACATAGAAAAGAGAGACACAGAAGAGAGAGGCATGGAAGAGAGAGACACAGAAGAGAGACATAGAATAGAGATGCATAGAAGAGAGAGGCATAGAAGAGAGGGACATAGAAGAGAGAGACATAGAAGAGAGAGACATAGAAGAGAGGGACATAGAAGAGAGAGGCATAGAAGAGAGAGACATAGAAGAGAGAGACACAGAAGAGAGAGGCATAGAAGAGAGAGGCATGGAAGAGAGAGACGTAGAAAAGAGAGACACAGAAGAGAGGGACATAGAAAAGAGAGACACAGAAGAGAGAGGCATGGAAGAGAGAGACACAGGAGAGAGAGACCCAGAAGAGAGGGACATAGAAGAGAGAGGCATAGAAGAGAGAGGCATGGAAGAGAGAGGCATGGAAGAGAGAGGCATGGAAGAGAGAGACACAGGAGAGAGAGGCATGGAAGAGAGACACAGAAGAGAGAGGCATAGAAGAGAGAGGCATGGAAGAGAGAGACATAGAAGAGAGGGACATAGAAGAGAGAGGCATAGAAGAGAGGGACATAGAAGAGAGAGACACAGAAGAGAGAGGCATCGAAGAAAGAGACACAGGAGAGAGACATAGAAGAGAGAGGCATGGAAGAGAGAGACACAGGAGAGAGAGACACAGAATAGAGGGACATAGAAAAGAGAGACATAGAAGAGAGAGACACAGAAGAGAGAGGCATGGAAGAGAGAGGCATGGAAGAGAGAGGCATGGAAGAGAGACACAGAAGAGAGACACAGAAGAGAGAGGCATAGAAGAGAGGGACATAGAAAAGAGAGACACAGAAGAGAGAGACACAGGAGAGACACAGAAGAGAGGGACAGAAGAGAGAGACACAGAAGAGAGAGACAGAAAAGATAGGCATGAAAGAGAGAGACACAAGAGAGAGGGACATAGAAAAGAGAGACACAGAAGAGAGGGACACAGGAGAGAGAGACACAGAAGAGAGAGACAGAAGAGAGAGATATAGAAAAGAGACACAGAAGAGAGAGACAGAAGAGAGAGACACAGAAGAGAGAGACACAGAAGAGTGGGACATAGAAAAGAGACACAGAAGAGAGAGACACAGGAGAAACACAGAAGAGAGGGACACAGAAGAGAGAGACATAGAAGAGAGCTGCATGGAAGAGAAAAGAGAGACAGAAGAGAGAGACACAGGAGAGAGAGATGTGGCGCCCCTGAGGGTTCGACCGCCACAGGGATGCTGCACTTCTTTAATGGAGTGTAGTATTCCTCCTCTGAGGTAAGATCAGTGTGATGGTCAGGACCCTTCCTTTACATCCAACACCACACTCCTCCACCAGAGGGGGCTAGTATGCACTAGGTGCTGCCCTCCTGGTTACAGGGAGACTGGGGAACCAAGAGTTAGGGGAACCAGTTAGTGGGTGAGGGTGGAGGACTTACAATTTAGTGACACTGTAAATTTCATATTTAATAAAAAGCCATCTTGGTTCGTGGTCTTTCGCTGGTCCTTGTAGTTTAGTTCTTTGACGGTCCCGGTTAGTCAACTTGCCTGGCTGTCATGTACTGTGATCTCCTACCCTGAAAGTGGATCCTGTACGTACCTGCAGCGGATGGGGACACAGCCCTCGTACCCGGCCTTGGAACGAGGGGCAGGTTGCAGACGAGGAATGTCTCAACCCGGTCAAGGACCACGACCAAGAAGGCCCAGAGCTTAAGAGTGTAGCTCCATAGCAAATGGATCCCAGGGAGGATGCAGACGGAGCGGAGTATGCCACCTGTCCTCGCCTACCTGATCTATTCAGAGGGATTCCAGCTGCAAGAGGGGTACCGGCCCCCGACACCCAACCTTGCTACTCCATGTCCTGGTCGGGAAAGCCCGGTAGGCCCTGAGGATCCCACCAGGTATCGGACGGAGCGGAGCTGCCACCCGTGCCCTTGTTCTGAGAGGAGTTCAGAGGGAGACCCGGCCTATCCACACACACGGACAGGAAAGGATTCGGTCTGTAGTTCAGGAACACTCTGGTGCAGGGTCCTGATTGAATGCTGGACTTGCTCGGAGGTAGTTGGACCCCCGTCCCTGGTGACCGCAGGACTCCGCGGGGAGCAGGGAGTCGCCTTCCTTCTGCCATCTCGAATGTGAGTAAAGCCTTGGAAGTTCACCCCTATGGCCTCTGGACTGTTTATTCTGCGCCACACCGCACGACGCGGCGCTTGTACTCCTCTACTACTACCCCTATCCTCCTGTCTCTCTGCCCTGAGGCCTTGCTCCGCCTGTGGGGAGTAGTAATAACTCTGGCCGCTATACCACCATGCCTCAGCGGACTGCGGCGGCGCTGGTGGCCTTCACCAGGTGCCACAGGTGGCGTAGTCGGAATCAGCCACTCAACCCGGATAAGCCCACACCATCCTTTTAATTGTGACGGCCCTGAGCACGGGTCAGGTCCGGGCCACGGCTGCACCCCATCTCTCCATCACAGGACCCGACTCCAAGTCCCCCATCTCCCAGGGTAAAGAAAAGGGCTTTCGAGTAGAGGCGTCACAGAGACACAGGAGAGAGAGACACAGAAGAGAGGGACATAGAAAAGAGAGACCCAGAAGACAGGGACGTAGAAAAGAGAGACACAGAAGAGAGGGACATAGAAAAGAGAGACCCAGAAGACAGGGACGTAGAAAAGAGAGACACAGAAGAGAGGGATGTAGAAAACAGAGACACAGAAGAGAGGGACGTAGAAAAGAGAGACACAGAAGAGAGGGACATAGAAAAGAGAGACCCAGAAGACAGGGACGTAGAAAAGAGAGACACAGAAGAGAGGGATGTAGAAAACAGAGACACAGAAGAGAGGGACGTAGAAAAGAGAGACACAGAAGAGAGGGACATAGAAAAGAGAGACCCAGAAGACAGGGACGTAGAAAAGAGAGACACAGAAGAGAGGGATGTAGAAAACAGAGACACAGAAGAGAGGGACGTAGAAAAGAGAGACACAAAAGAGAGGGATGTAGAAAAGAGAGACACAGAAGAGAGGGACGTAGAAAAGAGAGACACAGAAGAGAGAGACACAGAAGAGAGGGACATAGAATAGAGAGACCCAGAAGACAGGGACGTAGAAAAGAGAGACCCAGAAGAGAGGCACGTAGAAAAGAGAGACGTAGAAAAGAGAGACACAGAAGAGAGGCACGTAGAAGAGAGGGACGTAGAAAAGAGAGACACAGAAGAGAGGGACGTAGAAAAGAGAGACACAGAAGAGAGGGACGTAGAAAAGAGAGACCCAGAAGACAGGGACGTAGAAAAGAGAGACACAGAAGAGAGGGACATAGAAAAGAGAGACCCAGAAGACAGGGACGTAGAAAAGAGAGACACAGAATAGAGGGACATAGAAAAGAGAGACCCAGAAGACAGGGACGTAGAAAAGAGAGACACAGAAGAGAGGGATGTAGAAAACAGAGACCCAGAAGACAGGGACGTAGAAAAGAGAGACACAGAAGAGAGGGATGTAGAAAAGAGAGACACAAAAGAGAGGGACGTAGAAAAGAGAGACACAGAAGAGAGAGACACAGAAGAGAGGGACATAGAATAGAGAGACCCAGAAGACAGGGACGTAGAAAAGAGAGACCCAGAAGAGAGGCACGTAGAAAAGAGAGACGTAGAAAAGAGAGACACAGAAGAGAGGCACGTAGAAGAGAGGGACGTAGAAAAGAGAGACACAGAAGAGAGGGACGTAGAAAAGAGAGAAACAGAAGAGAGGGACGTAGAAAAGAGAGACACAGAAGAGAGGGATGTAGAAAACAGAGACACAGAAGAGAGAGACGTAGAAAAGAGAGACACAGTAGAGAGGGATGTAGAAAACAGAGACACAGAAGAGAGGGACACAGAAGAGAGGGACGTAGAAAAGAGAGACACAGAAGAGAGAGACACAGAAGAGAGGGATGTAGAAAAGAGAGAGACACAGAAGAGAGGGACGTAGAAAAGAGAGACACAGAAGAGAGGGACGTAGAAAAGAGAGACACAGAAGAGAGGGATGTAGAAAAGAGAGACACAGAAGAGAGGGACGTAGAAAAGAGAGACCCAGAAGACAGGGACGTAGAAAAGAGAGACACAGAAGAGAGGGACATAGAAAAGAGAGACCCAGAAGACAGGGACGTAGAAAAGAGAGACACAGAAGAGAGGGATGTAGAAAACAGAGACACAGAAGAGAGGGACGTAGAAAAGAGAGACACAAAAGAGAGGGATGTAGAAAAGAGAGACACAGAAGAGAGGGACGTAGAAAAGAGAGACACAGAAGAGAGAGACACAGAAGAGAGGGACATAGAATAGAGAGACCCAGAAGACAGGGACGTAGAAAAGAGAGACCCAGAAGAGAGGCACGTAGAAGAGAGGGACGTAGAAAAGAGAGACACAGAAGAGAGGCACGTAGAAGAGAGGGATGTAGAAAAGAGAGACACAGAAGAGAGGGACGTAGAAAAGAGAGACACAGAAGAGATGGACGTAGAAAAGAGAGACCCAGAAGACAGGGACGTAGAAAAGAGAGACACAGAAGAGAGGGACATAGAAAAGAGAGACCCAGAAGACAGGGACGTAGAAAATAGAGACACAGAAGAGAGGGACATAGAAAAGAGAGACCCAGAAGACAGGGACGTAGAAAAGAGAGACACAGAAGAGAGGGATGTAGAAAACAGAGACCCAGAAGACAGGGACGTAGAAAAGAGAGACACAGAAGAGAGGGACATAGAAAAGAGAGACCCAGAAGACAGGGACGTAGAAAAGAGAGACACAGAAGAGAGGGATGTAGAAAACAGAGACACAGAAGAGAGGGACGTAGAAAAGAGAGACACAAAAGAGAGGGATGTAGAAAAGAGAGACACAGAAGAGAGGGACGTAGAAAAGAGAGACACAGAAGAGAGAGACACAGAAGAGAGGGACATAGAATAGAGAGACCCAGAAGACAGGGACGTAGAAAAGAGAGACCCAGAAGAGAGGCACGTAGAAAAGAGAGACGTAGAAAAGAGAGACACAGAAGAGAGGCACGTAGAAGAGAGGGACGTAGAAAAGAGAGACACAGAAGAGAGGGACGTAGAAAAGAGAGACACAGAAGAGAGGGACGTAGAAAAGAGAGACACAGAAGAGAGGGACGTAGAAAAGAGAGACACAGAAGAGAGGGATGTAGAAAACAGAGACACAGAAGAGAGAGACGTAGAAAAGAGAGACACAGTAGAGAGGGATGTAGAAAACAGAGACACAGAAGAGAGGGACGTAGAAAAGAGAGACACAGAAGAGAGAGACACAGAAGAGAGGGATGTAGAAAAGAGAGAGACACAGAAGAGAGGGACGTAGAAAAGAGAGACACAGAAGAGAGGGACGTAGAAAAGAGAGACACAGAAGAGAGGGATGTAGAAAAGAGAGACACAGAAGAGAGGGACGTAGAAAAGAGAGACCCAGAAGACAGGGACGTAGAAAAGAGAGACACAGAAGAGAGGGACATAGAAAAGAGAGACCCAGAAGACAGGGACGTAGAAAAGAGAGACACAGAAGAGAGGGATGTAGAAAACAGAGACACAGAAGAGAGGGACGTAGAAAAGAGAGACACAGAAGAGAGGGACATAGAAAAGAGAGACCCAGAAGACAGGGACGTAGAAAAGAGAGACACAGAAGAGAGGGATGTAGAAAACAGAGACACAGAAGAGAGGGACGTAGAAAAGAGAGACACAAAAGAGAGGGATGTAGAAAAGAGAGACACAGAAGAGAGGGACGTAGAAAAGAGAGACACAGAAGAGAGAGACACAGAAGAGAGGGACATAGAATAGAGAGACCCAGAAGACAGGGACGTAGAAAAGAGAGACCCAGAAGAGAGGCACGTAGAAAAGAGAGACGTAGAAAAGAGAGACACAGAAGAGAGGCACGTAGAAGAGAGGGACGTAGAAAAGAGAGACACAGAAGAGAGGGACGTAGAAAAGAGAGACACAGAAGAGAGGGACGTAGAAAAGAGAGACCCAGAAGACAGGGACGTAGAAAAGAGAGACACAGAAGAGAGGGACATAGAAAAGAGAGACCCAGAAGACAGGGACGTAGAAAAGAGAGACACAGAATAGAGGGACATAGAAAAGAGAGACCCAGAAGACAGGGACGTAGAAAAGAGAGACACAGAAGAGAGGGATGTAGAAAACAGAGACCCAGAAGACAGGGACGTAGAAAAGAGAGACACAGAAGAGAGGGATGTAGAAAAGAGAGACACAAAAGAGAGGGACGTAGAAAAGAGAGACACAGAAGAGAGAGACACAGAAGAGAGGGACATAGAATAGAGAGACCCAGAAGACAGGGACGTAGAAAAGAGAGACCCAGAAGAGAGGCACGTAGAAAAGAGAGACGTAGAAAAGAGAGACACAGAAGAGAGGCACGTAGAAGAGAGGGACGTAGAAAAGAGAGACACAGAAGAGAGGGACGTAGAAAAGAGAGACACAGAAGAGAGGGACGTAGAAAAGAGAGACACAGAAGAGAGGGATGTAGAAAACAGAGACACAGAAGAGAGAGACGTAGAAAAGAGAGACACAGTAGAGAGGGATGTAGAAAACAGAGACACAGAAGAGAGGGACACAGAAGAGAGGGACGTAGAAAAGAGAGACACAGAAGAGAGAGACACAGAAGAGAGGGATGTAGAAAAGAGAGAGACACAGAAGAGAGGGACGTAGAAAAGAGAGACACAGAAGAGAGGGACGTAGAAAAGAGAGACACAGAAGAGAGGGATGTAAAAAAGAGAGACACAGAAGAGAGGGACGTAGAAAAGAGAGACCCAGAAGACAGGGACGTAGAAAAGAGAGACACAGAAGAGAGGGACATAGAAAAGAGAGACCCAGAAGACAGGGACGTAGAAAAGAGAGACACAGAAGAGAGGGATGTAGAAAACAGAGACACAGAAGAGAGGGACGTAGAAAAGAGAGACACAAAAGAGAGGGATGTAGAAAAGAGAGACACAGAAGAGAGGGACGTAGAAAAGAGAGACACAGAAGAGAGAGACACAGAAGAGAGGGACATAGAATAGAGAGACCCAGAAGACAGGGACGTAGAAAAGAGAGACCCAGAAGAGAGGCACGTAGAAGAGAGGGACGTAGAAAAGAGAGACACAGAAGAGAGGCACGTAGAAGAGAGGGATGTAGAAAAGAGAGACACAGAAGAGAGGGACGTAGAAAAGAGAGACACAGAAGAGAGGGACGTAGAAAAGAGAGACCCAGAAGACAGGGACGTAGAAAAGAGAGACACAGAAGAGAGGGACATAGAAAAGAGAGACCCAGAAGACAGGGACGTAGAAAATAGAGACACAGAAGAGAGGGACATAGAAAAGAGAGACCCAGAAGACAGGGACGTAGAAAAGAGAGACACAGAAGAGAGGGATGTAGAAAACAGAGACCCAGAAGACAGGGACGTAGAAAAGAGAGACACAGAAGAGAGGGACATAGAAAAGAGAGACCCAGAAGACAGGGACGTAGAAAAGAGAGACACAGAAGAGAGGGATGTAGAAAACAGAGACACAGAAGAGAGGGACGTAGAAAAGAGAGACACAAAAGAGAGGGATGTAGAAAAGAGAGACACAGAAGAGAGGGACGTAGAAAAGAGAGACACAGAAGAGAGAGACACAGAAGAGAGGGACATAGAATAGAGAGACCCAGAAGACAGGGACGTAGAAAAGAGAGACCCAGAAGAGAGGCACGTAGAAAAGAGAGACGTAGAAAAGAGAGACACAGAAGAGAGGCACGTAGAAGAGAGGGACGTAGAAAAGAGAGACACAGAAGAGAGGGACGTAGAAAAGAGAGACACAGAAGAGAGGGACGTAGAAAAGAGAGACACAGAAGAGAGGGACGTAGAAAAGAGAGACACAGAAGAGAGGGATGTAGAAAACAGAGACACAGAAGAGAGAGACGTAGAAAAGAGAGACACAGTAGAGAGGGATGTAGAAAACAGAGACACAGAAGAGAGGGACGTAGAAAAGAGAGACACAGAAGAGAGGGATGTAGAAAAGAGAGAGACACAGAAGAGAGGGACGTAGAAAAGAGAGACACAGAAGAGAGGGACGTAGAAAAGAGAGACACAGAAGAGAGGGATGTAGAAAAGAGAGACACAGAAGAGAGGGACGTAGAAAAGAGAGACCCAGAAGACAGGGACGTAGAAAAGAGAGACACAGAAGAGAGGGACATAGAAAAGAGAGACCCAGAAGACAGGGACGTAGAAAAGAGAGACACAGAAGAGAGGGATGTAGAAAACAGAGACACAGAAGAGAGGGACGTAGAAAAGAGAGACACAAAAGAGAGGGATGTAGAAAAGAGAGACACAGAAGAGAGGGACGTAGAAAAGAGAGACACAGAAGAGAGAGACACAGAAGAGAGGGACATAGAATAGAGAGACCCAGAAGACAGGGACGTAGAAAAGAGAGACCCAGAAGAGAGGCACGTAGAAGAGAGGGATGTAGAAAAGAGAGACACAGAAGAGAGGCACGTAGAAGAGAGGGATGTAGAAAAGAGAGACACAGAAGAGAGGGACGTAGAAAAGAGAGACACAGAAGAGAGGGACGTAGAAAAGAGAGACACAGAAGAGAGGGACGTAGAAAAGAGAGACACAGAAGAGAGGGACGTAGAAAAGAGAGACACAGAAGAGAGGGATGTAGAAAACAGAGACACAGAAGAGAGAGACGTAGAAAAGAGAGACACAGAAGAGAGGGATGTAGAAAACAGAGACACAGAAGAGAGGGACACAGAAGAGAGGGATGTAGAAAAGAGAGACACAGAAGAGAGAGACACAGAAGAGAGGGATGTAGAAAAGAGAGAGACACAGAAGAGAGGGACGTAGAAAAGAGAGACACAGAAGAGAGGGACGTAGAAAAGAGAGACACAGAAGAGAGAGACACAGAAGAGAGGGACATAGAATAGAGAGACCAAGAAGAGAGGGACGTAGAAAAGAGACACAAAAGAGAGGGATGTAGAAAAGAGAGACACAGAAGAGAGGGACGTAGAAAAGAGAGACACAGAAGAGAGAGACACAGAAGAGAGGCACGTAGAAAAGAGAGACCCAGAAGACAGGGACGTACAAAAGAGAGACACAGAAGAGAGGCACGTAGAAGAGAGGGACGTAGGAAAGAGACACAGAAGAGAGAGACAAAAAAGAGAGAGACACAAAAGAGAGAGACACAGAAGAGAAAGACACAGAAGAAAGAGACACAGAAGAGAGGGACATAGAAAAGGGAGACTCAGAAGAGAGGGATGTAGAAAAGAGAGACACAGAAGAGAGGGACATAGAAAAG
Organism: Phyllobates terribilis; assembly: GCF_046119375.1. Taxonomy (NCBI): domain Eukaryota; kingdom Metazoa; phylum Chordata; class Amphibia; order Anura; family Dendrobatidae; genus Phyllobates; species Phyllobates terribilis. The sequence continues at coordinate 394,872,656 of NW_027362769.1, read as the reverse complement.
AGAGACACAGGAGAGAGAGAGAGAGGAGAAAGAGACACAGAAGAGAGAGACATAGAAGAGAGACGCAGAAGAGAGGGATGTAGAAAAGAGAGACACAGAAGAGAGGGACACAAAAGAGAGGCACGTAGGAAAGAGAGACACAGAAGAGAGAGACACATGAGAGAGAGACATAGGAGAGAGAGACGCAGAAGAGAGGGACATAGAATAGAGAGACCCAGAAGAGAGAGACATAGAAAAGAGAGACACAGAAGAGAGAGACACAGGAGAGAGAGACACAGAAGAGAGACACAGAAGAGAGGGACGTAGAAAAGAGAGGCACGTAGGAAAGAGAGACACAGAAGAGAGAGACACATGAGAGAGAGACATAGGAGAGAGAGACGCAGAAGAGAGGGACATAGAATAGAGAGACCCAGAAGAGAGAGACATAGAAAAGAGAGACACAGAAGAGAGAGACACAGGAGAGAGAGACGCAGAAGAGAGAGACATAGAAGAGAGAGGCATGGAAGAGAGAGACACAGAAAAGATAGACACAGAAGAGAGAGACACGGGAGAGAGAGACACAGAAGAGAGACACAGAAGAGAGGGACGTAGAAAAGAGAGACAGAAGAGAGACAAAGGAGAGAGAGACACAAGAGAGAGAGACATAGAAGAGAGAGACGTAGAAAAGAGAGACACAGAAGAGAGGGACGTAGAAAAGAGAGACACAAAAGAGAGAGATACAGAAGAGAGACACGTAGAAAAGAGATACACAAAAGAGAGGGACGTAGAAAAGAGAGACACAGAAGAGAGGGACTTAGGAAAGAGACAGACGAGAGAGACACAGAAGAGAGAGACACAGAAGAGAGAGAGACACAGAAGAGAAAGACATAGAAGAGAGAGAGACACAGAAGAGAGGGACGTAGAAAAGAGAGACACAGAAAAGAGAGACACAGAAGAGAGGGACGTAGAAAAAAGAGACACAGAAGAGAGAGACACAGGAGAGTGAGACACAGGAGAGAGAGTCACAGAAGAGAGGGATATAGAATAGATAGATGCAGGAGAGAGAGACAGAGGAGAGAGAGAGACAGGAGAGAGAGACACACAAGAGAGGCACGTTTAAAAGAGAGACCCAGAAGACAGGGACGTAGAAAAGAGAGACACAGAAGAGAGGGATGTAGAAAAGAGAGACACAGAAGAGAGAGACACAGGAGAGAAAAACACAGGAGAGAGACACAGAAGAGAGGGACATAGAATAGAGAGACCCAGAAGAGAGGGATGTAGAAAAGAGAGACACAGAAGAGAGACACGTAGAAAAGAGATACACAGAAGAGAGGGACATAGAAAAGAGAGACACAGAAGAGAGGGACATAGGAAAGAGACAGACGAGAGAGACACAGAAGAGAGAGACACAGAAGAGAGAGGCATAGAAGAGAGAGACACACAAAAGAGAGACACAGGAGAGAGACACAGGAGAGAGACACAGCAGAGAGAGACAGAAGAGAGGAACGTAGAAAAGAGATACACAGAAGAGAGAGACACAGAAGAGAGAGGCACAGAAGAGAGGGACAAAGAAAAGAGAGACACTGAAGACAGACACACAGAAAAGAGGGACGTAGAAAAGAGAGACAGAAGATAGAGACATGGAAGAGAGAGACAGAAGAGAAAGACACAAAAGAGAGAGACACAGAGAAGGACAAAGAAAAGAGACACAGACGACAGACATAGAAGAGAGGGACATAGAAAAGAGACACAGAAGAGAGAGACACAGGAGAGAGAGACAGAAGAGAGAGACACAGAAGAGAGAGACAGAGGAGAGACACAGAAGAGAGAGACAGAGGAGAGACACAGAAGATAAAAACACAGGAGAGAGAAACATAGAATAGAAAGAGACAGAAGAGAGACACACAGAAGAGAGGGACGTAGAAAAGAGAGCCACAGAAGAGAGAGGCATGGAAGAGAGAGACACAGGAGAGAGACACAGAAGAGAGACATAGAAGAGAGAGACACAGAAGAGAGAGACACAGGAGAGAGAGACACAGGAGAGAGAGGCACGGCAAGAGAAAGACACAAAAGATAAAGACACAGAAGAGAGAGACACAGGAGAGAGAGACAGAAGAGAGAGACACAGAAGAGAGGGACATGGGAGAGAGAGACACAGAAGAGAGGGACATGGAAGAGAGAGACAGAGAAGAGAGAGACACAGAAGAGAGAGAGACATGGAAGAGAGAGATAGAAGAGAGAGACTAAGGAACCACACGGAAGCAGCCATTCACCATGTCCGGATACAGTTCTGATTATAGACTCCAATGGAAAATACCTTAACACAAGGCGACTCTTCCCAGGAAAAAGGGTTTCCAAAATCCGCTGCTCAACCATAGAACAAGCAACAGCCGTAATCAATAATCCATATTTCACGGACTCAAACCACATCATAATACATACAGGCAGGGCCGGCGTCAGCACCCGGCGTACCCGGGCAAGTGCCGGGGCCCTGGAAAATCAGAGGGGCCCAGCCGCCCACTCACTGTCGGGGCCCGGGCCCACACACCCACCCGCCCACTCACTGTCGGGGCCGGGCCCACACGCTGTCGGGGCCGGGCCCACACACCCACCCGCCCACTCACTGTCGGGGCCGGGCCCACACACCCAGCCGCCCACTCACTGTCGGGGCCGGGCCCACACACCCACCCGCCCACTCACTGTCGGGGCCCTGGCCGCTTCCTCGGCAACTGTTCAGGGACGCAAGCGCTGCTTGATTGCCGGCACTTCCCCCAGAAATGGCCGCGGGCTGTGCGGCTGTGTCTGCTAGTAATGACACGGCAGGGTCGACGGCACTGCACCTTTAATTGTGCTTGTGTGTCGCTCCTGCCGCGTCATTACTAGCAGACACAGCCGCACAGCGCGCGGCCATGTCTGGGGGAGTGTCGGCAATCAAACACCGTCGGTGCGGAGGTCCTGCACAGATGGGCGGGAGGGGCCCGGACCCGACCGCAAGTGGGCCCCTCTGATGTTCCAGGGCCATGAAGTCTGTGACACGCCGGGGGCCCTGCACTGCCCCATACCCGAGGAGCTGCTGGACAGGACACTGGACCGGGGACAGGTGAGTGAGGCGTCCCCAATCCCCATATTAAAAATATTAGTAATGGGTCTGTGTGAGTGCATATATGTGAATGTCAGTGTATATGACTGTGTATATATATGTCTGTTTTATCTATGTGTATGTCTGTATGTGTACATATGTCTGTGACGCGCCCCCTGGGACATATTCCTTTTTGAGGGGAATACCCGGCACCGGATCAGATGGGGGGTTGTAGTCTCCGAGCGGCTGTGACCCGGCCTGTGCCCAGGGCGTCAAGCTCAGTGTTATGTGGCAGTCCTACAGATGTTGTTAAGAGTTCTTTTGTGTCGACTACGCCACCCGTTGTGATGCGGTCACTGTGGCCGCCGCTGCAGCAGGGTCCGCTGAGGCTGATGGTGGGTGCGCAGCTTGGTGGGATAACCCCCAACGGGAGGGGTATAGCCTCAGAGGGGACAGGTGCAGAGGATGGGGGTTGTGGTGGTGTAGTGCAGACGGCAGTGAAGACAGAGTCGGGTTGTGCAGTTAAGGGTGTTTACTTACTGCAGATGTTGTACTGGTCACTCCAGCTTCGAGTGACCACCCGAGCCGTGCTGCGTCCACCAGGTCCTGGATCCAGCCAACCCCCAAACAAGTCCGGAGCGTGGCCCTGAGCTCTCTTTCTGTCCCGTTCTCTGGCCGACCCCACCAGTAATCCACCTAGGTCCAGCTCCCTCGGGCCTTCTGTTGGGACACCCTTGGCCCTGGGTTCCCTGACCCTTCATGTGGTGTGCCTTCGGGGTGGATGTGATGGGTGACCGTGGCAAACGCTGCCCACGATCTCCGGTCTCTGGCTGGGGAATGTTTTTACCCCCACCAGCTTGGGTTCCGGTACCCTGATGCCGACTCTTCACCCGGGGATTTTAGTTGGGATCTCAGAGTCCTTCTCTTCTGTGCCTCTGGGTCTCTCTCTTTTCTCCTCTCTCACTCTGGGTCTTTGTCTTTCTTCTCTCCTCTGCTCCTGACTTGTTCTCTGCAGCTGACTCTCTGCATCTGACCCTCTGCATCTGACCCTGTTCTTAGTTGGTGCCCACCTTATATACACCCTCTATGTGTGAGCTCAGGTGACCAGCACCCAATGAGCTCCTATCTTTACCCAGGCTGCTCCCCCTATCTGCCCCTACACTACTTGGGATGTACCACCCCCCTCCCACTCCAGCCAGGAACAGACTCGGTCGTACCTGCACATTTCTAAGTGGGAGTACCGTTGGTCTGTTCCCCGGAAATGGGATGTGTGTAGTGCATGCAGCCTACCGAGCTCAGTTCCACACTCCTTCCTTACCCGAGAGTGGAATATCACACCTCTGGGTTGAGGTGCAATACCCCTGTAGCAGCCGAATCCTCAGGGTGCTACATTCCCCCCTGGTAAATCACAGCACGTCCTCGGGCTGTAAGACATAAATAACACCAAAAACATACATTTTTTTTTTTTTTTCATAAACATATAAAACAACATATATTAGCAAATAAAACATTCTCGTCGCCTCTGGCTCCTCCTCCGGTCACTGTGCAACGTGTGTCCGGGAAAAGTGCGACAGTCTCTTAGAAAAACTGGTTTTCCTATAAAACCGGTAGGGGGCGCTTTAGGAAGCGCAACTATATACAGGGGAAGTTGGCCGCTCTCAGTCCTCGGCCAGGTAGAGGGAAGGGAATGGCTGCTCACAGTCCTCAGCCTGTGGGATGAAGGGGTTAACGGGTAAACAGTTCACTCAGCTGGTCCCAACGGGGACTATATATATGTATCAACAGTTTCTTTGGTACCCGGTCGGGTAACTATTTACATCACTTCTCTGCCGCACTCAACGGCGTCTTCCTCCTGCTCTTTGCTTATAGCTGATTGTAACTTCAGACCCGTCCGGGTCCTCTTGCTCCTCCTCCCCGCACTGCAACTCCTCCTCCGTCAGGCGGTGTACGTGGAGGGCATAAGGTCCTTTGGCACACATGTGCCGGGTGAAGGTGACCTCGTCTCCGATGTAGAGGTCACGACCTCTGTGCCCCTCCGGCAGATGGGACTCCACGTCTCTGCGCGTGACAAAGACGTCGCCGGGGGTGTTGTTGTCTCGAATGAAGCCCCACCCGTGCTGCTGGTTGAACTTGATCACTGTCCCGATGGTGCGGGGACAATGCGCTGCACGGGGGTCCCTCCTGGTCCGGCTCTTCTGCTCGGCACTCCGTACTTGGGCCTGCTGTTCCCGGACCCGCCTCTCTCTCCGCTCCCTCGCGAACTCTTCATGCTGCTGTCGGCAACACTCAGCGCGCTCTGCTGCAGCTGCCCTGGTTTCCTGAGTGAACCCCATTAGATCTTCTCCGGTGGGGTCCCACTCAAACTGCGCTTCCGCTAGCGGGGGCGAGATCCTTATTACGGGCTTCGGAGCCGGAATCAGGGGTGCACACATGGCCCCAACTCTCCTCTGGTGCTCCAGTTCATAATACCTCTGGGGCCAGATGGAAGGCTGCCCGTCCGGCCACGTGTGCTGGGCAAACAAGTCCTCTCCCAGACGCGGCACCCTTGGTTTTACGGGTGCGGGCGCGGTGGTGGTGGCGCCCGGGTTGCCCAGGCCTTGCGGCCAGGCCTGAGGCACCTGGAAGGTGAAGGGCACCGTTAGGACGGCGGCGCCCTGGGCTACCTGGCCTTGCGGCCAGGCCGGAGGCTCCGCGGAGGTAGGGGGCGCTGTTGGTGATGCGACGCCTGGGAATTCTAGGCCCTGCGACCAGGCTGGTGTTACTTCCTGTTTTGCCACGCTCGGGGTCGGTGCGCATGGCGTCACAGGGGTCGCGGCGGCGGCTTCCGGTTGGGGCCTAGTCTGCGTCGGTGACACGGCGTTTTCGGGCACAGCAGGGGGACTTTCGGGCTCTGCGACGGGGAGCTGGGGCAGGTAAGCGGTGTCCTGGTTTGGGGTATAGACGTCCCCTTTACCTGCCTCCATGCGTTCGGCTCCCTCCTCGGCGCCGTCTCCGGCCTTGGGTCCTCCCGCGCCATCCTCAGAGGCGGTCTGCTTCCTCATCTCGGCTGGCGTGCTCCGGGTCTTGGTTTCAGCTTGCGTCTTGGTTTCAGCTTGCTGGGCCATCTCCCGGCTCCATTCCGCCAATATCTCGCGCTGTACCCGGGCCATCCTCCGTGCGAGGCCCTCCAGGGCAGTCTGTGCACACTCCCGGTCTCGGGGGAGCTGTGCAAGGACCTCCACTAGGCCTAGTGGGGTCGTGGTGTCCAGCAGGCTCCTGACCAACGGGTCGGTGCTGCTCTGCTCTTCTTCCAGCAGGCTCCTGGCCAGCGGGCCGGTGCTGCTCTGCTCTCTGGACATCTCCGGGTGAGCTTCTCTGCTACTCCTCTCCAGACTTCTTGTCTCCGGGTGCGCTCGCTCCAGACTGCTCCAGGCGGCACCCATCTTCGCTCTTTTCTTTCGTCTCCTCCCACTTAGAGGGCGGTCCCGGGGCAACTCGGTGACTGTCAGCTCCAGGGGTAGTTCTTTCACGCTGACAGACACCTCCAGCATCACAGTCTCTGTTGGTGGGGGCGGTTTCCACTTTTGGCGCCATTTTCTGTCCTGGCCCATGATGGGAGGTGGCCTCTTGCCCTCCTTTGGCACGCCCATAATGGCGTCCGCTGCTCTTCCAAGGCGGGAAATCTGCGGTTTTGGCGGGAAGCGTCGCCCAGTGGCGGGAAACTCTGCAGATGGCGGGAACAAGCTGGAAATGGCAGACAATCGGCGGGAAACGACCTGTGATGGGGTCCGATGGCGTGGACCCTCCGGAACCGGCGGGAGACTTCTTTCTGAGGTAAACTCGTTCTTTTCTTCAGGCACGCAGTACCCGGGTGTTGCGGGCACGTAATCCTGCCGACTACGCCAAAGTTGACGCGCCCCCTGGGACATATTCCTTTTTGAGGGGAATACCCGGCACCGGATCAGATGGGGGGTTGTAGTCTCCGAGCGGCTGTGACCCGGCCCGTGCCCAGGGCGTCAAGCTCAGTGTTATGTGGCAGTCCTACAGATGTTGTTAAGAGTTCTATCCTGCCGACTACGCCAAAGTTGACGCGCCCCCTGGGACATATTCCTTTTTGAGGGGAATACCCGGCACCGGATCAGATGGGGGGTTGTAGTCTCCGAGCGGCTGTGACCCGGCCCGTGCCCAGGGCGTCAAGCTCAGTGTTATGTGGCAGTCCTACAGATGTTGTTAAGAGTTCTTTTGTGTCGACTACGCCACCCGTTGTGATGCGGTCACTGTGGCCGCCGCTGCAGCAGGGTCCGCTGAGGCTGATGGTGGGTGCGCAGCTTGGTGGGATAACCCCCAACGGGAGGGGTATAGCCTCAGAGGGGACAGGTGCAGAGGATGGGGGTTGTGGTGGTGTAGTGCAGACGGCAGTGAAGACAGAGTCGGGTTGTGCAGTTAAGGGTGGTTACTTACTGCAGATGTTGTACTGGTCACTCCAGCTTCGAGTGACCACCCGAGCCGTGCTGCGTCCACCAGGTCCTGGATCCAGCCAACCCCCAAACAAGTCCGGAGCGTGGCCCTGAGCTCTCTTTCTGTCCCGTTCTCTGGCCGACCCCACCAGTAATCCACCTAGGTCCAGCTCCCTCGGGCCTTCTGTTGGGACACCCTTGGCCCTGGGTTCCCTGACCCTTCATGTGGTGTGCCTTCGGGGTGGATGTGATGGGTGACCGTGGCAAACGCTGCCCACGATCTCCGGTCTCTGGCTGGGGAATGTTTTTACCCCCACCAGCTTGGGTTCCGGTACCCTGATGCCGACTCTTCACCCGGGGATTTTAGTTGGGATCTCAGAGTCCTTCTCTTCTGTGCCTCTGGGTCTCTCTCTTTTCTCCTCTCTCACTCTGGGTCTTTGTCTTTCTTCTCTCCTCTGCTCCTGACTTGTTCTCTGCAGCTGACTCTCTGCATCTGACCCTCTGCATCTGACCCTGTTCTTAGTTGGTGCCCACCTTATATACACCCTCTATGTGTGAGCTCAGGTGACCAGCACCCAATGAGCTCCTATCTTTACCCAGGCTGCTCCCCCTATCTGCCCCTACACTACTTGGGATGTACCACCCCCCTCCCACTCCAGCCAGGAACAGACTCGGTCGTACCTGCACATTTCTAAGTGGGAGTACCGTTGGTCTGTTCCCCGGAAATGGGATGTGTGTAGTGCATGCAGCCTACCGAGCTCAGTTCCACACTCCTTCCTTACCCGAGAGTGGAATATCACACCTCTGGGTTGAGGTGCAATACCCCTGTAGCAGCCGAATCCTCAGGGTGCTACATCTGCGTACCGTGTGTGCGCGCGCATATGTCTGCGTACCGTGTGTGCGCGCGCATATGTCTGCGTACCGTGTGTACGCACGCATATGTCTGCGTACCGTGTGTGCGCACGCATATGTCTGCGTACCGTGTGTGCGTGCATATGTCTGCGTACCGTGTGTGTGCGTGCATATGTCTGCGTACCGTGTGCGCGCGCGCATATGTCTGCATACCGTGTGCGCGCACGCATATGTCTGCGTACCGTGTGCGCGCACGCATATGTCTGCGTACCGTGCGTGCGCACGCATATGTCTGCGTACCGTGTGTGTGCGTGCATATGTCTGCGTACCGTGTGTGCGCACGCATATGTCTGCGTACCGTGTGTGCGTGCATATGTCTGCGTACCGTGTGTGTGCGTGCATATGTCTGCGTACCGTGTGTGCGCGCGCATATGTCTGCGTACCGTGTGTGCGCACGCATATGTCTGCGTACCGTGTGTGCGTGCATATGTCTGCGTACCGTGTGTGCGTGTGCATATGTCTGCGTACTGTGTGTGCGTGCATATGTCTGCGTACCGTGTGTGCGTGCATATGTCTGCGTACCGTGTGTGCGTGTGCATATGTCTGCGTACCGTGTGTGCGTGCATATGTCTGCGTACCGTGTGTGCGTGTGCATATGTCTGCGTACCGTGTGTGCGTGCATATGTCTGCGTACCGTGTGTGTGCATATGTCTGCGTACCGTGTGTGCGCACGCATATGTCTGCGTACCGTGTGTGTGCGTGCATATGTCTGCGTACCGTGTGTGCGCACGCATATGTCTGCGTACCGTGTGTGCGTGCATATGTCTGCGTACCGTGTGTGCGTGCATATGTCTGCGTACCGTGTGTGCGCGCGCATATGTCTGCGTACCGTGTGTGCGTGTGCATATGTCTGCGTACCGTGTGTGCGTGCATATGTCTGCGTACCGTGTGTGCGTGTGCATATGTCTGCGTACCGTGTGTGCGTGCATATGTCTGCGTACCGTGTGTGCGTGTGCATATGTCTGCGTACCGTGTGTGCGTGTGCATATGTCTGCGTATGTGAAGGATGAGGGGGCAGGCTGGGCCATGTGTAATAAATAAATAAATAAATATATATATATATATATATATATATATATTTATTTCTCCACCATATCTCTGCATCATGAATCATGGTATGTGTTAAAAGGGCCCACTGAGACTCTTTCGCCCGGGGCCCAGAAAAACCTGGAGCCGGCCCTGCATACAGGCACCAACAACCTCCAGGGCCAGCACCAGCTAAAAGCAGGACAATTGTGCCAGCTAGCAAAGACCATGCGACAGAGGTTCCCTGGTTGTAAGATCATCCTGTCATCTCTGCTGCCAAGAAAAGATGTCCCCAGACACATTACCCAAGACGTTAACAGAGAGCTAGCAGCCAAGATCACCTCAACGCCAGACATCACTCTGGCACAACATCCTGCTATAAACCTCCATCACCTGTATGTAGGGGTGGATTAAGAGTAGCAAGGGCCCCGGGCAGTTTAGAAGGCGCGGGCCCCCCCCCCACACCTGATTTATCACGTGACATGTCACATGATCCCCTGTGATAGATCATGTGATAGTTCACGGGAAATTAATTTGGCACAATATTAATTGTGCTGCCTCATCTGAGAGCAGCACAATATAGGGGCAGATACCCTGATTCCAGCGATGTGTCACTTTTTCAGCTGCTTGTTGTCATTTTGAGAAAATCACCGTTTTATCTGCTGCAGATCTAGCAGCTCTCTGAATGCTGAGCTCTGTATAGCCCCGCCCACACCACTGATTGGCAGCTTTCTGCCCATGCTCAGTGTACACAGAAATCTACTGATCAGTGATGGGGGTGGGGTCCTACAGAACTTACTAGTCATCTAGTGATAATTACCTTCTGACAAATCAATGATTTTATCAAAACAACACTAAGCAGCCCAGTAAGTGACACATTACTGGAATCAGTGCCTCTAACCCTACATTATGCTGCTCTCAGATTAGGTGGCAAAAACCTGATGACAGATTCCCTTTAAAGGAGCTGTAAAGACAAAAAAGTTAACTTTTTTTCATTGTTAATTCACATTAGACTGTATCTTCAACACTTTTGTCAGCAGGTCTTATTACAGATTCTGAATAGGGCAGCTCTCTCCCTCTCCCTCAGCAGAAAGTCACAGCATGGTTAAAAAACGGGATCTTTTATGATTTTCTCATAATAAATAAAAAAGGACATGCAAGTCCTCCAAACTATTTTCCGTTTCTCTATAGGGGAGGTCCTAAATCTTTCTTGTTCTTTAGTTGATCACATGTCAAAAAGGCAAAGCATTTACTATGAACTCGCCTAAAAAAATATACACTTGGAGAGTAATATCATCATCTGCATGTAAATATTCCTTGACTCTAAGGGCTCACTCACACTGTCGTATAACACGGCCGAATGCTATGTGATGTTTTATCGGATAGGACTCGGCCCTATGTTATACTATGGGACAGTGCAGATCTGCGATTATCGGCATGAGAAAATAATCTCATTCGATATTCGGACCATGTGCACCCATACAAGTCTATGGGTGCACGTAAAACATTAGACTGCACTCGGATGTCACCCAAGTGCAGTCCGATGAACACTCATAGAGACTATGGAGAAGATTGAGAAAGCAAGTTCTCCATCTTCTCCATATCTGTGCTGCGAGAGAATCGGATCACACTCAGTTGAAGCTCTGACAGAGTTTGAGCCGAGTGTCATTAGCATAATTGGCCCTATTCTCTTTCATGAGAGAATATATGGCTTAGTGAGTGGACCCTAAAACTGAATAGTAGTGACGGACAGGCACCTCACAAGCGGGATCCATGTAGCTCTCAGATGTCATGTAGGTAGGGCTTCATTCCATGGGGTAGGGCTTAATTTCAAGGTATATAAAAAAAATGGACTTCAAATAAAAATTAAATGAACACAAAAAGCACTAATTGAATTATTTTTTTCGTATTTATGTTTGCAGCCCCTTTAAAAACCCTTTGAGGACCAAGGCACATATATGTCCCATAGTTTTAAACTGGAAAAAAATTTGATTGAATAAAATTTAAGGTCCTCAAAGGTTTAAGTAGGTCATAAATTCATATGAATACTTGCTCATACAATTGCACATGCCAAAAGATGAAGAAGAACAGAATCAAAAATATGACATTAAGTGGAGCACTTACAGGTATTCAAGGTGAAAGAGACCAGCAAAGGCATCGTCTCGAATGACAGTAAATGAGTTAGAATTCAGCAAGCTGAAAATGAAGACAGCAGGTTAGAAGCGAACCAGACTTTATGGTGCTCAGAATTAGTCAAGCAGAATTTATTGACTGCTCTTGCAAAGCACTGAGACTCCCGCTGTGTATAGATGGCGCCGTGCGGCCTCCCGCTGTGTATAGATGGCGCCATGCGGCCTCCCGCTGTGTATAGATGGCTACGTGCGGCCCCCCGCTGAGTATAGATGTCGCCGTGCGGCCTCCCGCTGTGTATAGATGGCTATGTGCGGCCTCCCGCTGTGTATACGTGTATAGATGGCTACGTGCGCCCCCCGCTGTGTATAGATGGCTACGTGCGGCCCCCCGCTGAGTATAGATGTCGCCGTGCGGCCTCCCGCTGTGTATAGATGGCTATGTGCGGCCTCCCGCTGTGTATACGTGTATAGATGGCTACGTGCGGCCTCCTGCTGAGTATAGATGCCGCACGGCGCTCCCCCCAGAGACAGCAGGAGGCCGCACAGCGCTATCTATACTCAGCGGGAGGCCGCACGTAGCCATCTATACACAGCGGGGGGCCGCATGGCACCGTCTATACACAGCGGGGGGCCGCACGTAGCCATCTATACACAGCGAGGGGCCGCACGTAGCCATCTATACACAGTGGGGGGCCGCACGGCGCCCCCCCCAGAGACATCAGGAGGCCGCACGGCGCCAACTATACTCAGCACACACACACCTGCCCACACACCTGCCCACACACACACACACACCTGCCCACACAGACCTGCCCACACAGACACACACCTGCCCACACAGACACACACCTGCCCACACAGACACACACACCTGCCCACACACACACACACACAACTGCCCACACAGACACACACACACCTGCCCACACAGACACACACACACACCTGCCCACACAGACACACACACACATACACACACACCTGCCCACACACACACCTGCCCACACACACCTGCCCACACACCTGCCCACACACACACACACCTGCCCACACACACACACCTGCCCACACACACACACACACACCTGCCCACAAAGACACACAGACACACACACCTGCCCACACACACACACACCTGCCCACACAGACATCTGCCCACACACACACACACACACATCTGCCCACACACACACACACCTGCCCACACACACACATCTGCCCACATACACACACTCACCATCCCCCGGCTCCATTCCTCCTGCCTGCTCTCTCTCCTCTCCAGTGGTAAGTAGCAGTACAGCCCGGCGCGCACTGCGTGACGTCACAGCTAGGAGACACGGCCGCGCACAGGGCCGTGTCTCCTAGCAGTGACGCGGCCGGGCCAGCACAGGGAAGTTAACTGCTGCAGTGCTGGCCCGGCCGATGAAGAAGTAGCGACGGCCGCTGCTGGGGGAGCGGTACGGGGCCCCCCTCCCGCCACTGCTACCGGTATGTGCCGTGGCGGCCCGCACATATAATGAGGGCAATCCGGCATTAGACACCCCGCCCAGAGTCGCGGGCCCCCTGCAGGCTCGGGGTCCCGGGCGGTCGCCTGGATTGCCCTCATTATAATCCGCCTATGCCTGTATGATAATAAACATCTCAACAACCAAGCCTTCTAGCCAAGGAACTCAAAGACCTAGTGCTCAATAGAGTCCCAGGACATGAAGCCCTCATGAACCAAAAACCTGTACAAAGAGCACCACCAACAAATAGACCTAACACTGAATATGCTCAGCAAACTGTAAACTGGAACCTGTACCCAAAATTAGGCCATGAGAGACAGAAACCATGGAAAACACCAGCCGCCCCACAGAGTAAAGCAGAGCAGTGACATGGAGGAGATAAAGACCATGCTCTCAGCTCTCTGTGCATAAAACTCAGGTGACTGGACCAATTGCCTATAACATGGCCACCAGTCAGCGATCCAAATTATTCTATGCAGGGCAGCTCATTACAAGGTATATAGCCATACAATGCCACCTCTAACCTTTAGTAGCTGGAACATCCAGGGCCTGAACACCTCAGCCTTTGAACATAAGACAGACGACCCAGAAAACATTGATATACAGATCCTCCTGGAAAATGGACTAAAGCAGATAATGAATCCGTTGTCCCCACCGGATACAAGGAACTCTCTGTCCCAGCCCTAAAAAACAAAAACTCAAAAACAGGGCCGAAGCTCAGGAGGAATATTAGTTTGGTACAAAGAGGAGCTTCATGAACATATCAGAGCAGTGAAGAGAGGAGACAGTCACATCTGGGTAAGAATAAGCCGCTCCATCCTCACTTCTCGGGCCAATATCTACCTTTGTGCAGCATACTTCAACCCAGACAGCTTTGAGACCCTACAGAGCGAATCTGCCCACTTCCAGACTCTTGGCAACGTTCTCATCTACGTAGACCTCAATGCAAGAACAGGAAGGGAGAGAGACTACCTGACCACTGAGGGAAACGTCTATTTATTTGGAGCGGATACAGACTGTGACAACCCAGTGCACACTGAGAGGAACAGCTATGATGGCACAGTGAATAAAAGTGGCAGAACACTGCTGAACCTATGCCGAAGCCTCGGACTTCGTATCCTTAACGGCCACAACAAGGGAGACTTTTAGCTTGCCTCCATCCTTCAAATGGTCCAAGTGTCGGGGTCGTAGCGACATTCCACTCGTCCTCCAGTCACTCCAAATTAAGGCTATGAGCATGGGAAATATACAGATGCCATCAACAGACCAGAGATCAAGGATAAGCTCCAACACTTCCATAATAACGTGTATGAACTTAACCCAGAAGGAGTACACCTAGCAGTAAGGGACCTTAGTGACATACTCTATGCCATGGCAGAGTAAGCAAAATGTCAGCAACTGGTTTGACAAGGAATGTAAAGCTATAAGGAAGGCCCTTAGCACGGCTTCAAATAAAAAACACAGAGACCCAAACAACCCCACCCTGAGAGAAGCCTACCTCACCATACAACGAAATTACAAATCCATCCTCAAAAAGAAAAAGCAAAACCACATTTCCACCAAACTCCTCCAACTCCAAGATGCCCTTGAAGGCAACAGCTTTTGGGAACTATGGAACCACCTAGGATCCAACCGGAAAAGCAACAACCTCCACATCCAGAGCGGCAACATCTGGCTCCAGTACTTCAAGGACCTTTACAAAGACATCCCAAGTTAAGACCTGAACCCGGCACAAATAGAGCTTGTGAACAAACTGAAGGATATGGAGGAAAAATTCAAAGACTTCCAAAACCCACTAGACACACCAATTACATTGCCAGAAATAACAGAAAGGATCACTCTGATAAAAGGTAAAAAAGGCAGCGGCCCAGATGTGATCCTCCCCGAAATGCTGAAATACAGCCCGCCAGACATCCAGGCTGCGATAGCAAAACGATTCAATATTGTACTGCACGCTGGCTATTTCCCCAAAAACTGGAAGCAAGGACTCATAACCCCGATACACAAAATCGGGGACAAGTACGACCCAGCAAACTGGGAATATGTGTCAGCAGTAACCTGGGGAAACTCTTCAACTGTGTCCTGAACAAGAGGATCCTCACCGAGCACAACGTCCTCAGCAAGAGCCAAGCAGGCTTCGTGCCGAACCACCGCAGCACCGACCACATCTACACCCTGCACAGCCTCATCAAGAAGCACGTCCACCATACAAAGCATGGGAGGATCCAGGGCCGGCGTCAGCACCCGGCGCACCCGGGCAAATGCCGGGGCCCTGAGCAGGCAGAGGGGCCCACTGGCGGTCGCGCACCCCGCTGGGCTATGGGCGGAGGAGAACGGTGTCAGCGCCCGCCCTTCTCCGCCGCTTGCTCAGGGCCCCGGCAGCTGGATACTTACCTCTCCCCGTGCCTCCGCAGATCAGCTGTCTTCCCGCTCTGCGCTCCCTGTGACGTCTCAGGTCAGAGGTCGCGGTGACGTCTTTACACCGCGCCCTCCCCTGAGCCGTCACAGGGAGCGCTGAGCGGGAAGACGCCGACAACGCTGGAGTTCGGACCCGAGCAGCGGGCAGCGGGCAGCAGGTAGCAGGTGAGGAGAAGGGAGGTGAGTATTTGATTTTTTTTTTTTAATGTATGGAGGCATGGGGCATTATAAAGAGAAGGGGGGGTGGCATCCTCCATGGAGCATTATAAAGAGAGGGGGGGACATCCTGCATGGGGCATTATAAAGAGGGGGGGGCATCCTGCATGGGGCATTATAAAGAGAGGGGGGGACATCCTGCATGGGGCATTATAAAGAGGGGGGGGGTGACATCCTGCATGGGGCATTATAAGGTGGGGAACAGCCTGCATTGGGCATTATAAAGGGGGGGGGCAGCCTGCATGGGGCATTATGTGGGGGGGAACAGCCTGCATGGAGCATTATAAGGGGGGGGCAGCCTGTATGGGGCATTATGTGGGGGGTAACAGCCTGCATGGAGCATTAAAAGGGGGGGGCCTGTATGGGGCATTATGTGGGGGGTAACAGCCTGCATGGAGCATTTTAAGGGGGGGACAGCCTGTATGGGGCATTATGTGGGGGGTAACAGCCTGCATGCAGCATTATATGGGGGCCAGTATCCTGTATGGAGCGTTATAAGGGGACCGGTATCCTGTATGGAGCGTTATATGGGGGCCAGTATCCTGTATGGAGTTTTATAAGGGGACCAGTATCCTGTATGGAGCGTTATATGGGGGCCAGTATCCTGTATAGAGCTTTATAAGGGGACCAGTATCCTGTATGGAGCGTTATATGGGGGCCAGTATTCTGTATGGAGCCTTATATGGGGGCCAGTATTCCGTATGGAGCCTTATATGGAGGCCAGTATTCCGTATGGAGCCTTATATGGGGGCCAGTATTCTGTACGGAGCCTTATATGGAGGCCAGTATTCCGTATGGAGCCTTATATAGGGGCCAGTATTCCGTATGGAGCCTTATATGGGGGCCAGTATTCCGTATGGAGCCTTATATGGGGGCCAGTATTCCGTATGGAGCCTTATATGGGGGCCAGTATTCCGTATGGAGCCTTATATGGGGGCCAGTATTCCGTATGGAGCCTTATATGGGGGTCAGTATTCCGCATGGAGCCTTACATGGGGGCCAGTATTCCTTATGGGGCCTTATATGGGGGCCAGTATTCCGTATGGGGCCTTATATGGGGGCCAGTATTCCGTATGAAGCGTTATATGGGGGCCAGTATTCCGTATGGGGCCTTATATGGGGGCCAGTATTCCGTATGGGGCCTTATATGGGGGCCAGTATTCCGTATGGAGCCTTATATGGGGGCCAGTATTCCGTATGGGGCCTTATATAGGGGCCAGTATTCCGCATGGGGCCTTATATGGGGGCCAGTATTCCGTATGGGGCCTTATATGGGGGCCAGTATTCCGTATGGGGCCTTATATGGGGGCCAGTATTCCGTATGGGGCCTTATATGGGGGCCAGTATTCCGTATGGAGCCTTATATGGGGGCCAGTATTCCGTATGGGGCCTTATATAGGGGCCAGTATTCCGTATGGAGCCTTATATGGGGGCCAGTATTCCGTATGGGGCCTTATATGGGGGCCAGTATTCCGTATGGGGCCTTATATGGGGGTCAGTATTCTGTGTGGAGCCTTATATGGGGGCCAGTATTCCGTATGGGGCCTTATATGGGGGCCAGTATTCCGTATGGGGCCTTATATGGGGTCAGTATTCCGTATGGAGCCTTATATGGGGGCCAGTATTCCGTATGGGGCCTTATATGGGGGCCAGTATTCCGTATGGAGCCTTATATGGGGGCCAGTATTCCGTATGGGGCCTTATATAGGGGCCAGTATTCCGTATGGAGCCTTATATGGGGGCCAGTATTCCGTATGGAGCCTTATATGGGGGCCAGTATTCCGTATGGAGCCTTATATGGGGGCCAGTATACTGTGTGGAGTGATTCACCGGTTTCTGAGCTATTGTGGAATTTACAATAGATATCACTCATGTAATGTAAGAAGTGAAATCTTTGCATTGTATATATATATATATATATATATATATATATATTTCTCTGCGGTATCTGTGCATCATGAATCGTGGTATGTGTTAAAGGGGCCCAGAAAAACCTGGAGCCGGCCCTGGGAGGATCTATGCCTGCTTTGTGGACTTCAAGAAGGCATTCGACTCAGTGCGGCACCCAGGACTATTCCTAAAACTGCTAGGGAGCGGAATAGGAGGCAAAACATATGATGTTATCTGAAGCTCCTACACTGAGAACAGCTGCAGCGTAAGGGTAAATGGAAGGAGGACGGCGTATTCCAACAGAGCCGAGGAGTGCGACAGGGCCGCAGCCTCAGTCCAACGCTCTTCTACATTTACATCAACGAGCTGGCGGTGGCTCTGGAGTCCTCCTCAGCACCAGGACTCACCCTCCATGACACAGAGGTGACATTTCTGCTGTATGCTGATGACCTATGCTGTGATCACCAACTTAGAAACGCCTCCAAGATAATCTGAAAATCCTAGAGACCTTCAGCACCACATGGGCACTGCCAATCAACCGGAAGAAAACTAATATCATGGTGTTCCAAAAAAGAAAGCAGAAACCAGCAGGCCACCCACCCTTCATAATAGAGAACTGCCTACTTACAGAAACCAACAAGAATACCTACCTGGGCCTAGAACTCAGCCAATCAGGGAGCTTTTAAGCAAGCCATACAGTTGCTGAAAGACAAGGCATGCAAAGCCTTCTATGCCATCAGAAGGCACCTGTAACAGTCTGGCTAAAAATCTTTGATACCATCATTGCCTCAATCCTTCTGTATGGTAGCGAAGTCTGGGGTCCAGTCTCGTACAAACTGGTCAAAGTGGGACGCTGGACCTACAGAAATATTCCACCTAGAGTTCTGCAGACAACTCCTCCAAGCCCATCGGAGCTCATCAAACAGTGCCTGCAGAGCTGGGCAGATTCCCGCTACACCTTGCGATCCAGCAGAAGGCGCTATCATTCAAGGCTCATCTAAAAGTAGTAGCCCCAGCTCCTACCATCACAATGCCTAGCTGCACCAGAAACCCCCAGGAGAACGAAGCCCCCCAACACAAATCACCCCAAACCAGCCTGACCAGGCCACCAACCTGCATCTCCTGACAAAAGGCGAAATCTGGAAGATGGCACACAAAGGCAAAGAGGAATATCTCAGCGTCTGGAGGAATGACATTAACAAATCACATAAACTGACAATATACCAGAACCTACAGAGGGAGTACATACTGGCCCCATATCTAGAGAAACTCCCGGACCCCAGAGACCGCCAGATCCTGAGCCAGTACAGACTGAGGATATACCAGAACCTACAGAGAGAATACAGACTGGCCCCATATCTAGAGAAACTCCCGGACCCCAGAGACCGCCAGATCCAGAGCCAGTACAGACTGAGGATATACCAGAACCTACAGAGGGAATACAGACTGGCCCCATATCTAGAGAAACTCCCGGACCCCAGAGACTGCCAGATCCTGAGCCAGTACAGACTGAGGATATACCAGAACCTACAGAGAGAATACAGACTGGCCCCATATCTAGAGAAACTCCCGGACCCCAGAGACTGCCAGAGCCAGTACAGACTGAGGATATACCAGAACCTGCAGAGGGAATACAGACTGGCCCCATATCTAGAGAAACTCCCGGACCCCAGAGACTGCCAGATCCTGAGCCAGTACAGACTGAGGATATACCAGAACCTACAGAGGGAATACAGACTGGCCCCATATCTAGAGAAACTCCCGGACCCCAGAGACCGCCAGATCCAGAGCCAGTACAGACTGAGGATATACCAGAACCTATAGAGGGAATACAGACTGGCCCCATATCTAGAGAAACTCCCGGACCCCAGAGACCGCCAGAGCCAGTACAGATTGAGGATATACCAGAACCTACAGAGGGAGTACAAACTGGCCCCATATCTAGAGAAACTCCCGGACCCCAGAGACCGCCAGATCCAGAGCCGGTACAGACTGAGAATATACCAGAACCTACAGAGGGAATACAGACTGGCCCCATATCTAGAGAAACTCCCGGACCCCAGAGACTGCCAGATACAGAGCCAGTACAGACTGAGGATATACCAGAACCTACAGAGAGAATACAGACTGGCCCCATATCTAGAGAAACTCCCGGACCCCAGAGACCGCCAGAGCCAGTACAGACTGAGGATATACCAGAACCTACAGAGGGAATACAGACTGGCCCCATATCTAGAGAAACTCCCGGACCCCAGAGACCGCCAGATCCTGAGCCAGTACAGACTGAGGATATACCAGAACCTACAGAGAGAATACAGACTGGCCCCATATCTAGAGAAACTCCCAGACCCCAGAGACCGCCAGATCCAGAGCCAGTACAGACTGAGAATATACCAGAACCTACAGAGGGAATACAGACTGGCCCCATATCTAGAGAAACTCCCGGACCCCAGAGACCGCCAGATCCAGAGCCAGTACAGACTGAGGATATACCAGAACCTACAGAGAGAATACAGACTGGCCCCATATCTAGAGAAACTCCCGGACCCCAGAGACCGCCAGAGCCAGTACAGACTGAGGATATACCAGAACCTACAGAGGGAATACAGACTGGCCCCATATCTAGAGAAACTCCCGGACCCCAGAGACCGCCAGATCCTGAGCCAGTACAGACTGAGGATATACCAGAACCTACAGAGGGAATACAGACTGGCCCCATATCTAGAGAAACTCCCGGACCCTAGAGACCGCCAGATCCAGAGCCGGTACAGACTGAGGATATACCAGAACCTACATAGGGAATACAGACTGGCCCCATATCTAGAGAAACTCCCGGACCCTAGAGACCGCCAGATCCAGATCCAGTACAGACTGAGGATATACCCGAACCTACAGAGAGAATACAGACTGGCCCCATATCTAGAGAAACTCCCGGACCCCAGAGACCGCCAGAGCCAGTACAGACTGAGGATATACTAGAACCTACAGAGAGAATACAGACTGGCCCCATATCTAGAGAAACTCCCGGACCCCAGATCCAGAGCCGGTACAGACTGAGGATATACCAGAACCTACAGAGGGAATACAGACTGGCCCCATATCTAGAGAAACTCCCGGACCCCAGAGACCGCCAGATCCAGAGCCAGTACAGACTGAGGATATACCAGAACCTACACAGGGAATACAGACTGGCCCCATATCTAGAGAAACTCCCAGACCCCAGAGACCGCCAGATCCAGAGCCGGTACAGACTGAGCGCCCACAGCCTATTCATCGAATCCGGGCGGCACCGACAGAACTACAAGCCCCGAGAGCACAGACTCTGCCAGCAGCGCCCCCAGGAGGCCGTGGAGGATGAGGCCCACTTCTTGCTGAGTTGCCCCAAATACTCCACAGTGAGGGACACTCACTTCATGAGACTGTCCGATCTCCTCTCAGACTTCACCTCCATGGAGGAGGAGGACAAACTGCCGATACTACTGGGGGAAGAGGAAAGTGCAGCGGCCATAGCAGAGCAATATGTCAGTGCCAGACACAGACTAAGACGAGCCTGATATGTCATGGACGTCTATACCCCACCCTGGATGTGTCCCTATCCCCATCCCCCCGATACCCCACCCTGGATGTGTCCCTCTCCCCATCCCCCCGATGCCCCACCCTGGATGTGTCCCTATCCCCATCCCCCCGATACACCACCCTGGATGTGTCCCTATCCCCATCCCCCCGATACCCCACCCTGGATGTGTCCCTCTCCCCATCCCCCCGATACCCCACCCTGGATGTGTCCCTCTCCCCATCCCCCCGATGCCCCACCCTGGATGTGTCCCTATCCCCATCCCCCCGATACACCACCCTGGATGTGTCCCTATCCCCATCCCCCCGATGCCCCACCCTGGATGTGTCCCTCTCCCCATCCCCCCGATACCCCACCCTGGATGTGTCCCTATCCCCATCCCCCCGATACCCCACCCTGGATGTGTCCCTATCCCCATCCCCCCGATACCCCACCCTGGATGTGTCCCTATCCCCATCCCCCCGATACCCCACCCTGGATGTGTCCCTATCCCCATCCCCCCGATACCCCACCCTGGATGTGTCCCTATCCCCATCCCCCCATTATTCTACCACTTGCTTTGGCAATGCTAACATGCTTATGACGCGCCCCTGGGCCTGTGTTGCGCTGCGTTGCGCACGCGGGAGCTTACCCGGATCTCTTGAGGGTTGTAGTCTCGTGGCGGTGACCCGGTCCGTGCCCAGGGAGTCAAACTGAGCGGCGATGTAACAGCGGTAGATGTAGGACGACTACGCCACCCGTTGAATGCAGCTATGGAGCTGCCGCTGCAAGACAGTCCGCTGAGGCCGGTGGATGGATGGTGCAGCGTAGATGGTATAACCCCCAACGGGAGGGGTATGGCCTCAGGGCAGCAGATGTGGATGATGGGGGTAGCAGGAACCACTCAGAGACGGTGCGGTGTAATTCAGGGTCTTTACTGGTAACAACGATAGACCCTCCCGGAGTACTTGCTAGTGAACGGGGCCTGGTCAGTCCTTGAGCAGATGGGATCTCCCCTGGCCAGGCGGAGTTGTAGGCCTCCCAAACTGACTGTACTCTTCTGGCTACCTTGCTAGAAGCGGATATAAGTAGCCCACGTCCCTGAGTGTACCGTGTGGTGCTCACCCGTATGGCCGGTGACTCGGGGCCTTCTAATGGCTTCCGCTCCACGATGGCGGTGCTGGTCCCACGCGTGTGACCGTGCCTTCGGGTTTCTGGGCCTGAGGACCTGAAATCCCCTGCCGGTCGGCTTCTGCTGCTGGGTAAGAGTTAGTCCCCACAGCCTCGGACGCCGGGTCCGGTAAGAAAGCTTCTCAGTCAGGGCGAGCTCTGCAGCTGCCAGCCCCTGACTTGTAGTAGTATTGCTCCCACTGAGCTTCTGCTGTTTCTTCCTGTGACTGTTTCTTGTCTCTACTCTCCTTGACTGCTCACCCTGCTTCAGCCCCGGGTTTATATAGGGGAAGTTCTTCCCCTCCCAAGACTGGGCAGGAGGTGTGGCATGCACAGGATCCCTGACCAAAGGACCTCCCACCTGCTCTCAGACATAATATCTCTATCACTGTGGCAACCAGACCCCTGGGGTGTCACATTCCCCCCTAGTGAAATTTAGTACTCCGGGACTAAACATATTTTAGAAAAACATAACAAGATATAACAATAACAATACAATAAAGAAACACATAAAGGTGGTCACGGCATGTCCGTAACCGGGTGCAGTCTTTGAAGAAAGCAAGGTGTCCATTTCACCAAAACAGGGAGACGTAACCAGG
Organism: Phyllobates terribilis; assembly: GCF_046119375.1. Lineage (NCBI taxonomy): Eukaryota > Metazoa > Chordata > Amphibia > Anura > Dendrobatidae > Phyllobates > Phyllobates terribilis. The sequence goes on along the minus strand of NW_027362769.1, from coordinate 394,849,741 downwards.
TAGGGGTCTGTCCTACCCCGAGTCCTTAACAGTCTCTAGTCCATCCTGGGTTACGCTCCAACTATGTACAAGGATTCCCGGTAAATCCACCAAGGATTCCTAAAAATAACTGGAAACACAAAATTATACACAAGCAACAATACACAGATAAACATAAATAAAACAATTTATACACTTCAAATACTCCAGCGTGCGGGTAACTGGCCCCTAGTGGCCCTAGTGGACCTACGGAGCTGACTGTCTGGCCCTGAACTACAGGGTGTAGGAGCTGTCAAGGGTAAACTGGGCAGCTGTCTACCGGCTCTTTGTCTCACTAGGGGTACGGCAGGCTCACTATAAGCAGAGGGTTGATCCTCCTGTTCTGCTTGTGTGGAGTCTTCTGCCTCCTGGACCGGCTGTTCTTCCAGCTCTACCTGTTGCTCCGTAGGTGCTTGGGATGCTGGTTGGAGGAAGGTGAGTACGGGTACCACAACTGCACCATTGACTTGAGTCCAAGACCGAGGGAAGTCCCCGAGCACAGTACTAACCATATCTTCCCTTTCCTCTACGGGTCGATGGACTTCTTGTTCCTCTTCAGGGTTCCTCAGTTGTTCGGGACACTTCTTCAGGTGGTCCCGGGATACAATGGCTGTAGTTTCCCCTCCGTCTTTACTGATGGTACAAACCTTCGGGTTCTCGTGGCTTGAGGGCAGTACGGTGTACGGGTCCTTCTCCCACTGGTCGTCCAACTTGTGGAGCCGTCTCTTCCTCTTCAAGACCTGCTCTCCGGGTACCAGGGGAACAGCGGGAGCATACTGGTTGTAAGTTTTCTCTTGTCTTTCCCTAGCCTGACAGAGACTTCGCTCCACGCTCTCCTGTACTCTCCGGTACTGCTGCTGCCTCTCTGTGTCCCAGTCTGCTTCTGGTGAAGTGTCCTCGGGTGTCAGGACTCCCATTTCCAGGTCAACAGGTAACTTACCAGGTTTTGCCCTCATTAGGTAAGCCGGGGTACAGTTGGTGGAACCTACCGGGATGTGGTTGTATAGGTCCACCAGATCGGGCAACTTCTCAGGCCACAGACTGCGTTCTTCCAGGGGCAACGTTTTTAGAAGATCCATTACCACCTGGTTCATTTTCTCACAAAGTCCATTAGTTTGCGGATGGTAGGGTGTCGTCCTTATCTTCCGGCAGCCATACAGATTGCAGAATTCCTGGAAGACCTCCGCTTCAAAGGCAGGTCCCTGGTCCGTCAGCACTTGGTCCGGGTACCCGTGTGGACGGCAAAAGTGCTGCTGGAAGGCTCTAGCTGCTGTTTGAGCCGTTAAGTCCTTGACGGGGATGACAACCAGAAACCGGGAGTAATGATCCACGATGGTTAACGCGTAGACGTAGCCACTTCTGCTTGGGGTCAGTTTTACATGATCCAAGGCTACCAGTTCCAACGGTTGCCGGGTGACGATGGACTGCAGGGGAGTCTTCTGGCTGGCACAGTCCTTCCTTCTCAGGTTGCACGGGCCACAGTCTCTGCACCACTTCTCGATGGTTCCCCTCATGCCTACCCAGTGGAACCGCTCGCGCAGCAGGAACTCCAGCTTCTTCCACCCGAAGTGTCCAGCTCCGTCGTGGTATGCCTCCATCACCATGGCTGCGTCTCTTCGTGGCACCACTACTTGCCAGAGTAGTTCATGCGTCCGGGAGTTAACCATTCTGCGGCACAACTTCCCCTTGTAAAGGAACAGTCGACTCCTCTCCGCCCATAGTTGTTTGGCTTCCTCCGGAGCGTCTGGTTCAAGGCAAGCCTCCGGGCGAGTCAGCATCTCCTTCACCAGTCGGACGGCAGGGTCGCTGTCTTGCGTTTCCGCCCAGTTGTAGTGAGGTAAGGGGTTCAACGTAGCAGTCTGCTTACTCCTTACCTGGTGGGAATACTGAATAGTCCCATGACGGTGGAACGCAGGGAGTTCAACTTCTTCCAGTCCCTCCGGATCTTCTCCTCCGTCCGGCAGGTTGGGCATCCTGGACAGGGCGTCCGCGTTGGTATTGGAGCGTCCTGCCCGGTATTTGATTGTGAACTCGTAGTTGGACAGACGGGCCATCCACCTCTGCTCCAGGGCACCGAGTCTTGCCGTGTCCAGGTGTGTCAACGGGTTGTTATCCGTGTACACGGTGAACCGGGAAGAAGCGAGGTAATGCTTAAAGCGCTCGGTGACTGCCCATACTACGGCCAGGAACTCTAGCTTAAATGAGCTGTAATTCTCGGGGTTCCTTTCGGTGGGTCGCAGTTTTCGGCTGGCGTAGGCGATTACTCGTTTCTTCCCCTGCTGGATCTGGGACAGTACGGCTCCTAGCCCGATGTTACTGGCGTCGGTGTAGAGGATAAAGGGCTGGCTATAATCCGGGTACGCCAGGATTTTGTCCCCCGTGAGGGCCATCTTCAGCTGGCGGAAGGACTCTTCTTCCAGCTCCTCCCATTTGAAGGGCGGCTTCTGGTTCTTGGCCTTCCGGGACTGGCCTATCAGGAGGTCCTGCATAGGTGCTGCCTTTTTGGTGAAACCGGGAATAAACCTTCGGTAGTAGCCTACCAACCCGAGGAACTGCCGCACTTCTTTTACGCTGGAGGGGCTTGGCCATTCCTTAATTGCGGTGATCTTATCAGGGTCGGGAGCCACTCCGTCAGCGCTCACCACGTGTCCCAGGTACTGTACCTTTGGTTTCAGGAGGTGACACTTGGAGGGTTTCACCTTTAGGCCGTAACTTGCCAGAGCTTCGAACACTTCCGCCAGGTGTTTCAGGTGGTCCTCATACGTCTTGGAATATACGATGACATCGTCCAGGTACAACAGGACCGTCTCGAAGTTTCTGTGGCCCAGACAACACTCCATTAGTCGTTGGAAGGTTCCCGGTGCGTTGCAGAGTCCGAACGGCATGCAGGTGAACTCGCTAAGTCCCATCGGGGTGGTGAATGCGGTCTTCTCCCGGTCCGCCTCTGCTTCAGGAACCTGCCAGTACCCGCTAGTGAGATCCAAGGTAGAGAAGAAGTTAGCAGATCTTAAAGCAGCCAATGACTCCTCTATCCTTGGTAAGGGGTACGCATCCTTGTGTGTGATACGATTGATTTTCCGGTAATCTACACACATCCTCATGGTGTTGTCTTTCTTTCGGACTAAGACTAGTGGAGCTGCCCAGGGGCTACAGCTATCCCTGATCACCCCAGCCTCCTTCATGTCTCTAAGCATCCCCTTGGCGTGTTGGTAGTGTGCAGGGGGTACGGGTCGATACCTCTCTTTTATGGGAGGATGGTCTCCCGTGGGGATGTGGTGTTCTACCCCCTTGACTCGCCCGAAGTCTAACGGGTGTTTACTAAACACTCTCTCGTACTCTTGAACCACCCGATAGACTCCCTGTTTCTGATGTGAGGGAGTGGAGTCAGTACCCAAATGTAGTTGCTGACACCAGTCCTCCTTTGTTTTCTTAGAGCCGTTACCTTCCTCCGGTTGAGATGGAGGCAAGGGTTCCACAGATTGTATAGCATTTTGGTTAATGGTATATAATTTGGCTAGCGTGGCATACCGGGGCAGGTACACTTCCCTCTCCCCGATATTGATTATGCGAACGGGCACCCTCCCATGGCGTACATTGACCACCCCCCGTGCTGTCAAAATGGTGGGCCTACTGTCTGAGTAAACTGGTTCTACCATTGCCTGGTAATCTCTACCTCTCAGACCAATAGCTGCCCGGCACCAAATCATCATTTCACTTTTTGGGGGCATGGTAATAGGAAAAGGGTCACTCATTCTTACGCTACCAATCTCACCGCCGGAGAGTTCCACCTGTTGCCGTCGCATCAGTGCCCGGATCTCTTTCTGGAGCACCCGCTGCTCGCCGGAGCTGGCGTTCTTGGCAACCTGCTGTAAAAGGAAAATCACCTCTGCAAGACAATTTTCAATTACATTAGTTCCTAGAGTTATTTTTGGGTGACTCTCATGTTTGTCAATATCTACAATGATCAGTCCCTGTGCTGCCAGTTCGACTCTACCGATTTTGATGGTCACCTCTTTAAATCCGATCTGTGGCACGGGCTGGCCATTGCTGGCGATGATACTCAAGTCGTCGTCAGGGTAGCGGGTAATATCCGAGTCATTCCAGTACTGCTTAAAGAGCACGTACGGGATGGTGGTGACCTGTGACCCGGTGTCCAGTAGGGCACTCATGGGAATGCCATCCAGTACCACAGGCAAGACTGGACGTCCTCCCACATATCTGTCGCGCCAGTTCGATGGGCCTGGTGATCTTTTTCCGGGGGGTTGGCCCTCTACCCCAGGTTGTGCCCGTTTAAAGAACAGTACCTTGCCATGTGTCCAGGTTGATTGCAGCGGCGGCAGATGGGTCGTCCGTCCTCGCTGTATCGGTCACTGGGTCTTCCTCTGGCCGGTGGGGTCCTCCTTGGTCGACGCCACGGGATGTCCTCCGGTCCGGATGCCAGCTGGACCTTCCCTGGGGTGGAAGCCTGTAAAGACTGCACAGTTCGGGTTAGCGCAGCAACGCTCTTAGCTAGCTCTTGGACCTGATGGTGTAGGTCTGGAGCCGGGTCATTGTCCAAAGCCTGCGCATCAGCTCCCACAGGCCCTGCCGACAAGGGCGCCGCCTCCTGGTGGTAAGTGATAGCAGGGCGCTTGTGGGTCACAACGCCACCCGGTGCCGGTTCTCGGAGCACCCGGATGGCTCTGTCCTTGAACTGTGCAAAGCCCAGATGGGGATCCTGTAAGGCCATTGCCCGCAACTGGGTTCGGTGGGTATTACAATACAGTCCCTCTATAAACTGTTCGGTCAACAACCTGTCCTCGTTTCCCACTCCATCAGGGTCGGTCTGCTTAATGGCCCTCAGGGCCTCTTGTAGGTTTAGTGCATAGTCCCTTATACTCTCATGCGCTCGCTGCTTGCACCCGTAGAATCTAAGCTTAATCTCGGCTGAGGTGCGGGTATCAAAGGTGTCCTTCAGCCGGGTTAGTATCCCTGCGACAGTCTTCCTCCCAGGTGGCCAGGATTTTACTTCCCTTTTGGCTGCCCCGGTTAGTTGGGCCACCAGGATGCTCACTTTTTGCTCTTCTGTGAGGGGGTACACCTGGAAGAGGCTATCCAGCTTTTCTCTAAAGTCATGCAGGGTATGTGACTCCCCTGAGTACTGGGGTAGCCAAGCTGCTCCCGGGATATAGGGCATGGTGAAGGGCATAACTGCAGCAGCGGTAGCGCTGGCGGGGGTTGAGGCAGTGAAGCTCTCCTCCGTATCCGACATCTTCCTCCCCCCTAGTGGACCGTGGCCTACCTTGCAATGATCCTCTTCCGTAGGCCGCGGCTCCGCAGTGGATCGTCAGGGTTGAGGACCTTCCGTCGCGCTCCTGTGACGTCGGCGTCTGCTGGGCTCCTTCCAGGACCTTACGCAACGTCCGGACGTGAGGCGGGGCTTCAGTTCTCGCGCGCTTTCGGAGTCCACGCCCCTCTTCTTCCCGCGCGGCGTCCTCAAGATGGCGTCCAATGGCGGGAAAACTCCACGGATGGCGGGAAGAAGGCAGAAGATGGCGCCGGATGGCGGGAAACTTCACCGATGGCGGGAAGAAGGCTGAAGATGGCGCCGGATGGCGGGAATCTTCACCACAGGTAAGTTTGAAAAGTCTCTTTTTCAGGCACGCAGTACCCGGTGGTTGCGGGCACGAAATCCTGCCGACTACGCCAAAGTTGACGCGCCCCTGGGCCTGTGTCACGCTGCGTTGCGCACGCGGGAGCTTACCCGGAGCCGGATCTCTTGAGGGTTGTAGTCTCGTGGCGGTGACCCGGTCCGTGCCCAGGGAGTCAAACTGAGCGGCGATGTAACAGCGGTAGATGTAGGACGACTACGCCACCCGTTGAATGCAGCTATGGAGCTGCCGCTGCAAGACAGTCCGCTGAGGCCGGTGGATGGATGGTGCAGCGTAGATGGTATAACCCCCAACGGGAGGGGTATGGCCTCAGGGCAGCAGATGTGGATGATGGGGGTAGCAGGAACCACTCAGAGACGGTGCGGTGTAATTCAGGGTCTTTACTGGTAACAACGATAGACCCTCCCGGAGTACTTGCTAGTGAACGGGGCCTGGTCAGTCCTTGAGCAGATGGGATCTCCCCTGGCCAGGCGGAGTTGTAGGCCTCCCAAACTGACTGTACTCTTCTGGCTACCTTGCTAGAAGCGGATATAAGTAGCCCACGTCCCTGAGTGTACCGTGTGGTGCTCACCCGTATGGCCGGTGACTCGGGGCCTTCTAATGGCTTCCGCTCCACGATGGCGGTGCTGGTCCCACGCGTGTGACCGTGCCTTCGGGTTTCTGGGCCTGAGGACCTGAAATCCCCTGCCGGTCGGCTTCTGCTGCTGGGTAAGAGTTAGTCCCCACAGCCTCGGACGCCGGGTCCGGTAAGAAAGCTTCTCAGTCAGGGCGAGCTCTGCAGCTGCCAGCCCCTGACTTGTAGTAGTATTGCTCCCACTGAGCTTCTGCTGTTTCTTCCTGTGACTGTTTCTTGTCTCTACTCTCCTTGACTACTAACCCTGCTTCAGCCCCGGGTTTATATAGGGGAAGTTCTTCCCCTCCCAAGACTGGGCAGGAGGTGTGGCATGCACAGGATCCCTGACCAAAGGACCTCCCACCTGCTCTCAGACATAATATCTCTATCACTGTGGCAACCAGACCCCTGGGGTGTCACACTTAGTCCTGCCAATAAGGCCCATTTGATTTGATTTGATTTGACTTAGAAGAGGGAGACATAGAAGAGAGAAACACAGAAAAAAGACACAGAAGAGAGAGAGACAGAAGAGAGAGAGACGAAGAGAGAGACATGGAAAAGAGAAACACAGAAAAAAAGACACAGAAGAGAGAGACACAGAAGAGAGAGATAGAAGAGAGAAACACAGGAGAGAGAAACACAGGAGAGAGATATAGAATAGAAAGACACAGAAGACAAAGATATAGAAGAGAGAGACATAGAAGAGAGAGACGAAGAGAGAGACGCAGAAGAGAGAGAGATGAAGAGAGAGACATGGAAAAGAGAAACACAGAAAAAAAGACACAGAAGAGAGAGATGAAGAGAGAGATAGAAGAGAGAAACACAGGAGAGAGAAACACAGGAGAGAGATATAGAATAGAAAGACACAGAAGACAAAGATATAGAAGAGAGAGACATAGAAGAGAGAGACGAAGAGAGAGACGCAGAAGAGAGAGAGATGAAGAGAGAGACATGGAAAAGAGAAACACAGAAAAAAAGACACAGAAGAGAGAGATGAAGAGAGAGATAGAAGAGAGAAACACAGGAGAGAGAAACACAGGAGAGAGATATAGAATAGAAAGACACAGAAGACAAAGATATAGAAGAGAGAGACATAGAAGAGAGAGACGAAGAGAGAGACGCAGAAGAGAGAGACACAGAAGAGAGGGAGACGAAGAGAGAGACGAAGAGAGAGACGAAGAGAGAGACGAAGAGAGGGACGAAGAGAGAGACGCAGAAGAGAGAGAGATGAAGAGAGACGCAGAAGAGAGGGAGATGAAGAGAGGGACGAAGAGAGAGACGCAGAAGAGAGAGAGATGAAGAGAGAGACGAAGAGAGAGACGCAGAAGAGAGAGAGATGAAGAGAGAGACGAAGAGAGAGACGCAGAAGAAAGAGAGACGAAGAGGGAGACGCAGAAGAGAGAGAGACGAAGAGAGAGACGAAGAGAGAGATGCAGAAGAGAGAGAGACGAAGAGAGAGATGCAGAAGAGAGAGACGCAGAAGAGAGAGAGATGAAGAGAGAGACGAAGAGAGAGACGCAGAAGAGAGAGAGATGAAGAGAGAGACGCAGAAGAGAGAGAGACGAAGAGAGAGACGCAGAAGAGAGACAAAGAGAGAGACGCAGAAGAGAGGGAGACGAAGAGAGAGACGAAGAGAGAGAGACATGGAAGAGAGAGGCATAGAAGAGAGGTGTAGGAGAGCTATGAAAGAGACATTATAATTAATAACTCTCCCACACCTTAATAAAATAGGGAGACTCTCAGGCAATGCTCCCTGGGAAATTTATGTAAATACAGGAACAGGTGGCTTTAGAGCTTATAGATGCCTGAGACATGTGGAGGAAGGGGATGACTGTCGAGAACTCAATAGGATGATGGTGTATTGATTTTCGAGTGGGGGAGAGGACAGTCAGACAAGGAAATGAATGGGAAAATCTGAGATAAACAGAGACAGATTGAGGGGGATTTTTTTATTTCGTGCTTCTAACTCTCTGTTTCATAACCCAGCTCCTGGCGGAGAGTGAAATGGGGTCACGCTGTGAGGGGGTAACAGGCAGCTTCCAGCAGCCGTCTGCCGGGGTTTATATTTAGTCTGGAAGTGTCTCCGCTATGATTCTGCTTTCTAAAGCCGGAGCAACATGGAGCCGCTGAAATATTTATTGGGCAGAAGTTCTACAAATTCTCTATCCAGTCTGGCTGGAAAAAGTTTCCTAGCGAGTCAAAAGCTACAGGCGATACATGACTGACAGGTGAGACCGCCAATAAGCCCCGGGGCTGACACTAGAGACCCCATTACCTGGAGGAGGCAGAGAAGAAAGCTGCTCATAATGAGTGCGGAGGAGAAGGAACCGAGGAGGCCGGAAACAGGGGCAACTGGTGAGCGGGAGCGACAGAGATGAGTGTAAGGGCTCGTTCACACTGGAGTGTAAATCGCATGAGTGCAATCTGATAAATAAGCACTCGGACCAATGTTATCCAATGAGGCCGTGCAGATCGGCGGATTTTCTCTCAGTTGTATTCGGCTGCGATTTCACTCCGAAATCATTACAGTGCAAGAAAATAATGGCACGTTGTATGGACCATCAGTATATTACAGATACATTACAACTCCGTAGTGTAGGAAACTGTAAATGGCCCCGTAAAAGATTAACAACTGCTGAGGAAAAAAACAGATTGTACACAGACGGCACACGGAAGACAAACAAGGAAAAACCGCCCCACTATCCAAGAGGAGAACGGACCGATATCTTATACGCTACTGTGAGCGAACCCTGGTCAGTATATTACATCAGTATCTGTAGCCACAACCAGGAGTGGGTGATAACTACAGGAGTGGTGACCCGTTTCTATTATACTTATCCTCTCCTGGATTTAGCTTACAAATTACTGACCGAATACTGAATGTGTGAACGTAGCCTTAATACTGTGTAACACAAGAAAATGGGTTCATATAGAAGAGATGTATTATACTCCAGAGCTGCACTCACTATTCTACTGGTGCAATCATTGTGTACGTACATTACATTACATCAGGATCAGTAATGTAATGTATGTACACAGTGACTCCACCAGCAGAATAGTGAGTGCAGCTCTGGAGGATAATACAGGATGTAACTCAGGATCAGTAATGTAATGTATGTACACAGTGACTGCACCAGCAGAATAGTGAGTGCAGCTCTGGAGAATAATACAGGATGTAACTCAGGATCAGTAATGTAATGTATGTACACAGTGACTGCACCAGCAGAATAGTGAGTGCAGCTCTGGAATATAATACAGGATGTAACTCAGGATCAGTAATGTAATGTATGCACACAGTGACTGCACCAGCAGAATAGTGAGTGCAGCTCTGATCAGCTGTTGCTCACTGTGGTGATTGCGGGTGTGGTGGCTGCAGATCCTGCTGTGTGCTCCTGATCTCTGAGAACCAACACCTCTCCACCTGGGGACCTGCTTTCTCTCCTACCCAGCGAGGGAGCGGGTTTCTGGGATGAGTGATGGAGCCAAGTCCCAGGCTTCTGCTTACCGAACCAGGCCGGCGGGGGGCAGGAGAAACCAACAACCGGCCTGCACATCGGAGGACTTCGGGGCGAGACGCTCCACCAGAAGTCGCAGCAATGTGGCTCCTACTCCCCCCCGGGACTGTGGAGACTCCCAGAAGCCGCAAGGCTTCCAGCATGGAGGTAAAGCCTGACAGCGGCATGCATGATGGCGCTCCTTCCGGAGGAAAGCTGAGTGCTCACGGAGGTGAGGCCGACCTCACTGAGGGGGGTTGGGCGCTGCAGGCACTCCAGGATTCTGTGTCCACCTATGCCTCCCGGGTCATGATCCACCTCCGTGAGTATGAAGATGTGAGTAAGCTCGTCAGGAGACTTCGGGAGGATCTGCGCTGCACAAGCGCCAAAGCTGCGGGGGCCTCCAAACAGAGGAAGGCTAAACTCCAGGCTGAGGTAAAGAGGCTCACCAGCGAGATTCACCTGCTGGAACTTAGGAAAGCCACAATCAGAGAGTAGAGTGGTCCATTCAAGGAAAAACTGATAAATGAAGACCACTACGGAGAAATGGCTGATAACAGAGAGCAAAGGCAGATGGGGCTGTAGCCTGAGAGCCAGGTGGATGATGAGAGTGATGATGACCAGCAGGAAGCCCCACCTGGCAGCCTGCAAAGTCACCCGCAGGCCAGGTGCAGCGAGCTCCTTGCAGGACAGGTGGCAATGGCATCCGGTCACAGTTCTGCCGGCTCTGGGGAGGACAGTGACAGCACCGGCCAGGGAGGGGCGCTAATGGCGGAGTTTAAGCTCCTGGAGTCCCAAGTGTGCCTCCAAAACTTCCATCTTGGTGACGATCTACCAGAAAAGGCACCTGGGGGCCACAAAAAGGCTAAGAAGATCAAGCCAAAGCTGCAGGAAGCGGTAAGCTATGTATATACCCCGCTCCCTGTACCCCCTGAGTCGGCGGCAGGCTCAGCTCGCTGTATAAGCCCCGTTGCCCAGCCCAGCCCGGGTTCTGCTGTGGATCCAGTGTAAAGGCGCGGGGAGATTACAGAGCGCGGTAGTGACCCGCAGAGCTCCGTCTCTGCTTGTAGTAGCATGGACGCAGCAGGAGGTGCATCAGCCGAGAGGCTGGACAGTGAGGGCGGCCCGGCGGCGGGCGTTCGGTCAGGCCACGATGCTGTGGTGCGCTCCTCAGTGGGAGGGGGGAGCAGCCCGGTGTCGGGGGCAGCTCCGGTAGCCTCGGCACCTCTGAATGCTGTTGCCGCTGATCACTTAGTTGAGGAGCGGCGGCAGTGTAAGGGGGCTGTCGGGGCTGAGCGTTTCAGTCCTTCCACCAAAGTGCTATTCTGTGTTGGCGTCGCTGGTCAGGAAGATCCTGATGCTAGAGATCAGCGGCACCTCACAGTGGCTAAAGATCAGCGGCGCATCACTACAAATTCAAAACAGCGGAAATTACCGACTGATGATGTGGAGGGCACACGCAAGACCAGGGGTGAGGTCGCCTCCAGTTCTATGGAGGTGACTGAGCCCCTTGTGCCTGATGCAGAGGTCAAAAGGTCATCCACCATTGTCACTGGTCCAGCAGGAATGAATGTGGTGGTGGGTGTGAATGAGGCCAATTCATTGTCTAGTGGTGTTGTTGCTGGTTTGGTGGAGGGTGAGATGGAGGTGGGTAATAATGATGCTGTTGGGGCTGATGTAGTCACTGGTCCGGTTGCCCCCCCCCCCTGGCGGTGGCAACTCCTGTCCAGAGTTATGCCAGTGTTACCTCCGGGGCAAATAGGGCATCCTCCTCGTCTCCGGGCTTTGGGGACAGCATGTTGCAACGGCGCCTTCTGGAGGCTCTAAAGAAGGGGGGAGAGATCACTAATGGTAGAGGGTCGAGAGGTTGATCTATCCTTCTGCATAGAGAGGCATGGCCTCGGGGCCTTCCGAGAGCAAAAAGGGGGGGATACAGTGTGGTCCCTCCCAACAGCCGGGCCAGGCAGTGTGCGTAGGAATGTGGTCCGTCTTCGGCGGAGGGGCAGTGATGCATGTCCTCCAAGGTCTAAAGTTGTGGAGCTCCTGCTGAGGATGGGCTTCAAGGCGATTGACATCTACGCCTTGATACATCCCTATTCCACGCCTGAGTTTGATGTCAGCTTTGCTCGGCAGGAGGGGCTTGAGCTCTTCTGGACGAATTATGAGTTGGCAAAAAATGAGCCCGGCTGGCGAGACCTTGTCGTTCAGGCAGTGTCTCGCCAAAACCAGATCAAGAAAGTGACCGTGATGACTCGTAACGAGTCGCTTTCTTGCTATGACATCATGACGTGGCTTGGTCGGTATGGAGAGGTGGTGGAGATGCCAAAGAAAAACCGCGACGAGTTTGGTATCTGGTCAGGGGCCTGGACGCTTATGGTAAAACTTAAGCGTTCAGGTGGTATGGTTACCCACATTCCATCATTTGCCTTCCTGGGTAGGGATCGTATCCTGGTCTTCTACCAGGGGCAACCGAAGCTCTGTCACAGGTGCGGTGACCCCACACACTTCAGTGCAAACTGCACTGTGCAGAAATGTGCTTTGTGTGGGGGTGTCGGCCATCTTGCTGCCTCTTGTGCGGAGATTAGGTGCCACCTGTGTGGTGAGTTAGGTCACCCATTCAGCCGTTATCCTCGCTCCTTCGCTAATGCAGTCGAGACCCTGGTGGGAGAAAGCCGTGAGGCCGATTCTGCTGGGGAGGGGACAAGCAGGGGTGGGGGAGCAGAGGGGCCAGGGAAGAAAAGCAATAAAAAGACGCCTGCCCAGCTGAGGCGTCTAGACAAGCGCAGACAGGAGAGGGAGCGAGGCGAGCCACAGGATACTGGGGCGGCCCCTGTCCTGGATGCCAGTGTTGCTGCTGAGGCCCCGAGGGATGATGAGTTGGATGAGGAGGTCAGGAGGATCCACAGGGAGGAAACTGCCTCTGCCTCGGAATCCTCCCATTATGAAAGTATGGATGAGGATAATAAGCGGTGGCTAGAGCACAAGCGTAAGCTCGGCACCAAAAAGAAGAGAAAGAAGGCAGATAAAACATCTTCTCCCGCTCTGACCAAGGTACCTAAGGAAGGTAAAACTGACTCCCCTCTAGTTGGTCTTTCTAACCGGTTCCAAGCCCTTGATAACATCTCTTCCTCAGAAGAGGAGGCTGAGGGTGAGGTTCCGGCTTTGGTGGAGCTTACAGGGGGCGCCGAGTCTCCTTCTCCTGGGGATGCAAGGTCCTTGGGGGGAGGGACTGGCCCAGAGTCCGGAGACGAGGACGAAAAAAGAAGGAAAAATGCTGAAATGGACACCTCTATGTCATTAAAGAGGGGGAAGGATTCCTCCTCTGAGGCAGAGGATAAGGGGAGTGGGAAGAAGAAAGCCATCTAACTCAATCACCAGTGATGGCGGTACCCACTCCGTTGACGCTGGCGTCCATTAAGGTCGCCAGCATTAAGTCAAATATGGCTAGATATGCGGCCTTTGATTTTCTCAGCCGGGTTGAAGCTGACATTTTCTTTTTGCAAGAGACCAGGCTGCCAAATATGGCAGAGGTGTTTATAGCTAAGAGTGAGTGGAGACTCGGGCCCTCCTATTGGTCTCTTGCGGCCAAGCCGTATAGCGGAGTGGCGGTCCTTTTTACCGCACCGGTAGAATGCCGACGGGTTATTGAGTTAGAAATGGGGAGGTGCCTGATATTAGTTGTCCTCATGAAGGGACAGGAGCTTCGGCTCATTAACATCTATGGTCCCCAATCTAAGTGGGACTGGAAGTGTCTCTTTACGAGGATCAAGCCCTACCTTTTTACGAGTCGGCAGGTCGTTTTTGGAGGGGTCTTCAACACTGTCACGAGGCCCCGGGATAGAGGAGGTTCCAGAGACAAGCTGACTTATGATAGCGTCGCCCTTAATAGTATAGCTAGTGAGGCTCGCCTGGTGGATGTCCACATCCGGCACACCGCAGGCCACGAGGGGTTCACCTATCATAGCGGTAACTGTAGGTCCAGGATAGAGAGGTTTTATTTAAAGGAGGAAGCCGTCTCTTCAGCAGTTTCTGTTGTTGAGGTGGAGTTCTCCGATCACTGTATGATTTTGTTTTCCCTGAATGTTACAGAGACTCCCCGGATGGGAAGAGGCTTTTGGAGGCTCAATTCGTCTCTCTTGGAAGAAGCGGAGATAAAACAGTCCTTTGAGGATGTTCTTCAGAGCCAGGTACCCTTACTGGATCTTTGTAGTAGTAAGTCAGAGTGGTGGGAGATGTTCAAGAAAAGGGTGGCGAGATTCTTCCGCCAGCTCTCGAGCCTCAGGAGCCTGGACAGGTACCGCCTGTATCAGGGACTGAGGAGGAAACTCGAGCATCTTGTCTCAACTGGAGGTAGCCGCGAGGAGATCTCCAGAGTGAAATCTTTGCTAATGAGGTGTCAATATGACAGACACGCATCTTTGGTTTTTGAGAGGGATTATGGGAAGTACCTCTCGCCCAACCCTTACAGAAACTGCAAGATGTCAGTGAATAGTAAAGTTGTTACAGGACTGGTTGACTCTGTGGGTTCCCTGAAAAGATCCAGATCAGGGATCCTGGAGGTCGTCAGATCCTTCTACTCGCACCTCTTGGGGAAGAGGGATCTGGATTGGGATGAGATGTCGGCTTTTCTGGCAGAAGCCGTCCCCGAACCAGGGGTAGACTCCTCTCTTGGCATTTTGACAGAGATGATCAGGGAAGAGGAAGTTAAGTTGGCGATTGAAGGGCTTGCCCTAAAGAAATCTCCCGGTCCAGATGGCTTAACATCTGAATTCTATAAGACCTTTAAGGACGCCTTGGTTCCCCTCTTGACTGAGGTATTCGATGAGTGTCTTTCCTCGGGCACTCTGCGAAAGTCAATGAGGAGGTCTGCCCTGATCATCTTGTCAAAGGGTAAGGACCCATTTTGCATTGAGAATTGGCGTCCCATAGCGCTTCTCAATGCAGACAGGAAGGTTTTGGCAAAGGTGCTGTTTAATCGGCTGGTGAAATTTGTGCCCCGACTCCTTTCGGGAGCCCAGCATTGCTCAGTTCCGGGCCGCAGTACAATTAGTGCTGTACTCTGTGTCCGAGAGGCGGTGGAGCAGGGTAGGGCTGGCCACTGGGAGGGGTACATGCTGTCATTGGACCATGCAAAAGCGTTTGATCGGGTTAACCATGAGTACCTCTGGTCTGTCCTTCTGAGGTATGGCCTGCCGGGGGGGTTTGTTGATTGGCTTAAGACCTTGTACGCTGGGGCAGAGAGTTTCCCGCTTGTGAACGGTTGGATTGGTAGCTCTTTTGAGGTTGGGTGTGGTGTTCGCCAGGGTTGTCCCTTGAGCCCGCTGCTGTACGTGTTTGCGATTGACCCGCTTCTTAGGAGGGTGGAGCGTGGACCGTTGGCTGGGATCGGGATGGACCAGGCAGCACCGGAAGCCACTCTGAGAGTGGTGGCGTATGCCAATGACGTCACTGTTTTTGTTTCCTCTGATGGGGAGGCAGAATGGCTGATGTCAGAGGTAAATCGCTACTCGGAGGCTTCCGGGTCCAAGATCAACCGGGATAAGTGTGAGAGTCTCTGGTTGGGAGGAGGAGATCCTGGTTTTGATCTCCCGGACACCCTTCCAGGACCCAAAGTCTCTGCAAAAGTTCTTGGCATCGAATTTGGCCAGGGGGATTACCCCAAACAAAATTGGGACAGCAGGCTAGAGATCGCCACTGAGAAGGTGAACCAATGGAAGGGTTGGTCTTTGACCCTAAGGGAAAGGATAAACCTGATCAAAACTTACCTGCTCCCTTTGCTGATCTATCTGGGCAGTGTGTGCATCTTGCGGAGCCTCTCTGGACTCGGGTCTACAGTTTGTTCTTCCAACTATTATGGGGGAATAGACTGAACCTGGTCAAGAGGGAGGTTACTTACCGTACGAGGAGATTAGGAGGGTTGCGTATGGTCAACCCTGTGGTATTCCTTGTGAATACCTTCATTAAGATCAATATTGCAAACCTCTGGAAAGAGAGGGCTCCTCCGTGGGTATTCTCCTGTAAGGGATGGTTTCAGCCTTTCTTCCAGGAATGGGAGACAGGATGGCAAGTGAAGGATCTACGCACACCGCATGGACATCTCCCGGCTTACGCTACCGTGGTTATGAAGGTAATTCGCCGGTGGGGTCTGGGAATGTGGGAGGTCAGGACTCTGCCAAGGAAGCTCCTTGACAAAAGGGTTCTGTTGACCCATATTCAGAGGCCTCTGGCGCTCAGGGATTGCCCAAGTCAGGATCTTGGGGTGGGTCTGCATCTTTTGAATTCTATCAGGATCCCCTCGAAGTTTTGGGACTTGGCTTGGCGCTGCTTCCATGGGAAACTGTGTGTGAGGGACAATCTGAAGTGTAGGAGCTCTGAGGACAGGAACTGTCCTCGGGATCACTGTGGTACCATGCTTGAAAGCATAGACCACTTCCTGCTTCGTTGTCCCTTTAACACAGAGGTGTACAACAGGGTGGGCGCCTCCATTGGCTGGCCCCGGCTGGCCGGTCGATCTTATGCGGAATGGGCCTATGGAGCATTCGGGGACCTGGGTGGTCGGGACCGCTGCACCTTATTTCTAGTTAGCACAGTGGTTAGGTATCACACGTGGAACGCACGGTGCTTAGTATCGACGCAGCGGAAAATCCTCCCAGTGGACGATGTGTTTAGGACCATACTCGGTGACCTGGTGAAGGTGCGTTCTCTGGAGTATGAGAGACTGGGTACACGGAGGGCCGCTCTCCTCTGGAGGGGCTTTTCTTTTAGTGTGCCCTAGTCTGGTCATCTCCTCTCCTGGTGGTGGGCTGCTGCTGATACCATAGATTTTTGTTTTATTGATCAGTAGACAGTGATGTAGGGCTGCAGGCGCCGAACTTGGGCTTTGTCAGTTGTGGTTATTGTATTGTTTGTTTCTGTATATATTGTATATATGGGTTTGGGTGTAGGTGTTAGGTTGGGTGGTGGGAAAAGGGGGGAGGTGGGTTCATCTTGTGGGACACTGGTTATTTGGGGGAAAAACTGGCACTGCCTGATCTGTCCTATGGACGTTGGACTGAGGCATGAGACGCAGGACCAGCTCTCAGGTCAGTGCCGGGGAGGGACTGGTGGGCTCGAGTGTGGGGGGTTTTGTTTTGTTTTGTATATATTTGTATAGTTAGTATTTATTTTATAAAAAAAAAAAAGTGTATATATTAGTTTGTATATCATTTTGTTAGCTATGGTTTATTTTACTTATTATATTGTTATTATTTGTTTGGTAACCGGACCAGATGTCACAGTGTAAGTAGCTATTATTCTGTATATATGTATAATATGTGTGTGAGGAGAGAGGGAGCGGCTGGACCAGCAGAATAGTGAGTGCAGCTCTGGGGTATAATACAGGAAGTAACTCAGGATCAGTAATGTAATGTATGTACACAGTGACTGCACCAGCAGAATAGTGAGTGCAGCTCTGGAGTATAATACAGGATGTAACTCAGGATCAGTAATGTAATGTATGTACACAGTGACTGCACCAGCAGAATAGTGAGTGCAGCTCTGGAGTATAATACAGGATGTAACTACTGCACCAGCAGAATAGTGAGTGCAGCTCTGGGGTATAATACAGGATGTAACTCAGGATCAGTAATGTAATGTATGTACACAGTGACTGCACCAGCAGAATAGTGAGTGCAGCTCTGGGGTATAATACAGGAGGTAACTCAGGATCAGTAATGTAATGTATATACACAGTGACTGCACCAGCAGAATAGTGAGTGCAGCTCCGGAGTATAATACAGGATGTAACTCAGGATCAGTAATGTAATGTATGTACACAGTGACTGCACCAGCAGAATAGTGAGTGCAGCTCTGGGGTATAATACAGGAGGTAACTCAGGATCAGTAATGTAATGTATATACACAGTGACTGCACCAGCAGAATAGTGAGTGCAGCTCCGGAGTATAATACAGGATGTAACTCAGGATCAGTAATGTAATGTATGTACACAGTGACTGCACCAAAAGAATAGTGAGTGCAGCTCTGGAGTATAATACAGGATGTAACTCAGGATCAGTAATATAGTGTATAGTGTATGTACATAGTGACTCCACCAGCAGAATAGTGAGTGCAGCTCTGGAGTATAATACAGGATGTAACTCAGGATCAGTACAGGATCAGTAATGTAATGTATGTACACAGTGACTGCACCAGCAGAATAGTGAGTGCAGCTGTGGAGTATAATACAGGAGGTAACTCAGGATCAGTAATGTAATGTATGTACACAGTGACTGCACCAGCAGAATAGTGAGTGCAGCTCTGGAGTATAATACAGGATGTAACTCAGGATCACCAGCAGAATAGTGATTGCAGCTCTGGAGTATAATACAGGATGTAACTCAGGATCAGTAATGTAATGTATGTACACAGTGACTGCACCAGCGGAATAGTGAGCGCAGCTCTGGAGTATAATACAGGATGTAACTCAGGATCAGTAATGTAATGTATGTACACAGTGACTGCACCAGCAGAATAGTGAGTGCAGCTCTGGAGTATAATACAGGATGTAACTCAGGATCACCAGCAGAATAGTGATTGCAGCTCTGGAGTATAATATAGGATGTAACTCAGGATCAGTAATGTAATGTATGTACACAGTGACTGCACCAGCAGAATAGTGAGTGCAGCTCTGGAGTATAATACAGGAGGTAACTCAGGATCAGTAATGTAATGTATGTACACAGTGACTGCACCAGCGGAA
This sequence comes from Phyllobates terribilis, assembly GCF_046119375.1. NCBI lineage: Eukaryota > Metazoa > Chordata > Amphibia > Anura > Dendrobatidae > Phyllobates > Phyllobates terribilis. Next base: position 394,831,227 of record NW_027362769.1, on the reverse strand, counting down.
TAGTGAGCGCAGCTCTGGGGGGTATAATACAGGATGTAACTCAGGATCAGTAATGTAATGTATGTACACAGTGACTGCACCAGCAGAATAGTGAGTGCAGCTCTGGAGTATAATACAGGAGGTAACTCAGGATCAGTAATGTAATGTATGTACACAGTGACTGCACCAGCAGAATAGTGAGTGCAGCTCTGGAGTATAATACAGGAGGTAACTCAGGATCAGTAATGTAATGTATGTACACCGTGACTGCACCAGCAGAATAGTGAGTGCAGCTCTGGAGTATAATACAGGATGTAACTCAGGATCAGTAATGTAATGTATGTACACAGTGACTGCACCAGCAGAATAGTGAGTGCAGCTCTGGGGTATAATACAGGATGTAACTCAGGATCAGTAATGTAATGTATGTACACAGTGACTGCACCAGCAGAATAGTGAGTGCAGCTCTGGAGTATAATACAGGATGTAACTCAGGATCAGTAATGTAATGTATGTACACAGTGACTGCACCAGCAGAATAGTGAGTGCAGCTCTGGGGTATAATACAGGAGGTAACTCAGGATCAGTAATGTAATGTATATACACAGTGACTGCACCAGCAGAATAGTGAGTGCAGCTCCGGAGTATAATACAGGATGTAACTCAGGATCAGTAATGTAATGTATGTACACAGTGACTGCACCAGCAGAATAGTGAGTGCAGCTCCGGAGTATAATACAGGATGTAACTCAGGATCAGTAATATAATGTATGTACACAGTGACTGCACCAGCAGAATAGTGAGTGCAGCTCTGGGGTATAATACAGGAGGTAACTCAGGATCAGTAATGTAATGTATATACACAGTGACTGCACCAGCAGAATAGTGAGTGCAGCTCCGGAGTATAATACAGGATGTAACTCAGGATCAGTAATGTAATGTATGTACACAGTGACTGCACCAAAAGAATAGTGAGTGCAGCTCTGGAGTATAATACAGGATGTAACTCAGGATCAGTAATATAGTGTATAGTGTATGTACATAGTGACTCCACCAGCAGAATAGTGAGTGCAGCTCTGGAGTATAATACAGGATGTAACTCAGGATCAGTACAGGATCAGTAATGTAATGTATGTACACAGTGACTGCACCAGCAGAATAGTGAGTGCAGCTGTGGAGTATAATACAGGAGGTAACTCAGGATCAGTAATGTAATGTATGTACACAGTGACTGCACCAGCAGAATAGTGAGTGCAGCTCTGGAGTATAATACAGGATGTAACTCAGGATCACCAGCAGAATAGTGATTGCAGCTCTGGAGTATAATACAGGATGTAACTCAGGATCAGTAATGTAATGTATGTACACAGTGACTGCACCAGCGGAATAGTGAGCGCAGCTCTGGGGGGTATAATATAGGATGTAACTCAGGATCAGTAATGTAATGTATGTACACAGTGACTGCACCAGCAGAATAGTGAGTGCAGCTCTGGAGTATAATACAGGAGGTAACTCAGGATCAGTAATGTAATGTATGTACACAGTGACTGCACCAGCGGAATAGTGAGCGCAGCTCTGGGGGGTATAATACAGGATGTAACTCAGGATCAGTAATGTAATGTATGTACACAGTGACTGCACCAGCAGAATAGTGAGTGCAGCTCTGGAGTATAATACAGGAGGTAACTCAGGATCAGTAATGTAATGTATGTACACAGTGACTGCACCAGCAGAATAGTGAGTGCAGCTCTGGAGTATAATACAGGAGGTAACTCAGGATCAGTAATGTAATGTATGTACACAGTGACTGCACCAGCGGAATAGTGAGCGCAGCTCTGGGGGGTATAATACAGGATGTAACTCAGGATCAGTAATGTAATGTATGTACACAGTGACTGCACCAGCAGAATAGTGAGTGCAGCTCTGGAGTATAATACAGGAGGTAACTCAGGATCAGTAATGTAATGTATGTACACAGTGACTGCACCAGCAGAATAGTGAGTGCAGCTCTGGAGTATAATACAGGAGGTAACTCAGGATCAGTAATGTAATGTATGTACACAGTGACTGCACCAGCGGAATAGTGAGCGCAGCTCTGGGGGGTATAATACAGGATGTAACTCAGGATCAGTAATGTAATGTATGTACACAGTGACTGCACCAGCAGAATAGTGAGTGCAGCTCTGAAGTATTATTCACGCTGCAACTTAGAATCTGTTTGAGTCCTTGACATATAGATGGATAAAAAAATAAATTGTGTTTAATGGTGGCATCCACTTTAACGCTGGTGCTGAAAGGACAGCTCCTTTTGGGTCCTGCAGGCTGGGCACATAAAGCAGGTGTGTGGCTTTAGGTCCGGTTGCTGCCGGCAGCACAGGGGTTATGTCATTGATCAGCTCAGTTCGCACTGTGGATGTTTATTTGCCGTGAGCAGTGAACGCTCGAGTAGCCGCAGATCAATGACAACTAATCAATAGCATCAATCCGTGAGACAGGAATCCCTCCATGTCCCTGCACATTTTCCGCCTTCTCATCCCCTATATTAGTATTTGCCACTTTTCGTTTTTTTTCTTTTTTCCTCCATCTGTTTTTCTCGGCATTGAGGATTTATCTGAGTGCCCATGTCTGCGGATGGCGAGCTCCCTCCTCCTCCCTCTCGCTCCCTCCTTCTCTGGAATCCCCATATTCCCCAAGGCTCTCGCTTTCCCGGATAAAGATCCCTTCAGCTGCGATTCACAGCGCACAATTAATTCACAACAGCAACCAACATCCCCTGAACCAGCTGAGGTCACATGTAGCAGAAGAGCAGCGACGTTAAATTGGGGGAGAGAGGGGGCACAATACAGGGAGGCAGAGGGTGATAATGGGGATTAGTGGGGGGTGAGCATCATGCAGTGATGGAAAAATGCCCGTAAACCCACAATTTATGCAGCATGTGAATGGGAATTTTACCATTACACGTATGGCTGCTCTATGGACCAGGGATGGACCAATCATAAAGGAGTACAGAGGAAAGTGGAGGGCCATGAAAGAGTAGAAAGAACATCAGTGGTGGTGGTGGTGGTCATGTAGGAGGAGAGGTGACATACTGTAGATGGTGATAATCATGAAGGAGTAGATGAGACCAAAGCAGTACCATTGGTCAAGGAGAAGAGGTGACATCAGTGGTGGTTATGAAGGATTTGATGAGACATTACTGGTAGTGGTGGTCATGATGGGTGGTGGTCGAGGTCATGAAGGATTAGAGGGGACATTAGCAGTGGTTGTAGATGGGACTGCAGTGATGAGGGTGGTTGTCATCTCCATTGTTTTCATCACTCTTTCCCTGGGCCTCATTCTCAGTTCTCCCTCTCCTCCATCCTCTCTTCTCCTTTTCCTCCATTGCTTACATCAATCCTTCTCCCTCACTCATCTTTTGCTCTCCCTCTCCTCCATCCACTTTCTTTACCTCCATTGTTCCATCACTTTTTCTCTCTGATTCAACCTCCATTCTCCCTCTTTTCCTTCCTCACTTCTTTTACCTCCATTGTTTCCATCAGTCTATCACTCGGCCTCATTATCTGCTCTCCCTCTCCTGCTTCCTCACCTCCTTCCTCACTTCTTTTACCTCCATTGCCTCCATCAGTTCATCCCTCTGCCTCATTCTCCACTTTCTTTCTCCTCCATCCATTCTTCTTTTACCTTCATTGTTTCTATAGATCCTTCTTTCTAACTCATCCTCCCCTCTCCCTCTCTTCCATACTCTCTTATTTTAACTCCATTGCTTCCATCAGTCCTTCTCCCTAACTCATCTTCAGCTCTCCCTCTCCTCCATCCTCTCTTCTTTTTTTACCTCCATTGCTTCCATCAGTCCTTCACCCTCACTCATCCTTTGCTCTCCCTCTCCTCCATCCACTTTCTTTACCTCCATTGCTTCTATCAGTCTTCTCTCTGATTCATCCACCACTATCCCTCTCCTCCCTCCTCACTTCTTTTACCTGCATTACTGACATCAGTCCATACCTTGGCCTCATTCTCCACTTCCCTTCTCCTCCATCTTCTCTTCTTCTACCTGCATTGTTTATATAAGTCCTTCTCTCTGACTCATTCTCCGCTCTCCCTCTCTTCCATACTTTTACCTCCATTGCGTCTTTCAGTCCTTCTCCCTGACTCTTTCTCTGCTCTCCCTGTCCTCTTTGCTCACTTCTTTAACCTCCATCAGTCCATCCATCGACCTCATCCTCTACTTTCCTTCTCATCCATCCTCTTTTGTTTTACATCCATTGCTTCCATCAATCCTTCTCTCTGACTCATCCTCCGCTCTCCCTCTCCTCTATCATCTCTTCTTCTTTTACCTCCATTGCTTCCATGGGACCTTCCCTTGGCCTCATCCTCCACTCTGCCTCTCAACCATCCTCTTTTTTTACCTCTATTTTCCCCATCAGTCCTTTTTTCGCCTCATCCTCCGTTCTCCCTATCCTCATTCCTCACTTCTTTTACCTCCATTGCTTCCATCAGTCCTTCCTTTAGCCTCATTCTCCGCTCTCCCCCATCCTCACTTCTTTTACATCCATTGCGTCCATCAGTCTTTCCTTTATCTTTATCCTCCGCTCTCCTTCTCCTCCATCCTCTCCTCTTCTTTTACCTCCATTACTTCCATCAGTCCTTTCGTCAGCCTCACCCTCCACTCTCCTCCATCCTCTCTTCTTCCTTTACCTCTATTGCTTCCATCAGTCCTCCCTTCTGCCCCATCCTCCACTCTCCCTCTCCTGCAACCTCTCTTCTTCTTTCATCTTCATTGCATCCATCAGTCCTTCGCTCTGACTCATCCTCTGCTTTACCTCTTCTCCATCCTCTTTCTTTACCTCCATTGCTTCCATCAGTCCTTCTCCCTAACTCATCCTCCGCTCTACCTCTCCTCCTTTCTCATTTCTTTTACCTCCATTGTTCCATCACTCTTTCTCTCTGATTCATCCCCCGCTCTCCCCCTCCTCCTTCCTCACTTCTTTTACCTCTATTACTTCCATCAGTCCATCCCTCTGCCTCATTCTCCACTTTCCTTCTCCTCCATCCTCCCTTCTTCCACCTCCATTGTTTCTATAAGTCATTCTCTCTGACTCATCCTCCGCTCTCCCTCTCCTCTATCATCTCTTCTTCTTTTACCTCCATTGCTTCCATGGGACCTTCCCTTGGCCTCATCCTCCACTCTGCCTCTCAACTATCCTCTTTTTTTACCTCTATTTTCCCCATCAGTCCTTTTTTCGCCTCATCCTCCGTTCTCCCTATCCTCATTCCTCACTTCTTTTACCTCCATTGCTTCCATGAGTCCTTCCCTTAGCTTCATCCTCTGCTCCCTCTCATCCTCCGCTCCCTTTCTCCTCCATCCTCTCTTCTTCTTTTACCTCCATTGTTTCCATCAGTCCATCCCTCTGCCTCATCCTCCACTCTTCCTCTCCTCCATCCTCACTTCTTCTTTTACCTCCATTACTTCCATCAGTCCATCCCTCTGCCTCATCCTCCATTCTCACTGTCTTCCATCCTCACTTCTCCACAGTTGTCTACATTCACCCCTCTCTTTATCCAGGCCTTTTGGGCCATTATTTTGCCTCTACCCACTAATAGCAATACACGGCCATTGGCAACCGTTCAACATTATCCTGGAAGTGGATACTAGAAGATTTATACTTTAGCGCCTTAGTGATATTCCTCTCAGTTCTATAAGATTTGTGGAAAGGCGGACATTTATAACCAGATCTTCATGAAATATGTCACCCATTACAGGCGGCCTCGATGCGGAGTGAATGTGTGAAGAGCTCAAGTCCACGGGTCCATCCAAGGATATATTGTATACGTCTCGTGCAGAAAAAATACATATCCCTGGTTCATGTCATTATTCACCTGTAGTCGGCTCTGCAGGGCGCTGTCTCCCAAATCTTGTGTTCATTGTAGGAGAGGATAATATAAGAAGTGGAATTACTCAATGTGAGCATCTCACGAACAGCTGGAAAGAGGGTCTCTTTCTCTGAAGGACCCAACTTAGGTCTCCAGCATATTAGTCCAGAGTCACCCGGCAGCGATGAAGGCTCCTTCCATGATAACATCGAAGTCAAGAAGTCGGCTCCTTTAACAATGATCTCATTGGAGGGATCCTTAGACCAATGCAAAGACTTCAGGCATGTTAATTGGTCCCAATGGAGAAATGGCCACTGAGACTTCATCAATGGAGGCCTCAGAGCTGACGTCAATATCCTGATTGAAGCGTAAAGCCCACTCACCATGCCGCATGAATCCTGATGGCTACGAGTGCTCAAGAAAGGGGGGCACTTAATTTAGAATATGCCATAACTATATGTACTGGTAGATGATTGAAGAGATGGAGAACATTCCCCACATGGACTGTGAGTTTCTTCCTTCTAAGACGCTGCGTGTTGGCAGCGGGAGAATTGATAAGTGGCGCCGCTCTTCTACAGAAGTTGTTAGAGATGTCTGCACAAAATTATTGTGTCCCCACTCTCCCGTACGCCACTAGATTACACCCAGGAGCATTAAGGCGCTGTAAAGAGAGAAGAACATTCATTCTTTCAGCTCGAAAAGAGATTTTCTTATATGACTATGTATAGCGGCCTGTAGCAATCGGCAAATACCACAATGTTCTCCTATACAGAGGAGGTCTAAGATAGCCCTCTCCTTCTCAGTACTTGTAATGGGCACGATACAGTCAGTCATGTGTATGGCAATGGACTATTACAATATCAGCGCCAATGTCACCTGAAGGGTGCAGATACTATAAAGGTGTATGTACCATAGAGGAACAAGTACCATAGAGGAGCACGTACCATAGAGGAGCTTGTAGCACTAAGGAACATGTACCACAGAGGAGCACATACCATAAAAAAGCACGTACCATTAAGGTGCATGTACCATAGAGGAGCATGTAGCACTAAGGTGCATGTAGCATTAGGGCGCATGTACCATAGAAGAGCATGTACCATAGAGGAGCATATACCATAGAGGAGCACATACCATTGAAGAAAATGTACCATTAAGGCACATGCACCTTAGAGGAGCATGTGTACCATAGAGGAGCATGTACCATAGAGGAGCATGTAGCATTAAGGCGCATGTACCATAGAAGAGCATGTACCATAGAGGAGCACTTACCATAGAGGAGCACTTACCATAGAGGAGCACATACCATAGAGGAGCACATACCATTGAAGAACATGTACCATTAAGGTGCATGTACCATAGAGGAGCATGTGTACCATAGAGGAGCATGTACTATAGAGGAGCAAGTACCATAAAGGAAAACGTGCCATAGAGGAACATGTATCATAAACACACACACCATGCCTTTTACTGGTGCTATTATAGGACATTTCCGCATTGTAAAGGGCTCTGGGATCCTGCACAGGGCTAATGGGGTGTGGATTTGGGATGGTGAATGGTGTGTATTTCAATCTTCACTGTGAGTTCCTCTCTTCTTTACAGGTGTTTAGTCCTCATCCCCACACCCTTAAGTTCTATCCACCATGGCTGCCACATCCCATCAGTGGTTGTGATCCCTGCTCTCCATGTGCTTTGCTCCAGGAGAAGAAGGGATAAATCCAAGCTGTAGATCTCTCCAGCTCTCTGAGGATAACAAAGGATTATTTCCAGACGGAGAGATTAATGATCAGATATTCTCTATTTGTCGGGATGGGGGGTTGCACATGTCTGACCGCCATGGAGAAAGAAGGAAAAGAAGAGACCCCAATCATAAAAAAACTTACATGTAGAGTCATGGACATCTTATCGGGGCTGTACTGCTCAAAAATTATCCTTAAATGTGCTTAAATTAGCAAGAAACACAAAGTAGTCATTTATATTACTTATTACAGGTGCCCCATCTCCAGTTATCAGCACGGCCTCATGTCCTGGTAGCTCCACTTCTGCTTTGTTCCATGACAGAACAGCTTTTCCGGCTTCGGCATGAGACCAATGCCGAGTGTGAAGAAAGCTGGCTGACTGCTCATTTCAATACCTAAGCCAGCCCCCTCCTTTGTCATTGTACTGGCTGTGACAGAGAAGGGGGCCGATTTAGCTATTCAGTTGAGCAGTCAACCATCCCTCTTCATACGCAGCACTTGTCACATGCTGACACCGGAAAAGCCGTATTGTCACCTTACAAACCGGAAGTGAAGCCATCAGGACTCACGGCCGAAGATCAGAAGATAACTTGCTATTTCAAGGTGATTTAGGGTTAATTTTTGAGCAGGTCAATCTCTTTAATGTAAAAAAAAAAAAACTCTTGCCGTAATCGTACTGACCTGGAGAATCGGATCACCAGGTTATGAATGCCGTAAAAATGAAACCCCCCCAAAAAAAACCACGCAGAATTGTGGTTTTTTTTCACTTTTTAACCGCACTTGAAAATTTTTCCCCATTTTTCAGAATTCTATATTGCAAAATGAATGGCGTCATTCAAAACGACAACTCATCCGGCAAAAAAAACAAGCCCTCATATGGCGGTGGTGACTGAAAAATATAAAATTTATGGGTCTTGGAAGAAAGAAAGGTGAAAATGAAAAGCGCCGCGTACACAGCTTAGAATCAGACCAAATGAGAGGGGGATAATACATTTGGCGCAACTTTATCACACCCCCTTTCCCGATAAGCCACACCCATTTCATGCTAAGCCACGCCCATTGAGTAGTTTTTCCTGATCTATATCAATCCAACCCTTATTAACACCATCTTAGCAGTCAGGACTCAAAGTTTCCAGATAAAACGGCTCCAAATTCCTTGCATAGATATAACAGAACTGTCTAGGAGAAAAATTGGCTTTGTTGCTCTTAGCAACCAATCACAGCGCAGCTTTCATTTCATATTCTACTTTTAAAAAATGAAAGTTGCCCTATGATTGGTTGCTAAGGGCAACAAAGCCAAAGACGGAGTAACACAGTGGGAGCGCCATCTTTAGCAAAACTGTCCTTGTGTCTATATCAACCAATGAGAGCTCAGCTTTCGTTTTTTAAACGGCTCTGTTAAAATGAAAGCTGTTCTGTGATTGGTTGCTATTGGAAACACATCTGTAACGGCCGCCATATTGGTTGTCACCCAGCTTTCCTGTAATCAAACATAATTAAGACATGACTGAAAACGGCCGCACTAGATCTTATATTTACAGAGGATTTTTCATTATTTTTGGGACTCAGCGCTCAGCAATCCCTCCATATCCTTTAGGCCCTAGGGGGAATCACAAATAACTACAGTCCGGATAGTAGTCTGCGGTAACGATGGCGCCAGCAGATGTCCAAGTGCAGTAAAATGGTGGAAAAAAAAAACATAATTTCGACCTCGTTTTCCAGGTTTTGTGTATACGGCGATCATTTTGTGGTAAAAATGACCTAAAAATGTGATTTTATAGGTCAATGCGATGAGAGCAAATTTATAAAGTTGTTTTTTATGTTTATTTTTTTCAATTCAAAGGGTTAAAAAAAAAAACGCAGTGAAAGCCATTATCCAAAAATGACGACAACATGGAACAGTGGTGAACTTTCCCAGCAGTGGTCGGCTGACCAAAATGACCCCAAGAGCACAGCGATCACTCATCCAAGAGGTCACAAAAGACCCCACAACAGCACCCAAACAACTGCAGGCCTCACTTGCCTCAGTTAAGGTCAGTGTTCATGACTCCACCATAAGAAAGAGACTGGGCAAAAATGGCATGCATTGCATTGCTGAGCAAAAAGAACATAAAGGCTCGTCTCAGTTTTGCCAGAAAACATCTTGATCACCAAGACTTTTGCGAGAATACTCTGTGGACTGACGAGACAAAAGTTTAACTTTTTGGAAGGTGTATGTCCTATTACATCTGGCGTAGAAGTAATACAGCATTTTAGAAAAGGAACATCATACCAACAGTAAAATATGGTGGTAGTAGTATCCTGGTCTGGGGCTGTTTTGCTGCTTCAGGACCCGGAAGACTTACTGTGGTAAATGGAACCATGAATTCTGCTGTCTACCAAAAAATCCTGAAGGAGAATGTGCGACTATCTGTTCGTGACCACAAGCTGAAACACCCTTGGGTTATGGAGCAGGACAGTGATCCAAAACACACCAGCAAGTTCGCCTCTGAATGGCTTAAGAAAAACAAAATTAAGACTTTGGAGTGGCCTAGTCAAAGTCCTGACCTTAATCCGATTGAGATGCTGTGGCCAGACCTTAAAAAGGCGGTTCATGCTCGGAAACCCTCCAATGTGGCTGAATTACAACAATTTTGCAAGGATGAGTGGCCAAAATTCCTCCAGAGTGTTGTAAAGACTCAGTGCCAGTTATCGCAAACGCTTTATTACAGTTATTGCTGCTAAGGCCCAACCGGTTATTAGGTTTAGGGGGCAATCAAAATCACACAGGGCCCTGTATGTTTGGATTTCTTTTTCCCTTAATAATAAAGACCTTCATTTAAAAATTGCATTCTGTGTTTTCTTGTGTTATCTTTATCTAATTACATTTGTTTTGTGATCTGAAACATTTAAGTGACAAACATGCAAAAACATAAGAAATCAGGAAGGGGGCAAACACTTTTTCACACCACTGTATATATATATATATATATATATATATATATATATATATATATATATATATATATTATTATTTTTTTTATTATTTTGCTGTACAGGTTAAATAATTTAGTTTTGATAGAAAGGTTCACACTATGGACTGAAACGCCGCCACAATGGGCTATTAAAATTCACTATCTTTCATATTTTGTGGGTTTGCTGCCTCCAGTTGTTTATATATACAGTATACCTAATTTTACTTATTTTTTTGCTTAATACTGTTTGCTGAGTTTTGATAGACCAGACTTTTGCAAATGCAACGATTACAGACATGGATATTTTTTAAAAAGGGGGCTTGATTGGAATTCTTAAGTTTTTTGTTTTTATAAACTTTTTTTTTTTTACACTTTTCACTTTATTTTTTTAGTCCCCTTTTGAGAACTTGAATCTGCGACCTATATACTGCAATACAACAAGGCGGGAAAGGGCCTAATGGACGCTGGAGCGGACACCTGGACCCTTAGATTGACAGCTCCTGAGCACCCGTCATTTGGTGCCACCGTCCAACAGCAGCGGCTGATGAAATCGCTCCGCTTATTTTAGGAAATTGACAGTAAAGCTATAGGCAAAGTCTTCTAATGAGCGACATGTCAGATGCGGTGAGCGTCACTGTCGCTGCAAGTAGAGAACGGGGGACTTATATCTGCGATGTACAATATCCCGGCTGCAGAATCAGGACCCCGAACTCATCATCATTCATAAATAAGATGTTTTAAAGGGGACCTTCAGTCACATGACTCACCCAAAAAGGACCCCTTTCAAAGGATTAGAATTGGAACTGTGTGAGTATACCTTACATTGTGATAGTAAGAAGAGCAGCTCTGAAGCACAAACTGCTGCTCTGTGAAAAAAGGCAGGAAATGGGAGCAACAGGCCGATGTCCAACACTTCCTATACATGCTCATGTTCACACTGACTTCCACCAAAAATCCAGGATATTTGATCATCTGCCGCCGTTCAGCTGTCACTAGTGCCGGGTACAGGAATTCGGCTGATGTTACACATTGTGATTATCCAGGGTTATTGTATATGATCACACATGGTATATACATGTCATACCGCATTACAGCATAAATCCATGCCAGGAGGCCTCCTCTAAGCTGCCGCTAATATGTAATATCTCCAGTAATTCTGCTTTTTGAAGGATGAGGAAAGGAAATTGTATCCAGATGAAAGGCAGAAAAAGGATTTATGGAAGGACGGGTTACAGTCTCCGAATGAACAATAAGAGAATGTGACAGCCTGACATGAGCGCCGCCGACCGCGAATATTTTATACCAGACTATAATAACTCGATAGTTACATGGAAATGGAGCGAGGCAAAGAGACGAGGAGATTCAATATAAGGAAATCACGAGGAAAAGAGATTGTCTGCTTGCAGCTAAACATCTTTATTAAGGCTTCAAGGGAATGTCCACTTCTGAGCCCCACTGTACATACAAGTATTAGCTATAGTATGTATGTCACTGTGTGCATGCATTACTGACCATGTACTGATCCTGAGTTACATCCTGTATTATACTCCAGAACTGCACTCACTATTCTGCTGGTGCAGTCACTGTGTACATACATTACATTACTGATCCTGAGTTACATCCTGTATTATACTCCAGAGCTGCACTCACTATTCTGCTGGTGCAGTCACTGTGTACATACATTACATTACTGATCCTGAGTTACATCCTGTATTATACCCCAGAGCTGCACTCACTATTCTGCTGGTGCAGTCATTGTGTACATACATTACTGATCCTGAGTTACATCCTGTATTATACTCCAGAGCTGCACTCACTATTCTGCTGGTGCAGTCACTGTGTACATACATTACATTACTGATCCTGAGTTACATCCTGTATTATACTCCAGAGCTGCACTCACTATTCTGCTGGTGCAGTCACTGTGTACATACATTACATTACTGATCCTGAGTTACATCCTGTATTATACTCCAGAGCTGCACTCACTATTCTGCTGGTGCAGTCACTGTGTACATACATTACATTACTGATCCTGAGTTACATCCTGTATTATACTCCAGAGCTGCACTCACTATTCTGCTGGTGCAGTCACTGTGTACATACATTACATTACTGATCCTGAGTTACATCCTGTATTATACTCCAGAGCTGCACTCACTATTCTGCTGGGGCAGTCACTGTGTACATACATTACATTACTGATCCTGAGTTACATCCTGTATTATACTCCAGAACTGCACTCACTATTCTGCTGGTGCAGTCACTGTGTACATACATTACATTACTGATCCTGAGTTACATCCTGTATTATACTCCAGAGCTGCACTCACTATTCTGCTGGTGCAGTCACTGTGTACATACATTACATTACTGATCCTGAGTTACATCCTGTATTATACTCCAGAGCTGCACTCACTATCCTGCTGATGCAGTCACTGTGTATATACATTACATTACTGATCCTGAGTTACATCCTGTATTATACTCCAGAGCTGCACTCACTATTCTGCTGGTGCAGTCACTGTGTACATACATTACATTACTGATCCTGAGTTACATCCTGTATTATACCCCAGAGCTGCACTCACTATTCTACTGGTGCAGTCACTGTGTACATACATTACATTACTGATCCTGAGTTACATCCTGTATTATACCCCAGAGCTGCACTCACTATTCTACTGGTGCAGTCACTGTGTACATACATTACTGATCCTGAGTTACCTCCTGTATTATACTCCAGAGCTGCACTCACTATTCTGCTGGTGCAGTCACTGTGTACATACATTACATTACTGATCCTGAGTTACATCCTGTATTATACTCCAGAGCGGCACTCGCTATTCTGCTGGTGCAGTCACTGTGTACATACATTACATTACTGATCCTGAGTTACATCCTGTATTATACTCCAGAGCTGCACTCACTATTCTGCTGCTGCAGTCACTGTGTACATACATTACATTACTGATCCTGAGTTACATCCTGTATTATACCCCAGAGCTGCACTCACTATCCTGCTGATGCAGTCACTGTGTACATACATTACATTACTGATCCTGAGTTACATCCTGTATTATACCCCAGAGCTGCACTCACTATTCTACTGGTGCAGTCACTGTGTACATACATTACTGATCCTGAGTTACCTCCTGTATTATACTCCAGAGCTGCACTCACTATTCTGCTGGTGCAGTCACTGTGTACATACATTACATTACTGATCCTGAGTTACATCCTGTATTATACTCCAGAGCGGCACTCACTATTCTGCTGGTGCAGTCACTGTGTACATACATTACATTACTGATCCTGAGTTACATCCTGTATTATACTCCAGAGCTGCACTCACTATTCTGCTGGTGCAGTCACTGTGTACATACATTACATTACTGATCCTGAGTTACATCCTGTATTACACTCCAGAGCTGCACTCACTATTCTGCTGGTGCAGTCACTGTGTACATACATTACATTACTGATCCTGAGTTACATCCTGTATTATACTCCAGAGCAACACTCACTATTCTGCTGGTGCAGTCACTGTGTACATACATTACATTACTGATCCTGAGTTACATCCTGTATTATACCCCAGAGCTGCACTCACTATTCTGCTGGTGTAGTCACTGTGTACATACATTATATTACTGATCCTGAGTTACCTTCTGTATTATACTCCAGAGCTGCACTCACTGCACTCACTATTCTGCTGGTGTAGTCACTGTGTACATACATTATATTACTGATCCTGAGTTACCTTCTGTATTATACTCCAGAGCTGCAGTCACTATTCTGCTGGTGCAGTCACTGTGTACATACATTACATTACTGATCCTGAGTTACATCCTGTATTATACCCCAGAGCTGCACTCACTATTCTACTGGTGCAGTCACTGTGTACATACATTACTGATCCTGAGTTACCTCCTGTATTATACTCCAGAGCTGCACTCACTATTCTGCTGGTGCAGTCACTGTGTACATACATTACATTACTGATCCTGAGTTACATCCTGTATTATACTCCAGAGCGGCACTCGCTATTCTGCTGGTGCAGTCACTGTGTACATACATTACATTACTGATCCTGAGTTACATCCTGTATTATACCCCAGAGCTGCACTCACTATTCTACTGGTGCAGTCACTGTGTACATACATTACTGATCCTGAGTTACCTCCTGTATTATACTCCAGAGCTGCACTCACTATTCTGCTGGTGCAGTCACTGTGTACATACATTACATTACTGATCCTGAGTTACATCCTGTATTATACTCCAGAGCGGCACTCACTATTCTGCTGGTGCAGTCACTGTGTACATACATTACATTACTGATCCTGAGTTACATCCTGTATTATACTCCAGAGCTGCACTCACTATTCTGCTGGTGCAGTCACTGTATACATACATTACATTACTGATCCTGAGTTACATCCTGTATTATACCCCAGAGCTGCACTCACTATTCTGCTGGTGCAGTCACTGTGTACATACATTACATTACTGATCCTGAGTTACATCCTGTATTACACTCCAGAGCTGCACTCACTATTCTGCTGGTGCAGTCACTGTGTACATACATTACATTACTGATCCTGAGTTACATCCTGTATTATACTCCAGAGCAACACTCACTATTCTGCTGGTGCAGTCACTGTGTACATACATTACATTACTGATCCTGAGTTACATCCTGAATTATACCCCAGAGCTGCACTCACTATTCTGCTGGTGTAGTCACTGTGTACATACATTATATTACTGATCCTGAGTTACCTTCTGTATTATACTCCAGAGCTGCACTCACTGCACTCACTATTCTGCTGGTGTAGTCACTGTGTACATACATTACATTATTGATCCTGAGTTACATCCTGTATTATACTCCAGAGCTGCACTCACTATTCTGCTGGTGCAGTCACTGTGTACATACATTACATTACTGATCCTGAGTTACATCCTGTATTATACTCCAGAGCTGCACTCACTATTCTGCTGGTGCAGTCACTGTGTACATATATTACATTACTGATCCTGAGTTACATCCTGTATTATACTCCAGAGCAGCACTCACAATTCTGCTGGTGCACTCACTGTGTGCATACATTACATTACTGATCCTGAGTTATCTCCTGTATTGTACTCCAGAGCTGCACTCACTATTCTGCTGGTGCACTCACTGTGTCCATACATTACATTACTGATCCTGAGTTACCTCCTGCATTATACTCCAGAGCTGCACTCACTATTCTGCTGGTGCACTCACTGTGTACATACATTACATTACTGATCCTGAGTTACCTCCTGTATTATACTCCAGAGCTGCACTCACTATTCTGCTGGTGCAGTCACTGTGTACATACATTACATTACTGATCCTGAGTTATATCCGGTACTATACTCCAGAGCTGCAGTCACTATTCTGCTGGTGCAGTCACTGTGTACATACATTACATTACTGACCCTGAGTTACATCCTGTATTATACCCCAGAGCTGCACTCACTATTCTGTTAGTGCAGTCACTGTGTACATACATTACATTACTGATCCTGAGTTATATCCGGTATTATACTCCAGAGCTGCACTCACTATTCTGCTAGTGCAGTCACTGTGTACATACATTACATTACTGATCCTGAGTTACCTCCTGTATTATAGTCCAGAGCTGCACTCACTATTCTGCTGGTGCACTCACTGTGTACATACATTGCATTACTGATCCTGAGTTATATCCGGTATTATACTCCAGAGCTGCACTCACTATTCTGCTAGTGCAGTCACTGTATATACATTACATTACTTATCTTGTAAAAGTTATGAGCCAATGCAAAAGTATAGTCAGTTTATATGTCATGAAGTTCTAACTAGATACAGAGATACATGATAAGATCCTGTCTGCAGTCACCACTAGGGGGAGCTCCCTGTATACAGAGATACATGATAAGATCCAGTCTGCAGCCACCACTAGGGGGAGCTCCCTGTATACAGAGATACATGATAAGCTTCTGTCTGCATTCACCACTAGGAGGAGCTCCCTGTATACAGAGATACATGATAAGATCCTGTCTGCAGCCACCACTATGGGGAGCTCCCTGTATACAGAGATACATGATAAGATTCTGTCTGGAGCCACCACTAGGGGGAGCTCCCTGTATACAGAGATACATGATAAGATTCTGTCTGCAGCCACCACTAGGCGGAGCTCCCTGTATACAGAGATACATGATTAGATACTGTCTGCGGTCACCACTAGGGGGAGCTCCCTGTATACAGAGATACATGATAAGATTCTGTCTGCAGCCACCACTAGGGGGAGCTCCCTGTATACATAGATACAGGATAAGATTCTGTCTGCAGCCACCACTAGGGGGAGCTCCCTGTATACAGCGATACATGATAAGATTCTGTCTGCAGCCACCACTAGGGGGAGCTCCCTGTATACAGAGATACACGATAAGATCCTTTGTGCAGCCACCACTAAGGGGAGCTCCATTTATACAGAGATACATGATAAAATTCTGTCTGCAGCCACCACTAGGGGGAGTTCCCTGTATACAGAGATACAGGATAAGATTCTGTCTGCAGCCATCACTAGGGGGAGCTCCCTGTATACAGAGATACATGATAAGATCTTGTCTACAGTCACCACTAGGGGTAGCTCCCTGTATACAGAGATACATGATAAGATTCTGTCTGCAGCCACCACTAGGGGGACCTCCCTGTATACAGAGATACATGATAAGATCCTGTCTGCAGACACCACTAGGGGGAGCTCCCAGTATACAGAGATACATGATAAGATTCTGTCTGCAGCCACCACTAGGGGGAGCTCCCTGTATACAGAGATACATGATAAGATCCCGTCTGCAGCCACCACTAGTGGGAGCTCCCTGTATACAGAGATACATGATAAGATCCTGTCTGCAGTCTCCACTAGGGGGAGCTCCCTGTATATAGAGATACATGATAAGATTCTGTCTGCAGTCACCACTAGGGGGAGCTCCCTGTATACAGAGATACATGATAAGATTCTGTCTGCAGTCACCACTAGGGGGAGCTCCCTGAATACAGAGATAAACGATAAGATCCTGTCTGCAGCCACCACTAGGGGGAGCTCCCTGTATATAGAGATACATGATAAGATTCTGTCTGCAGTCACCACTAGGGGGAGCTCCCTGTATACAGAGATACATGATAAGATTCTGTCTGCAGTCACCACTAGAGAGAGCTCCCTGTATACAGAGATACATGATAAGATCCTGTCTGTATCCACCACTAGGGGGAGCTCCCTGTATACAGAGATACATGATAAGGTTCTGTCTGCAGTCACCACTAGGGGGAGCTCCCTGTATACAGGGATACATTATTATTATTTATTATTATAGCGCTATTAATTCTATGGCGCTTTACATGTGAAAGGGATATACATAGCACAAACAATTACAATACATTTTGAAAAATACAAGTCGGTGACTGGTACAGGAGGAGCGAGGACCCTGCCCGCGAGGGCTCACAGTCTACAGGGGATGGGTGAGGATACAGTAGGTGGGGGTAGAGCTGGTCGTGCAGCGGTATGGTGGAGCGAGGACCCTGCCTGCGAGGGCTCACAGTCTACAGGGGATGGATGAGGATACAGTAGGTGAGGGTAGAGCTGGTCGTGTAGCGGTATGGTGGAGCGAGGACCCTGCCCGCGAGGGCTCACAATCTACAGGGGATGGGTGAGGATACAGTAGGTGAGGGTAGAGCTGGTCGTGCAGCGGTATGGTGGAGCGAGGACCCTGCCTGCGAGGGCTCACAGTCTACAGGGGATGGATGAGGATACAGTAGGTGAGGGTAGAGCTGGTCGTGTAGCGGTATGGTGGAGCGAGGACCCTGCCCGCGAGGGCTCACAATCTACAGGGGATGGGTGAGGATACAGTAGGTGAGGGTAGAGCTGGTCGTGCAGCGGTATGGTGGAGCGAGGACCCTACCTGCGAGGGCTCACAATCTACAAGGGATGGATGAGGATACAGTAGGTGAGAGTAGAGCTGGTCGTGCAGCGGTATGGTGGAGCGAGGACCCTGCCTGCGAGGGCTCACAATCTACAAGGGATGGATGAGGATACAGTAGGTGAGGGTAGAGCTGGTCGTGCAGCGGTATGGTGGAGCGAGGACCCTGCCTGTGAGGGCTCACAATCTACAGGGGATGGGTGAGGATACAGTAGGTGAGGGTAGAGCTGGTCGTGTAGCGGTATGGTGGAGCGAGGACCCTGCCTGCGAGGGCTCACAATCTACAGGGGATGGGTGAGGATACAGTAGGTGAGGGTAGAGCTGGTCGTGCAGCGGTATGGTGGAGGTACAGGAGGAGAGAGGACCCTGCCTGCGAGGGCTCACAATCTACAAGGGATGGATGAGGATACAGTAGGTGAGAGTAGAGATGGTCGTGCAGCGGTATGGTGGAGCGAGGACCCTGCCCGCGAGGGCTCACAATCTACAGGGGATGGGTGAGGATACAGTAGGTGAGAGTAGAGATGGTCGTGCAGCAGTATGGTGGAGCAAGGGTTACTGCAGGTTGTAGGCTTGTCGGAAGAGGTGGGTCTTCAGGTTCCCTTTGAAGGCTTCCATGGTAGGCGAGAGTCTGATGTGTTGGGGTAGAGAGTTCCAGAGTAGGGGGGAAGCACAGGAGAAATCTTATATACGGTTGTGGGAAGAGGGGATAAGACGGGAGTAGAGAAGGAGATCTTGTGAGGATCGGAGGCTGCGTGCAGGTATGTACCGGGAGACTAGGTCACAAATATATGGAGGAGACAGGTTGTGGATGGCTTTGTATGTCATGGTTAGGGTTTTGAACTGGAGTCTCTGGGCAATGGGGAGCCAGTGAAGAGATTGACAGAGAGGAGAGGCCGGGGAATAGCGGGGGGACAGGTGGATTAGTCGGGCAGCAGAGTTTAGGATAGATTGGAGGGGTGCGAGAGTGTTAGAGGGGAGGCCACAGAGCAGGAGGTTGCAGTAGTCAAGGTGGGAGATGATGAGGGCGTGCACTAGGGTTTTTGCAGATTCATGGTTGAGGAATGAGCGGATCCGGGAGATATTTTTGAGTTGGAGTCGGCAGGAAGTGGGAAGGGCTTGGATATGAGGTTTGAAGGAGAGTTCAGAGTCCAGGGTTACCCCGAGGCAGCGAGCTTGCGGGACTCGGGAGAGTGGGCAGCCATTGACTTTGATGGATAGGTCAGTTGGGGGGATGAATAAGATGGTGGAAAGATGATGAATTCAGTGTTATCCAGGTTAAGTTTTAGGAATCTAGCAGAGAAGAAGGATGAGATGGCGGACAGACATTGTGGGATTTTGGTTAGTAAGGAGGAGATAGCGGGTCCAGAGAGGTAGATCTGTGTGTCATCAGCATAGAGGTGATAATGAAAGCCATGAGACTCTATGAGCTGTCCCAGGCCAAAGGTGTAGATGGAGAAGAGCAGGGGTCCTATAACTGAACCTTGGGGGACACCGACATATAGGGGGCGAGATGAGGAGGTGGTGTGTGAGTGGGAGACACTGAATGTCCGGTCTGTTAAATATGAGAAGATCCAAGATAGGGCTAAGTCTGTGATGCCGAGAGATGAGAGTCTGTAGTAAGAGGGAATGGTCCACTGTGTCAAAGGCCGATGACAAGTCCAGGAGGAGGAGGACAGAGCAGTGACGCTTCGATTTGGTGATTAGTAGGTCGTTGGTGACTCTAATCAGGGCAGTTTCAGTGGAGTGGTGCCGTCGGAAGCCAGATTGTAGGCGGTCAAAGAGGGAGCAGGAGGAGAGGTGGGAGGACAGTTCAAAATGGACGTGTTGTTCCAGTAGTTTTGAGGTGTAAGGGAGAAATGATATGGGGCGATAGCTAGTCAGAGAGGATGGATCAAGGGAAGGCTTTTTGAGGATGGGTGTGATCGAGGCATGTTTGAAGGTGGGTTAGGGTTGGGATGAGGACTGTGGTGAGGTTAGGGATGAGGTGGGACGAGATTGGGTCAAGTTCACAGGTGTTGAGGTGTGATTTGGAGAGTAAAGAGGAAAGTTGATCGTAATGGTGGAGAAGCTGGTTTTGGAGGAGGAGGGTTGAGTAGATATGAGGAGGGGCTGTGGGGACTTTAGGCAAAAGCTTTGTCTGATGGTGTCAATCTTCTGATTGAAGAATGAGGCAAAGTCTTCGGCTGAGATGAGAGAAGAGGGAGGAGGTGCTGGGGGACGAAGGAGAGAATTGAAAGTGTTGAATAGCTGTTTAGGGTTGTGAGACAGGGATGATATGAGAGATGAGAAGTATGTTTGTTTTGCTGCAGTAAATGTGGACCCGAAAGTAGTGTGGGATTGTTTGAATGTGATGAAATGCTCGTTGGAGTGGGACCTTTTCCATTTCCACTAAGTAACCCTGGAGGCCCGTCGCAATTCTTTGGTTAGGCTGGTGTGCCAGGGTTGTCTGTTGATTGTGCGAGCTTTGGTATGTGTGAGGAGGGCGACCAAATTGAGAGCTGCAGCTGTTGTGGTGTTGTATAAAGTGACAGCAACATCTGCATCATGTAAGGAACTAATGTCTGTAAGAGGGAGAAGGGATTCAGAAAGTGAGTGTAGGTGAAGGTGTTTGAGTTTTCTGCGAGGGTGTGCAAGTTGGTGGAGTGGGGATTGTGCACCTGGAGAGGAGAGGGTAGAGAATGTAAGTAGGTTGTGGTCAGAGAGAGGGAGAGGTGAGTTAGAGACTTTAGATAGGGAGCAGAGGCAGGTGAAGATGAGGTCCAGTGTGTGTCTATCTTTGTGAGTGGGAGCCAAAGACCACCGAGCAAGGCTTAAGGAGGAAGTGAGGGATAGAAGCTTAGGGACAGATGAGTGGGAAGTGTCAATGGGGATGTTGAAGTCACCCATGATAGTGGGGATGTCAGCGGAAAGGAAATGAAGCACCAAGGTGGTGAAGTAGTTACATGATAAGATCCTGTCCGTAGCCACCACTAGGAGGAACTCCCTGTATACAGAGATACATGATAAGATTCTGTCTGCAGCCACCACTAGGGGGAGCTCCCTGTACACAGAGATACATGATGGGATTCTGTCTGCAGCCACCACTAGGGGGAGCTCCCTGTATACAGAGATACATGATAAGATTCTGTCTGCAGTCATCACTAGGGGGAGCTCCCTGTATACAGAGATACATGATAAGATTCTGTCTGCAGCCACCACTAGGAGGAACTCCCTGTATACAGAGATACATGATAAGATTCTGTCTGCAGTCATCACTAGGGGGAGCTCCCTGTATACAGAGATACATGATAAGATCCTGTCTGCTGCCACCACTAGGGGGAGCTCCCTGTATACTGAGATACATGATAAGATTCTGTCTGCAGCCACCACTAGGAGGAACTCCCTGTATACAGAGATATATGATAAGATTCTGTATGCAGCCACCACTAGGGGGAGCTCCCTGTATACAGAGAAACATGATAAGATCCTGTCTGCAGCCACCACTAGAGGGAGCTCCCTGTATACAGGGATACATGATAAGATTCTGTCTGCAGACACCACTAGGGGGAGCTCTCTTGTGTAAAGAGATACATAATAAGGTTCTGTCTGCAGCCACCACTAGGGGGAGCTCGCTGTATACAGAGATACAGGATAAGATTCTGCCTGCAGTCACCACTAGGGGGAGCTCCTGTGTACAGAGATACATGATAAGAATCTGTCTGCAGCCACCACTAGGGGGAGCTCCCTGTATACAGAGATACATGATAAGATCCTGTCTGCAGCCACCACTAGGGGGAGCTCCCTGTATACAGAGATACATGATAAGATTCTATCTGCAGCCACCACTAGGGGGAGCTCCCTGTATACAGAGATACATGGTAAGATTCTGTCTGCAGCCACCACTAGGGGGAGCTCCCTTGTGTAAAGAGATACATGATAAGATTCTGTCTGCAGTCACTACTAGGGGGAGCTCCCTTGTGTAAAGAGATATATGATAAGATTCTGTCTGCAGCCACCACTAGGGGGAGCTCCCTGTATACAGAGATACAGGATAAGATTCTGTCTGCAGTCACCACTAGGGGGAGCTCCCTTGTGTAAAGAGATACATGATAAGATACTGTCTGCAGCCTCCACTAGGGCGAGCTCCCTGTATACAGAGATACATGATAAGGTTATGTCTGCAGCCCCACTAGGGGGAGCTCCCTGTATACAGAGATACATGATAAGATTCTGTCTGCAGTCACCACTAGGGGGAGCTCCCTGTATACAGAGATACATGATAAGGATTGTGCTCCCTCTGGTGGTTGCTCCAGGCAGACAGGATTTATCATGTAACTCTTTATATTAGCAGTGGATTTGGAGCTCTGTATCAGGAGGGTAGATCTCAGACGGCTTGTACTTTCCTTATGGTGGAGTAAGAGTTGTTTCAGGTTCTTCTTTCTGGCTGTTGGAGCTTCTTCCTCTCTGTCCCGGTCGTCACCTCATTGTCTCCTTTTACATATCAGATAGAATTGGGTAAATATTTTGGGTTGCACCAGTGATTCTAATATGGGCTGTCAGGCAAAATGTATTTTTGGTCCTAGCTTTAAAAAAAATGAGAGCTGTCTCAAATTTCCACCCCCCCTGTCCATTTGTAAGACATAGAACTGCAGTGCTTGCCCCCACCCTAAGAATTTTTATTACCGTCGTAAACCCTCAGCGCAGAGCAGCTTCTAGTTCAAAATAGTTATTCCCTCCAAAATTCCCATTGTTTAAAAGTTTGTACAGTTAATGTAGAATTTAAAAACGCACATGACGGTCACAAACACAGGGACCACATTTTTGGAATGCTCACCTTTTTCCCATTATAATAGTATATCTTGCATAACTGAGAAACGACCGGGAACTGGGATAATGGATTCTGAGCTTCTGAGCGTCATAGCGATTTCATATTTGATATCAATCTTCATGAATAGTGGTGACGGCCAACATGATGTCTCCATCTTGGATGTGGGACCCCCCCACACCAAGATATGAAATCTGAAGGTTTTTATGTTCTATGCAGCTGGGTGGTTTCACAAAACCGAGCCCCGGTGTGAGGTAAACAATATGGGTGTCTCCTAATCATTTGGCCCCTTTAGTAAAAACCAGAACGGCCATTTTCCAAGTCATTCCAACCAGGGACGTCAGACGCATGCCCTACACGCTGCATGAAGGAATCACATCTACTTTCCGGGGAGCCGTCCCCCCCATAGAATCTGAGACCATCACCACGTGGCGCAGGTTTTGCTATCACTTATCCCTTTTATTTTAATAACTGTTTATGCATATATGTAAATTGTCTCTTTTATAATATCTTGTATATCTTTTGTAAACACTGCCCCCTTTTGGGAGTAAATCATTATTATTTACCAGTTTCGTTCTTCTTGTCCTATGTCGAGCAAACACGTTCCTCACCCGCTAATTCACGTTACCTACCAGGTACCCGATCCACCTGTTAAGCGATCGGTGGTGGCAGTATACCAGTATTTATGTGATATTGTGGTTTGAGGGTGGCTGGTCGGAGGTATATATACGTTCCTGGAAGGAACTGGTGGTATATATACGTCCTGTCACATCACGTGCCGCAATAGTCGACAGAAAATAGAGCAGCTGCACCCGTGCTTATCCTCGGTCAATACCGTGTGTGACCAGCAGGATAAGGGGGCGCCAGAGAGCTGCAAGGTCTGACCCAAAAGTGGGTGCTGTTTCATGACATGGGCTATGATCTATTTCTAACCCCAGACTATCAAGTGTGAGGGTGTTAAGAATGCAACCAATGCCCCACAAAAATAATTAGTGATCGGCTTAATGATCCTTAAGAAAGATTTTCCCAACGAGCGGATAAGTCATTCTCATTACATCCCGAAGTCTTATGACTCCACAGATCCTGAGTCCGAGGCGCTGCGCTGCTTATTATATGCACGCCCTGCCGCTGCCGCAGACAGATGGACAGCCGGTATTCCCTGCTCAGCTATTACAGCCATATTGGAAGGCTTAATCTTTCTCTTTCCTGCGGAAAATGCACATGAAAATGTATTCTAAAAAAAAAGCCTCGACATCTCTTCATCGTTAGGACCCACATACAGCAGCCCCCACCTCAGCTTCCTTAGATAAAGGATTGAGTTTAACTTCCCTACAACCTAAACACCAATTATTATCAGATGGATCCATAAAACTTAAGTTTTCAGAGTTGTACTGCTCTTACTATAAAAAATCCTTTCCAATACTTCATATGATATTTCTGAAACTGCTTATCTCAGATATTCTGTGCCTACTACTTAAAAAGTATAATCATACGTGCTTACTTATTTCTATGTAGAGTATAAGTCTGGATTTGTTCACACATGCAGCAAAAATAAACTGCCTTTACTGTGAAGAACCCTTCCCAAATCTGAATTTTTTGCCCTTACAAAATCAGATGTAATGAATCTTATGGAGCACTTGGTTATAACAGGTTCTTTGATCTATTTGTGTGTGGACAATTTACTTATTATTTATATTTTCTCTTTACTGAATAAACCTAGAGTTGACGAGTGAGAATTTATAATTCAGTGAACGATTGTTCCTTAAAAATTTTTTCAGTCTCCAACTTTGTACTGAAGAACTGAAATAAATTAACTTTTTGATGATATTCTAATTTTGTAAGATGCACCTGGATTTTTTTTTGGGAAGAATGTTTAAAAATTCCAATGTTTATTTGCTCTTACTGTAAATAATCCTTTCCATCCTAGTATTTTACAGCTAGTTTTTGGATGGTGTTGGTAGCACTTAATCTTGACCTCTTCCCATACTTAAAGCCATGCCTGCACTCTCAACTAATGGTTACTCTTAACACCATTTCACTATTTTTTTCCTTAATTTTATCTAATCAAAAAGTTTAACTGCTCTTACTACAAAGAAGTCCTCCCACTACCGAAGATAATAATTCTATTTTTTTCCACTGACAATAGATGAATGTGGTTAAATAGTGTTTAGTGACTTCTATGAGTCAATTACTCTAGAAGAAATGCTCTTACTGTAAAAAATCCTTTTGCTATAGATAACATTTGCTGCATTGTAATAAAAAAAGAAAATATAAACTATGTTCGACCTGTCCTGATGTACCAAGACCTCCTGTCAGGGGCGGCTGGGAGTGTGATAGAGTCAACCAGCTCCTGAAAGGGGGCTCATTTTTATCTTTACCATGGGGCCCTGTGACTGAGATCGTGCGACCATGCTCGGGTGGCTAACCACTGCATACTACAAAAAGACTATGTCCTTCTCATGAACTGGTGCCTGGAAACTGAGCGGCATGATCACAATAAAAGCCTAAGAAGCCACAATATCTGCTGCATTATTGCCCGCAGATTATTGCTCCACGTCTGCTCAGATTCGTCCTCCTCATTAAACAAGCCGAGGAACGGCGCATTGCATGTGATGACCGAGCTGCGCACACGAGGCTCTGCGTCAACAAACACTCAAATATTGACATGAAATCCTGCAATTAGGAGATTAACGAGGGGGGGAAATTCCCATTGGGACAAAGCAGGGAGGCATCTCTGAGGGCATTTCTGGAGGCATCTCTGAGGGCATTTCTGGAGGCATCTCTGAGGGCATTTCTGGAGGCATCTCTGAGGGCATTTCTGGAGGTATCTCTGAGGGCATTTCTGGAGGTATCTCTGAGAGCATTTCTGGAGGCATCTCTGAGGGCATTTCTGGAGGTATCTCTGAGAGCATTTCTGGAGGTATCTTTGGAGACATCTTTGGCTGGAGGCATCTCTATAGGCATCTCTGGGGGCATTTCTGGAGGTTTCTCTGAGGGCATCTCTGGCTGGAGGTATCTCTGAGGGCATCTCTGGCTGGAGGTATCTCTGAGGGCATCTCTGCTGGAGGCATCTCTGAGGGCATCTCTGGCTGGAGGCATCTCTGAGGGCATCTCTGGCTGGAGGCATCTCTGAGGGCATCTCTGGCTGGAGGCATCTCTGGAGACATCTCAGGGCATGTCTGAGGACATCTCTGGCTGGAGGTATCTCTGAGGGCATCTCTGGCTGGAGGCATCTCTGGGGGCATTTCTGGAGGTATCTCTGAGGGCATCTCTGGCTGGAGGTATCTCTGAGGGCATCTCTGGCTGGAGGTATCTCTGAGGGCATCTCTGGCTGGAGGCATCTCTGAGGGCATCTCTGGCTGGAGGCATCTCTGAGGGCATCTCTGGCTGGAGGCATCTCTGGAGACATCTCAGGGCATGTCTGAGGACATCTCTGGCTGGAGGTATCTCTGAGGGCATCTCTGGCTGGAGGCATCTCTGAGGGCATCTCTGGCTGGAGGCATCTCTGAGGGCATCTCTGGCTGGAGGCATCTCTGGAGACATCTCAGGGCATGTCTGAGGACATCTCTGGCTGGAGGTATCTCTGAGGGCATCTCTGGCTGGAGGCATCTCTGGGGGCATTTCTGGAGGTATCTCTGAGGGCATCTCTGGCTGGAGGTATCTCTGAGGGCATCTCTGGCTGGAGGCATCTCTGAGGGCATCTCTGGCTGGAGGCATCTCTGGAGACATCTCAGGGCATGTCTGAGGACATCTCTGGCTGGAGGTATCTCTGAGGGCATCTCTGGCTGGAGGCATCTCTGAGGGCATCTCTGGCTGGAGGCATCTCTGAGGGCATCTCTGGCTGGAGGCATCTCTGAGGGCATCTCTGGCTGGAGGCATCTCTGGAGACATCTCAGGGCATGTCTGAGGACATCTCTGGCTGGAGGTATCTCTGAGGGCATCTCTGGCTGGAGGCATCTCTGGGGGCATTTCTGGAGGTATCTCTGAGGGCATCTCTGGCTGGAGGTATCTCTGAGGGCATCTCTGGCTGGAGGTATCTCTGAGGGCATCTCTGGCTGGAGGCATCTCTGAGGGCATCTCTGGCTGGAGGCATCTCTGAGGGCATCTCTGGCTGGAGGCATCTCTGAGGGCATCTCTGGCTGGAGGCATCTCTGAGGGCATCTCTGGCTGGAGGCATCTCTGGAGACATCTCAGGGCATGTCTGAGGACATCTCTGGCTGGAGGTATCTCTGAGGGCATCTCTGGCTGGAGGCATCTCTGAGGGCATCTCTGTGAGCATCTGTGGAAACATCTTTGGAGGCTTCTCTAAGGGCATCTCTGGAGGCATCTTTGAAGGCTTATCTGTGAGCTCCAGACAATTTCCTGTTATGTCCAGGCTGATGGATGATCTCTGAGATGAGCAGATCATCAAGTGGTTAAGGCAGCGGTGGCAGTGTCTGCTCTCCTGTGGTTGTTTTCCTTCACCTCTGTCTACACTCTTTTCTTTCTTGCTCTTTATTCATTTGCTCTCTATCTTTGTCTCCTCCTCTGCCTCTTACCCTCCCTCCATCTCCTGCTGTGAAACACAGCAGTGAGGGAGAGAGCAACAGCAACAGAGGCGATCCAGCCCTTCCCCTCTTCCACATCTCCTCTGCATCTTTCCTCAGATCCGCTCTTCTCTCCACCTGTGGTCCTCGGGCTTCCCGGGGTGAGAGGTAAGTTCAACTTAAAGGGTTAATGAGACAAGACGAAAGGGGTCCCGGGCGATATTCCTCAGGTTGCACTTATGTGGCGGGTTGGCGGGGGAGGATGGGGTTGGAGTTGCATGGATATGCGAGGAATACTGGCGCGGAAGGGGTTAACGGCGAAACGCTCTTCGTGTGCATTCTGCGGCTTTTCTTTGAAGTTCCGGAGGTAATGCTCTGCAGAACAGAACAGGAAGGTGCGACGGTGCAGAGATGGGGAGAAGTTCATGACTAGGTACAGAATATAAGGTCCATGTGCAGGACACTACAGGACAGGACCCGGCTCTGGTGACCCAGCTCTTCTGTCTGCATGACCCCAAACCAAAATCTACTCGCTGTCTTCCATTTCTTATCCGAATTCTAGGACTTGTCGCACTCCTCCACCAGAACCTGCACACAACCACCCATCACCTACAACCTGAAGGGTCGCACTAGAGCCTGACCCTCTACTCTCCTGCCTGACCCTTTACTCTCTCCTGCCTGACCCTCTACTCTCTCCTTCCTGACCCTCTACTCTCTCCTGCTCTTTACCTGCCTGACCCTCTACTCTCCTTCCTGACCCTCTACTCTCTCCTGCTCTTTACCTGCCTGACCCTCTACTCTCCTTCCTGACCCTCTACTCTCTCCTGCTCTTTACCTGCCTGACCCTCTACTCTCCTGCCTGACCCTTTACTCTCCTGCCTGATCCTCTACTCTCTCCTTCCTGACCCTCTACTCTCTCCTGCTCTTTACCTGCCTGACCCTCTACTCTCCTTCCTGACCCTCTGCTTTCTCCTGCCTGACCCTCTACTCTCCTGCCTGATCCTCTGCTTTCTCCTGCCTGACCCTCTACTCTTCTGCCTGACCCTCTGCTTTCTCCTGCCTGACCCTCTACTCTCCTTCCTGATCCTCTGCTTTCTCCTGCCTGACGCTCTACTCTCCTGCCTGATCCTCTGCTTTCTCCTGCCTGACCCTCTACTCTCCTGCCTGATCCTCTGCTTTCTCCTGCCTGACCCTCTACTCTCCTGCCTGACCCTCTACTCTCCTGCCTGATCCTCTGCTTTCTCCTGCCTGACCCTCTACTCTCCTGCCTGATCCTCTGCATTCTCCTGCCTGACCCTCTACTCTCCTTCCTGACCCTCTACTCTCCTTCCTGACCCTCTGCTTTCTCCTGCCTGACCCTCTACTCTCCTGCCTGATCCTCTGCTTTCTCCTGCCTGACCCTCTACTCTCCTTCCTGACCCTCTGCTTTCTCCTGCCTGACCCTCTACTCTCCTGCCTGACCCTCTACTCTCCTGCCTGATCCTCTGCTTTCTCCTGCCTGACCCTCTACTCTCCTGCCTGATCCTCTGCTTTCTCCTGCCTGACCCTCTACTCTCCTGCTGTACACCTGCCTGAACCGCTACTCTCTCCTGCCTGACCCTCTACTCTCCTGCTCTACACCTGCCTGAACCGCTACTCTCTCCTGCCTGACCCTCTACTCTCCTGCTCTTCACCTGCCTGACCCTCTATTCTTTCCTGCCTGACCCTTTAGTCTCCTGCTTTACACCTGCCTGACCCTCTACTCTCTCGTGCTCTATACCTGCCTGACTCTATACTCTCGTCTGTTCTATGGAATACAAACACATGGGCCATGCACATGGTGAACAAGTCTGTAGGACAGTGTTCACACCGCCAAAAGACTGAAACACACAAGGACACAGTAAAACAAACATATAAAAATACTCTGTTGTGGAAAAGTAACAGTAAACAGCAAGTGCTAGTAAAAAGGTGATAAAAATCAGGGTATTTAGTTGACACATTTTTTTGCAAAAAATTTATAAATATGTGTTCTATACCTGTCTAACCCTCTATTCTCTCCAGAATGCTACTCTCTTGACAATCTACTCTATCCTCTGCTACACCTGCCTGACCCTGTACTCTCTCCTGCCTGATCTTCTACTCTGTCCTTTCCTCTTCCTGCCTGACCCTATACTCTTAACAGCGTGCCACATATATTCCCTATACTCTCTCCTGCACTCTATCTGCCTGACACTATACTCTTTCCCACTCTCTACCTGCTTGACCTTTTACGGTCTCCTTCTCTATTCCTCCCTGATCCTCTACTCTCTCTTGTGCTCTGCCTATCTGATCTCTACTCTCCTACATGCTTCTCTCCTGCCCTTTCCTGTCTGACCCTATACTCTCCACGGCGCACCGCATATCTTACTCTGTCCTGCACTCTACCTGCCTGACCTTTTACACTCTCCTACTCTCTAACTGTCTGACCCTCTGCTCACTCCTGCACTCTACCTACCTGACCCTCTATTCTCTCCCAATCTCCACCTGTCTGACCCTTTACTCTCTCCCGCTCTCTACCTTCTCCTGTGCTGTACCTTCCTGACTCTCTACTCTCTCCCGCTTTCTACCTCCCTGACCCCCTACTCTCTCCTGCTTTCTACCTCCCTGACCCCCTACTCTCTCCTGCTTTCTACCTCCCTGACCCCCTATTCTCTCCTGCTTTCTACCTTCCTGACCCCCTATTCCCTCCTGCTTTCTACCTGCCTGACCCTCTACTCTCTCTAACTGACTGACCCTTTACACTCTCCTACTCTCTACCTGCCTGAACCTCTGCTCTCTACTGTGCTCTACCTGCCTGACCTTTCTACATTATCTTGTTCTCTATCTGCCTGACCCTCTTGTGTTTACTGTGCTTTACCTGCCTGACCATCTACTCTCTACCTGCCTGACCTTCCTACCTTCTCCTGTGCTCTACCTGCCTGACCCTCTACTCTCTCCTGCTCTCTACCTGCCTGACCATCTACTCTCTACCTGCCTGACCTTCCTACCTTCTCCTGTGCTTTAATTGCCTGACCCTCTACTCTCTCCTGTGATCTACCTGCCTGACCCTCTACTTTCCTGCACTCTACCTGCCTGACCTTCCTACCTTCTCCTGTGATCTACCTGCCTGACCCTCTACTCTCTCCTGCTCTCTACCTGCCTGACCTTCCTACCTTCTCCTGTGATCTACCTGCCTGACCCTCTACTATCTCCTGCTCTCTACCTGCCTGACCTTCCTACCTTCTCCTGTGATCTACCTGCCTGACCCTCTACTCTCTCCTGTGATCTACCTGCCTGACCCTCTACTCTCCTGCACTCTACCTGCCTGACCTTCCTACCTTCTCCTGTGATCTACCTGCCTGACCCTCTACTCTCCTGCACTCTACCTGCCTGACCTTCCTACCTTCTCCTGTGCTCTACCTGCCTGACCCTCTACTCTCTCCTGTGATCTACCTGCCTGACCCTCTACTCTCCTGCACTCTACCTGCCTGACCTTCCTACCTTCTCCTGTGATCTACCTGCCTGACCCTCTACTCTCCTGCACTCTACCTGCCTGACCTTCCTACCTTCTCCTGTGATCTACCTGCCTGACCCTCTACTCTCTCCTGTGATCTACCTGCCTGACCCTCTACTCTCCTGCACTCTACCTGCCTGACCTTCCTACCTTCTCCTGTGCTCTACCTGCCTGACCCTCTACTCTCTCCTGCACTCTAGCAGCCCGACCTTCTATTGCATTCTGCGCTCTACCTGCCCAAATTTAAACCACCTCCTGCGCTTTACATGCCTGACCCTCTACTCTCTTCTGCGCTCTAGCTGCCTGATCCTCTACTCTCTCATGTACTCTCTTCGTTTGCATGCTCTCATTTCCTGCACTCCTGTTATTATATATGACCTGTTGCCATCCATGGTGCAGACCCCTCTCCCTCATATATGTATGAATGCTATGTGCTGCAGTCTATCTGCAGGAGCTGCTCTTCCCTCCGCTCTCCATCCTCATTATCTCCTCAATCTTCCTTTCTTACCAGCCAATTCTTCAATATCCCCTGGTCTCATCTGTTCTGGATTACTGGAGTCTGCACAATCCCATCCCTTACCATCACCCCATAAATCCTACCGCCCCGATCCGCTGATACTCTGATATCCAATAACTGCTGCCCCCACCACATCTCTGTACTGGTCCCGGTATATCCGAGCCTCACGTTCTTCATCTTCTGCATTTATCCTCTGATTTCCAGATCAAGTCACAATTTTCTCTATATGTCATGTATCTAATCTCACTGTCTTCTGTATGTCATGTATCTAACCTCACTGTCTTCTGTATGTCATGTATCTAATCTCACTGTCTTCTGTATGTCATGTATCTAATCTCACTGTCTTCTGTATGTCATGTATCTAATCTCACTGTCTTCTGTATGTCATGTATCTAATCTCACTGTCTTCTGTATGTCATGTATCTAATCTCACTGTCTTCTGTATGTCATGTATCTAACCTCACTGTCTTCTGTATGTCATGTATCTAATCTCACTGTCTTCTGTATGTCATGTATCTAATCTCACTGTCTTCTGTATGTCATGTATCTAATCTCACTGTCTTCTGTATGTCATGTATCTAATCTCACTGTCTTCTGTATGTCATGTATCTAATCTCATTGTCTTCTGTATGTCATGTATCTAATCTCACTGTCTTCTGTATGTCATGTATCTAATCTCACTGTCTTCTGTATGTCATGTATCTAATCTCACTGTCTTCTGTATGTCATGTATCTAATCTCACTGTCTTCTGTATGTCATGTATCTAATCTCACTATCTTCTGTATGTCATGTATCTAATCTCACTGTCTTCTGTATGTCATGTATCTAATCTTACTGTCTTCTGTATGTCATGTATCTAATCTTACTGTCTTCTGTATGTCATGTATCTAATCTCACTGTCTTCTGTATGTCATGTATCTAATCTTACTGTCTTCTGTATGTCATGTATCTAATCTCACTGTCTTCTGTATGTCATGTATCTAATCTTACTGTCTTCTGTATGTCATGTATCTAATCTCACTGTCTTCTGTATGTCATGTATCTAATCTCACTGTCTTCTGTATGTCATGTATCTAATCTCACTATCTTCTGTATGTCATGTATCTAATCTCACTGTCTTCTGTATGTCATGTATCTAATCTTACTGTCTTCTGTATGTCATGTATCTAATCTTACTGTCTTCTGTATGTCATGTATCTAATCTTACTGTCTTCTGTATGTCATGTATCTAATCTCACTATCTTCTGTATGTCATGTATCTAATCTCACTGTCTTCTGTATGTCATGTATCTAATCTTACTGTCTTCTGTATGTCATGTATCTAATCTCACTGTCTTCTGTATGTCATGTATCTAATCTCACTGTCTTCTGTATGTCATGTATCTAATCTCACTATCTTCTGTATGTCATGTATCTAATCTCACTGTCTTCTGTATGTCATGTATCTAATCTTACTGTCTTCTGTATGTCATGTATCTAATCTCACTGTCTTCTGTATGTCATGTATCTAATCTTACTGTCTTCTGTATGTCATGTATCTAATCTCACTGTCTTCTGTATGTCATGTATCTAATCTTACTGTCTTCTGTATGTCATGTATCTAATCTTACTGTCTTCTGTATGTCATGTATCTAATCTCACTGTCTTCTGTATGTCATGTATCTAATCTCACTGTCTTCTGTATGTCATGTATCTAATCTTACTGTCTTCTGTATGTCATGTATCTAATCTCACTGTCTTCTGTATGTCATGTATCTAACCTCACTGTCTTCTGTATGTCATGTATCTAACCTCACTGTCTTCTGTATGTCATGTATCTAATCTCACTGTTTTCTGTATGTCATGTATCTAATCTTACTGTCTTCTGTATGTCATGTATCTAATCTCACTGTTTTCTGTATGTCATGTATCTAATCTTACTGTCTTCTGTATGTCATGTATGTAATCTCACTGTCTTCTGTATGTCATGTATCTAATCTTACTGTCTTCTGTATGTCATGTATCTAATCTCACTGTCTTCTGTATGTCATGTATCTAATCTTACTGTCTTCTGTATGTCATGTATCTAATCTCACTGTCTTCTGTATGTCATGTATCTAATCTTACTGTCTTCTGTATGTCATGTATCTAATCTTACTGTCTTCTGTATGTCATGTATCTAATCTTACTGTCTTCTGTATGTCATGTATCTAATCTCACTGTCTTCTGTATGTCATGTATCTAACCTCACTGTCTTCTGTATGTCATGTATCTAACCTCACTGTCTTCTGTATGTCATGTATCTAATCTCACTGTTTTCTGTATGTCATGTATCTAATCTTACTGTCTTCTGTATGTCATGTATCTAATCTCACTGTCTTCTGTATGTCATGTATCTAATCTCACTGTCTTCTGTATGTCATGTATCTAACCTCACTGTCTTCTGTATGTCATGTATCTAATCTCACTGTCTTCTGTATGTCATGTATCTAATCTCACTGTCTTCTGTATGTCATGTATCTAATCTTACTGTCTTCTGTATGTCATGTATCTAATCTCACTGTCTTCTGTATGTCATGTATCTAACCTCACTGTCTTCTGTATGTCCTGTATCTAATCTCACTGTCTTCTGTATGTCATGTATCTAATCTTACTGTCTTCTGTATGGCATGTATCTAATCTTACTGTCTTCTGTATGGCATGCATCTAATCTTAATGTCTTCTGTATGTCATGTATCTAATCTTACTGTCTTCTGTATGTCATGTATCTAATCTCACTGTCTTCTGTATGTCATGTATCTAATCTTACTGTCTTCTGTATGTCATGTATCTAATCTTACTGTCTTCTGTATGCCATGTATCTAATCTTACTGTCTTCTGTATGTCATGTATCTAATCTCACTGTCTTCTGTATGTCATGTATCTAATCTTACTGTCTTCTGTATGTCATGTATCTAATCTCACTGTCTTCTGTATGTCATGTATCTAATCTTACTGTCTTCTGTATGTCATGTATCTAATCTCACTGTCTTCTGTATGTCATGTATCTAATCTTACTGTCTTCTGTATGCCATGTATCTAATCTTACTGTCTTCTGTATGTCATGTATCTAATCTTACTATCTTCTGTATGTCATGTATCTAATCTTACTGTCTTCTGTATGTCATGTATCTAATCTTACTGTCTTCTGTATGTCATGTATCTAATCTCACTATCTTCTGTATGTCATGTATCTAATCTCACTGTCTTCTGTATGTCATGTATCTAATCTTACTGTCTTCTGTATGTCATGTATCTAATCTCACTGTCTTCTGTATGTCATGTATCTAATCTCACTGTCTTCTGTATGTCATGTATCTAATCTCACTATCTTCTGTATGTCATGTATCTAATCTCACTGTCTTCTGTATGTCATGTATCTAATCTTACTGTCTTCTGTATGTCATGTATCTAATCTCACTGTCTTCTGTATGTCATGTATCTAATCTCACTGTCTTCTGTATGTCATGTATCTAATCTCACTGTCTTCTGTATGTCATGTATCTAATCTTACTGTCTTCTGTATGTCATGTATCTAATCTCACTATCTTCTGTATGTCATGTATCTAATCTTACTGTCTTCTGTATGTCATGTATCTAATCTTACTGTCTTCTGTATGTCATGTATCTAATCTCACTATCTTCTGTATGTCATGTATCTAATCTTACTGTCTTCTGTATGTCATGTATCTAATCTCACTGTCTTCTGTATGTCATGTATCTAATCTCACTATCTTCTGTATGTCATGTATCTAATCTCACTATCTTCTGTATGTCATGTATCTAATCTTACTGTCTTCTGTATGTCATGTATCTAATCTTACTGTCTTCTGTATGTCATGTATCTAATCTCACTATCTTCTGTATGTCATGTATCTAATCTTACTGTCTTCTGTATGTCATGTATCTAATCTTACTGTCTTCTGTATGTCATGTATCTAATCTCACTATCTTCTGTATGTCATGTATCTAATCTTACTGTCTTCTGTATGTCATGTATCTAATCTTACTGTCTTCTGTATGTCATGTATCTAATCTTACTGTCTTCTGTATGTCATGTATCTAATCTTACTGTCTTCTGTATGTCATGTATCTAATCTCACTATCTTCTGTATGTCATGTATCTAATCTTACTGTCTTCTGTATGTCATGTATCTAATCTTACTGTCTTCTGTATGTCATGTATCTAATCTCACTATCTTCTGTATGTCATGTATCTAATCTTACTGTCTTCTGTATGTCATGTATCTAATCTTACTGTCTTCTGTATGTCATGTATCTAATCTTACTGTCTTCTGTATGTCATGTATCTAATCTCACTGTCTTCTGTATGTCATGTATCTAATCTCACTGTCTTCTGTATGTCATGTATCTAATCTTACTGTCTTCTGTATGTCATGTATCTAATCTCACTGTCTTCTGTATGTCATGTATCTAATCTTACTGTCTTCTGTATGTCATGTATCTAATCTTACTGTCTTCTGTATGTCATGTATCTAATCTCACTATCTTCTGTATGTCATGTATCTAATCTCACTGTCTTCTGTATGTCATGTATCTAATCTCACTGTCTTCTGTATGTCATGTATCTAATCTTACTGTCTTCTGTATGTCATGTATCTAATCTCACTGTCTTCTGTATGTCATGTATCTAATCTTACTGTCTTCTGTATGTCATGTATGTAATCTCACTGTCTTCTGTATGTCATGTATCTAATCTTACTGTCTTCTGTATGTCATGTATCTAATCTCACTGTCTTCTGTATGTCATGTATCTAATCTTACTGTCTTCTGTATGTCATGTATCTAATCTCACTGTCTTCTGTATGTCATGTATCTAATCTCACTGTCTTCTGTATGTCATGTATCTAATCTTACTGTCTTCTGTATGTCATGTATCTAATCTTACTGTCTTCTGTATGTCATGTATCTAATCTTACTGTCTTCTGTATGTCATGTATCTAATCTCACTGTCTTCTGTATGTCATGTATCTAACCTCACTGTCTTCTGTATGTCATGTATCTAACCTCACTGTCTTCTGTATGTCATGTATCTAATCTCACTGTTTTCTGTATGTCATGTATCTAATCTCACTGTCTTCTGTATGTCATGTATCTAATCTCACTGTCTTCTGTATGTCATGTATCTAACCTCACTGTCTTCTGTATGTCATGTATCTAATCTCACTGTCTTCTGTATGTCATGTATCTAATCTCACTGTCTTCTGTATGTCATGTATCTAATCTTACTGTCTTCTGTATGTCATGTATCTAATCTCACTGTCTTCTGTATGTCATGTATCTAACCTCACTGTCTTCTGTATGTCATGTATCTAATCTCACTGTCTTCTGTATGTCATGTATCTAATCTTACTGTCTTCTGTATGTCATGTATCTAATCTTACTGTCTTCTGTATGTCATGTATCTAATCTTACTGTCTTCTGTATGGCATGCATCTAATCTTAATGTCTTCTGTATGTCATGTATCTAATCTTACTGTCTTCTGTATGTCATGTATCTAATCTCACTGTCTTCTGTATGTCATGTATCTAATCTTACTGTCTTCTGTATGTCATGTATCTAATCTTACTGTCTTCTGTATGTCATGTATCTAATCTCACTGTCTTCTGTATGTCATGTATCTAATCTCACTGTCTTCTGTATGTCATGTATCTAATCTTACTGTCTTCTGTATGTCATGTATCTAATCTCACTGTCTTCTGTATGTCATGTATCTAATCTTACTGTCTTCTGTATGTCATGTATCTAATCTCACTGTCTTCTGTATGTCATGTATCTAATCTCACTGTCTTCTGTATGTCATGTATCTAATCTTACTGTCTTCTGTATGTCATGTATCTAATCTCACTGTCTTCTGTATGTCATGTATCTAATCTTACTGTCTTCTGTATGTCATGTATCTAATCTTACTGTCTTCTGTATGTCATGTATCTAATCTTACTGTCTTCTGTATGTCATGTATCTAATCTCACTGTCTTCTGTATGTCATGTATCTAATCTCACTGTCTTCTGTATGTCATGTATCTAACCTCACTGTCTTCTGTATGTCATGTATCTAATCTCACTGTTTTCTGTATGTCATGTATCTAATCTCATGTGTCTATCTTCGTCTATATTAGCGTGTATGCATCTAATCATTTATCAAATTGCACATTTGTATCTAAGCTCATGCATGATGTCTCTGTTCTCACCCTTCTCTCTCGCCCACAGACACCCTGATGACGGTGCGGCGCGGTGATAAGGTTCCCATCAGCATCCAGGAGCACATGGCCATAAACGTGTGCCCCGGACCCATCCGACCCATCCAGCAAATCTCTGACTACTTCCCGAGATACAGTCCGTGGCCGGAGGGCGCCCCGTCCCCCACAGGACAACCCCACAACCTCTCACCACTGGACATACCGCATCAGGAGGCCGAACACGTGGACGACGCAGATGACCTAGACAACTATGACTCCGACGATGGCAGTACGTATTTATGTAAAATACACAGGGACTGAGAGTGCATGAACTCTATTGTTTTCTGTTATCAGCCATTACTGGGGAGAGGTGACTAAAGTGTTCTTCAATAGGATGTCACAGAAAGTGTAGGAATCTCTCTGCTCCCTATCCCTCCTCTCTTACACACACACTGCTCCCCACCTCTCTTCTCTCACACAGACTGCTCCCCACCTCTCTTCTCTCACACAGACTGCTCCCCACCCCTCTTCTCTCACACAGACTGCTCCCCACCCCTCTTCTCTCACACAGGCTGCTCCCCACCCCTCTTCTCTCACACAGGCTGCTCCCCATCCCCTTTCTCTCACACAGACTGCTCCCCACCCCTCTTCTCTCACACAGACTGCTCCCCACCCCTCTTCTCTCACACAGGCTGCTCCCCACCCCTCTTCTCTCACACAGGCTGCTCCCCACCCCTCCTCTCTCTCACAGGCTGCTCCCCATCCCCTTTCTCTCACACAGACTGCTCCCCACCCCTCTTCTCTCACACAGACTGCTCCACACCCCTCTTCTCTCACACAGACTGCTCCCCACCCCTCTTCTCTCACACAGACTGCTCCACACCCCTCCTCTCTCTCACAGGCTGCTCCACACCCCTCTTCTCTCACACAGACTGCTCCCCACCCCTCTTCTCTCACACAGACTGCTCCACACCCCTCCTCTCTCTCACAGGCTGCTCCCCACCCCTCTTCTCTCACACAGGCTGCTCCCCATCCCCTTTCTCTCACACAGACTGCTCCCCACCCCTCTTCTCTCACACAGACTGCTCCACACCCCTCTTCTCTCACACAGACTGCTCCCCACCCCTCTTCTCTCACACAGACTGCTCCCCACCCCTCTTCTCTCACACAGACTGCTCCCCACCCCTCTTCTCTCACACAGACTGCTCCCCACCCCTCTTCTCTCACACACAGACTGCTCCCCACCACTCCTTTCTCTCACACAGACTGCTCCCCACCCCTCCTTTCTCTCACACAGGCTGCTCCCCACCCCTCCACTCTCACACAGGCTGCTCCCCACAACTCTTCTCTCACACAGGCTGCTCCCCACCTCTCTTCTCTCACACAGGCT
This sequence comes from Phyllobates terribilis, assembly GCF_046119375.1. Lineage (NCBI taxonomy): Eukaryota > Metazoa > Chordata > Amphibia > Anura > Dendrobatidae > Phyllobates > Phyllobates terribilis. The sequence goes on along the minus strand of NW_027362769.1, from coordinate 394,791,721 downwards.
GCTCCACCTCCCTCCTCTCTTACACAGGCTGCTCCCCACCCCTTTTCTCTCTCACACAGGCTGCTCCCCACCCCTCTTCTCTCACACAGACTGCTCCACACCCCTCCTCTCTCTCACAGGCTGCTCCCCACTCCACTTCTCTCACACAGACTGCTCCCCACCCCTCTTCTCTCACACAGACTGCTCCCCACCCCTCTTCTCTCACACAGACTGCTCCCCACCCCTCTTCTCTCACACAGACTGCTCCACACCCCTCCTCTCTCTCACAGGCTGCTCCCCACTCCACTTCTCTCACACAGACTGCTCCCCACCCCTCTTCTCTCACACACAGACTGCTCCCCACCCCTCCTTTCTCTCACACAGACTGCTCCCCACCCCTCCACTCTCACACAGGCTGCTCCCTAACCCTCTTCTCTCACACAGGCTGCTCCCCACCCCTCCACTCTCACACAGGCTGCTCCCCACAACTCTTCTCTCACACAGGCTGCTCCCCACCTCTCTTCTCTCATACAGGCTGCTCCCCACCCCTCTTCTCTCACACAGGCTGCTCCCCACCCCTCCACTCTCACACAGGCTGCTCCCCACCCCTCTTGTCTCATACAGGCTGATCCCCACCCCTCTTCTCTCACACAGGCTGCTCCCCACCCCTCCACTCTCACACAGGCTGCTCCCCACCCCTCCACTCTCACACAGGCTGCTCCCCACCCCTCTTCTCTCACACAGGCTGCTCCCCATCCCCTTTCTCTCACACAGACTGCTCCCCACCCCTCTTCTCTCACACAGACTGCTCCACACCCCTCTTCTCTCACACAGACTGCTCCCCACCCCTCTTCTCTCACACAGACTGCTCCCCACCCCTCTTCTCTCACACAGACTGCTCCCCACCCCTCTTCTCTCACACAGACTGCTCCCCACCCCTCTTCTCTCACACACAGACTGCTCCCCACCCCTCCTTTCTCTCACACAGACTGCTCCCCACCCCTCCTTTCTCTCACACAGGCTGCTCCCCACCCCTCCACTCTCACACAGGCTGCTCCCCACAACTCTTCTCTCACACAGGCTGCTCCCCACCTCTCTTCTCTCACACAGGCTGCTCCACGTCCCTCCTCTCTTACACAGGCTGCTCCCCACCCCTTTTCTCTCTCACACAGGCTGCTCCCCACCCCTCTTCTCTCACACAGACTGCTCCACACCCCTCCTCTCTCTCACAGGCTGCTCCCCACTCCACTTCTCTCACACAGACTGCTCCCCACCCCTCTTCTCTCACACAGACTGCTCCCCACCCCTCTTCTCTCACACAGACTGCTCCCCACCCCTCTTCTCTCACACAGACTGCTCCACACCCCTCCTCTCTCTCACAGGCTGCTCCCCACTCCACTTCTCTCACACAGACTGCTCCCCACCCCTCTTCTCTCACACACAGACTGCTCCCCACCCCTCCTTTCTCTCACACAGACTGCTCCCCACCCCTCCACTCTCACACAGGCTGCTCCCTAACCCTCTTCTCTCACACAGGTTGCTCCCCACCCCTCCACTCTCACACAGGCTGCTCCCCACAACTCTTCTCTCACACAGGCTGCTCCCCACCTCTCTTCTCTCATACAGGCTGCTCCCCACCCCTCTTCTCTCACACAGGCTGCTCCCCACCCCTCCACTCTCACACAGGCTGCTCCCCACCCCTCTTGTCTCATACAGGCTGATCCCCACCCCTCTTCTCTCACACAGGCTGCTCCCCACCCCTCCACTCTCACACAGGCTGCTCCCCACCCCTCCACTCTCACACAGGCTGCTCCCCACCCCTCTTCTCTCACACAGGCTGCTCCCCACCTTCTTCTCTCATACAGGCTGCTCCTCACACCCCCCACTCTCACACAGGCTGCTCCCCACCCCTCTTCTCTCACACAGGCTGCTCCCCACCCCTCCTCTTACACAGGCTGCTCCCCACCCCTCTTGTCTCATACAGGCTGCTCCCCACCCCGCCACTCTCACACAGGCTGCTCCCCACCCCTCCTCTCACACAGGCTGCTCCCCACCCCTCTTGTCTCATACAGGCTGATCCCCACCCCTCTTGTCTCATACAGGCTGATCCCCACCCCTCTTGTCTCACACAGGCTGCTCCCCACCCCGCCACTCTCACACAGGCTGCTCCCCACCCCTCCTCTCACACAGGCTGCTCCCCACCCCTCTTGTCTCATACAGGCTGATCCCCACCCCTCTTGTCTCATACAGGCTGATCCCCACCCCTCTTGTCTCACACAGGCTGCTCCCCACCCCTCCTCTCTCACACAGGCTGCTCCCCACCCCTCTTCTCTCACACAGGCTGCTCCCCACCTTCTTCTCTCATACAGGCTGCTCCCCACCCCTCTTCTCTCACACAGGCTGCTCCACGTCCCTCCTCTCTTACACAGGCTGCTCCCCACCCCTTTTCTCTCTCGCAGGCTGCTCCCCACTCCTGCTCTCTCACACAGGCTGCTCCCCACCCCTCTTCTCTCACACAGACTGCTCCTCACCCCCCCACTCTCACACAGGCTGCTCCCTAACCCTCTTCTCTCACACAGGCTGCTCTCCACCCCTCTTCTCTCACACAGGCTGCTCCCCACCCCTCCTCTCACACAGGCTGCTCCCCACCCCTCTTGTCTCATACAGGCTGCTCCCCACCCCGCCACTCTCACACAGGCTGCTCCCCACCCCTCCTCTCTCACACAGGCTGCTCCCCATCCCTTTTCTCTCACACATGCTGCTCCCCATCCCTTTTCTCTCACACAGGCTGCTCCCCACCCATTTTCTCTCACACAGGCTGCTCCCCACCCCTCCTCTCTCACTCAGTATGCTCCCCACAACTCTTCTCTCACACAGGCTGCTCCTCACCCCTCTTCTCTCACACACAGGCTGCTCCCCACCCCTCTTCTCTCACACAGACTGCTCCCCACCCCTCTTCTCTCACACAGACAGTTCCCCACCCCTCTACTCTCACACAGGCTGCTCCCCACCCCTCTTCTCTCTCACAGGCTGCTCCCCATCCCTCTACTCTCACACAGGCTGCTCCCCACCCAGCTTCTCTCACATAGACTGCTTCCCACCCCTCTCTCACACAGACTGCTCCCCATCCCTCCTCTCTCTGACAGACTGCTCCCCACCCCTCCACTCTCAAACAGGCTGCTCCCCACCTTCTTCTCTCATACAGGCTGCTCCTCACCCCCCCCCACTCTCACACAGGCTGCTCCCTAACCCTCTTCTCTCACACAGGCTGCTCCCCACCCCTCTTCTCTCACACAGGCTGCTCCCCACCCCTCCTCTTACACAGGCTGCTCCCCACCCCTCTTGTCTCATACAGGCTGCTCCCCACCCCACCACTCTCACACAGGCTGCTCCCCACCCCTCCTCTCACACAGGCTGCTCCCCACCCCTCTTGTCTCATACAGGCTGATCCCCACCCCTCTTGTCTCACACAGGCTGCTCCCCACCCCTCCTCTCTCACACAGGCTGCTCCCCACCCCTCTTCTCTCACACAGGCTGCTCCCCACCTTCTTCTCTCATACAGGCTGCTCCCCACCCCTCTTCTCTCACACAGGCTGCTCCACGTCCCTCCTCTCTTACACAGGCTGCTCCCCACCCCTTTTCTCTCTCACAGGCTGCTCCCCACTCCTCCTCTCTCACACAGGCTGCTCCCCACCCCTCTTCTCTCACACAGACTGCTCCTCACCACCCCCCACTCTCACACAGGCTGCTCCCTAACCCTCTTCTCTCACACAGGCTGCTCTCCACCCCTCTTCTCTCACACAGGCTGCTCCCCACCCCTCCTCTCACACAGGCTGCTCTCCACCCCTCTTGTCTCATACAGGCTGCTCCCCACCCCGCCACTCTCACACAGGCTGCTCCCCATCCCCTTTCTCTCACACAGGCTGCTCCCCATCCCCTTTCTCTCATACAGGCTGCTCCCCATCCCCTTTCTCTCACACAGGCTGCTCCCCATCCCCTTTCTCTCACACAGGCTGCTCCCCACCCATTTTCTCTCACACAGGCTGCTCCCCACCCCTCCTCTCTCACTCAGGATGCTCCCCACAACTCTTCTCTCACACAGGCTGCTCCTCACCCCTCTTCTCTCACACACAGGCTGCTCCTCACCCCTCTTCTCTCACACACAGGCTGCTCCCCACCTCTCTTCTCTCACACAGACTGCTCCCCACCCCTCTTCTCTCACACAGACTGTTCCCCACCCCTCCACTCTCACACAGGCTGCTCCCCACCCCTCTTCTCTCTCACAGGCTGCTCCCCACCCCTCTTCTCTCTCACAGGCTGCTCCCCATCCCTCTACTCTCACACAGGCTGCTCCCCACCCAGCTTCTCTCACATAGACTGCTTCCCACCCCTCTCTCACACAGACTGCTCCCCATCCCTCCTCTCTCTGACAGACTGCTCCCCACCCCTCCACTCTCAAACAGGCTGCTTCCCACCTCCGATTATACAGACTAATGATTATAGTGCTGTATGCACAATAAGGGATTTTCTCGATCACTTTCATTAGCAGTCAGTAGGGTCACTGACCAGCTGTGGCCCCTCTGCCTCCTGTGATGTGAGTATATTGCATTGGCTCCTGCACTATGGTGGTTTTTCTGAGTAATTGGAGAGGTAGGCATTATAGTCGCATGGCTGCACAGCATAAGGGGCCTGGTAAGGACACATGACCGCCCACATACGTCCTAGGAGCTGATAATACAACTGGTGGTGTCCATTCATTTGAGTGGAAGGTGCAGACCTTTGGTTATAACCATGGGGTGAGACAGGTAGCCGGGAGCTGTGCTCTATGTGGGAATACTGGGGGATAAGATGAGGTCCCGTGAGCCTGGTACAAGGATGACCAAGCATCAGCAGGGGCCGTGCACGCCGCTCAGCAGCTAATGAGCCTCCGCCGCTCATCCTCTCAGATTTGGACCAATAGTTCATTAGATCAGAGAGATGTTCAGGTCAAGTCGTCCCGGAGCCGACACCTGACATCACCTGATGTAACAGCAGAATTATGGATGCAGTGAGCGGAGTAGGAGACATATTATATAGCAGAATTATGGGTGCAGCTCCGGGTGTGACTGGAGTTGAAGACATATTATATAGCAGAATTATGGATGCAGCCCCGGGTGTGACTGGAGTAGAAGGCATATTATATTGCAGAATTATGGATGCAGCTCCGGGTGTGACTGGAGTAGAAGACATATTATATTGCAGAATTATGGATGCAGCTCCGGGTTTGACTGGAGTAGAAGGCATATTATATTGCAGAATTATGGATGCGGCTCCGGGTGTGACTGGAGTAGAAAACATATTATATTGCAGAATTATGGATGCAGCTCCGGGTTTGACTGGAGTAGAAGGCATATTATATTGCAGAATTATGGATGCAGCTCCGGGTGTGACTGGAGTTGAAGACATATTATATAGCAGAATTGTGGATGCAGCTCCGGGTGTGACTGGAGTAGAAGACATATTATATTGCAGAATTATGGATGCAGCTCCGGGTTTGACTGGAGTAGAAGGCATATTATATTGCAGAATTATGGATGCGGCTCCGGGTGTGACTGGAGTAGAAAACATATTATATTGCACAATTATTGATGCAGCTCCGGGTGTGAATGGAGCAGAAGACATACTATATAGCAGAATTATGGATGCAGCTCTGGGTGTGACTGGAGTTGAAGACATATTATATAGCAGAATTATGGATGCAGCTCCGGGTGTGACTGGAGTATAAGGCATATGATATTGCAGAATTATGGATGCAGCTCCGGGTGTGACTGGAGTAGAAGGCATATTATATTGCAGAATTATGGATGCAGCTCCGGGTGTGACTGCAGTTGAAGACATATTATATTGCAGAATTATGGATGCAGCTCTGGGTGTGACTGGAGTAGAAGACATATGATATAGCAGAATTATGGATGCAGCTCTGGGTGTGACTGGAGTAGAAGGCATATTATATAGCAGAATTATGGATGCAGCTCTGGGTGTGACTGGAGTAGAAGACATATGATATAGCAGAATTATGGATGCAGCTCTGGGTGTGACTGGAGTAGAAGACATATGATATAGCAGAATTATGGATGCAGCTCTGGGTGTGACTGGAGTTGAAGACATATTATATAGCAGAATTATGGATGCAGCTCCGGGCGTGACTGGAGTATAAGGCATATTATATTGCAGAATTATGGATGCAGCTCCGGGTGTGACTGGAGTAGAAGGCATATTATATTGCAGAATTATGGATGCAGCTCCGGGTGTGACTGGAGTTGAAGACATATTATATAGCAGAATTATGGATGCAGCTCCGGGCGTGACTGGAGTATAAGGCATATTATATTGCAGAATTATGGATGCAGCTCCGGGTGTGACTGGAGTAGAAGGCATATTATATTGCAGAATTATGGATGCAGCTCCGGGTGTGACTGGAGTTGAAGACATATTATATTGCAGAATTATGGATGCAGCTCCGGGTGTGACTGGAGTAGAAGGCATATTATATAGCAGAATTATGGATGCAGCTCTGGGTGTGACTGGAGTAGAAGACATATGATATAGCAGAATTATGGATGCAGCTCTGGGTGTGACTGGAGTAGAAGACATATGATATAGCAGAATTATGGATGCAGCTCTGGGTGTGACTGGAGTAGAAGACATATGATATAGCAGAATTATGGATGCAGCTCTGGGTGTGATTGGAGTAGAAGACATATGATATAGCAGAATTATGGATGCAGCTCTGGGTGTGACTGGAGTAGATATGATTGCAGTATTCCACCACGTTTGATGGATATTTGCGCTGTGCGGGGGCCGGCGGGGGAGGGGACGTCTTATTTCTGACATTTCATCTTCTTGTCGTTGCAGCTTCGCTGGGAACTCTGGAATTTGAATTATTTTATGATCAAGAAAAATGCATCTTACAGTGCGAAATCCTGAGAGCGAAGGTGGGCGGCCGCCATGACGGGGGCGCGGTATGATGAGGCGGCCATGTCTGCGCCTGTCTCTTCTAATGAGCTGTCTGCGCGGCCTGCCTGCTGACATCTGTCATGTACCCACTGTGCAGAGTGTGATACATGGTGTGATACATGTATCTAATCCTGATATAATTACCCTGGATGAGAACGTGACTGCACTGTATATGGGGTATCAGTCATGTGCCTCCCCTGTGTCTTGTGGCCGCCGGTAATGCCGAGTGATGTATCCGGCACCGCAGATTTATTACATGTGAGGAGTGAAGCCCCCGGCACGACCTGTACGGCACCTATAGTGCTGGAGGCCCCTGGTGACTGCTCGCCTGCCCCGTATACTGTAGGGCACCACACAATGACCTCCGCCGCTGCCCCTGTGGGTGGTGTCTGCTGTGGTCCTGGGCCGAGGATGGCACCGGCGGGTGACTCGGGGCTGCTGCCATCCTGCAGGGTACGGTGCTGGTTGCGGGGGCGGCTGATCGGCCCCTATAATCCCCGCTCCTCCATAATCCCCAGCAGCTATTACCCATAATCCCCGGCGGACACATGAAATCCACTAAGCCTGTTAGTGACACAGATCGCGTGGCTCAGCGCCATGAGCGCCACCGGGGATCCGTGGTCAGGTCGTGACGCCGGAAACATGGGAAATCCTAATACTGGAGGCGAAGATACGACCCCTCACACTGATGGCGTCCGCTGCTCTAGTCACACCATAAGCTGCAGTCCCAAATCACCCACTTACCTTATGTGAGCACTACATCCCCCCGAATGCACTACAGCAGAGCGCGCCGTGTACAGACGCTGAACCCATAGAGGGCAGCAGTGAGGCAAGAGGTTCTGCAGCTGCAGGATGCTGTGGGGCGGTGACTGGAGACCGGGGCAGGGAGCCGCTCACTTCTCTCTTCTACTTTTTAGGGACTGAAACCAATGGACTTCAACGGCCTCGCTGACCCGTACGTGAAGATCCATCTCCTGCCAGGAGCCTGCAAGGTGCGGCCCACGTTACTCGCTGCAACGTACAGACTGGCACTGTAGGGCGTAGAGCACCACAGTACATGCCCTGCAGGCTGGCACTGCCCCTGGATTGTAGACTGGCACTGCCCCTGGATTGTAGACTGGCACTGCCCCTGTTATATAGCCTGGCACTGCCTCTGTATTGTAGACTGGCACTGCCCCTGTATTGTAGACTGGCACTGCCCCTGTTATATAGCCTGGCACTGCCTATGTGATGTAGGCTGGCACTGCCCCTGTATTGTAGACTGGCACTGCCCCTGTTATATAGACTGGCACTGCCTATGTGATGTAGGCTGGCACTGCCCCTGTATTGTAGACTGGCACTGCCCCTGTATTGTAGACTGGTACTGCCCCTGTTATATAGCCTGGCACTGCCTATGTGATGTAGGCTGGCACTGCCCCTGTTATATAGCCTGGCACTGCCCCTGTTATATAGCCTGGCACTGCCTATGTGATGTAGGCTGGCACTGCCCCTGTTATATAGACTGGCACTGCCCCTGTATTGTAGGCTGGCACTTCCCCTGTTATATAGCCTGGCACTGCCCATGTGATGTAAGCTGGCACTGCTTCTGTATTGTAGGCTGGCACTGCCCCTGTTATATAGCCTGCACTGCCCATGTGATGTAGGCTGGCACTGCCCCTGTTATATAGCCTGGCACTGCCCATGTGATGTAAGCTGGCACTGCCTCTATTGTAGGCTGGCACTGCCCCTATTATATAGCCTGGCACTGCCCATGTGATGTAGGCTGGCACTGCCCCTGTTATATAGCCTGGCACTGCCCATGTGATGTAAGCTGGCACTGCCTCTGTATTGTAGGCTGGCACTGCCCCTGTTATATAGCCTGCACTGCTCATGTGATGTACACTGGCACTGCCCCTTTTATATAGCCTGGCACTGCCCATGTATTGTTAGCTGGCACTGCCCATGTGATGTAGGCTGGCACTGCCCCTGTTATATAGCCTGCACTGCCCCTGTATTGTAGGCTGGCACTGTCCATGTGAAGTAGGCTGGCATTGCCCATGTATTGTTAGCTGGCACTGCCCCTGTTATATAGCCTGGCACTGCGCATGTGATGTAGGATGGCACTGCCCCTGCTATATAGCCTGGCACTGCCACTGGGATATAGACTGGCACTGCCCCTGTGATGTATACTGGCACTGCCCATGTGATGTAAGTTGTCACTGCCCCTGTGATATATACTGGCACTGCCCATGTGATGTAAGCTGGCACTGCCCCTGTTATGTAGATTGTCACTGCCCATTTGATGTAGGCTGGCAATGCCCATGTATTGTAAGCTGGCACTGCCCATGTGATGTAGGCATGCACTGCCCATGTGATGTAGGCTGGCACCGCCCATGTGATGTAGACTGGCACTGCCCATGTGATGTAGGCTGGCACTGCCCCTGTGATGTAAGCTGGCACAGCCCATGTTATGTACAGTGGCACTGTCCTTGTGATGTAGGTTGGCACTGCCCATGTTATGTACAGTAGCACTGCCCTTGTGATGTAGGCTGGCACTGCCCATTTGATGTAGGCTGGCACTGCCCCTGTGATGTAAGCTGGCACTGGCCATGTGATGTAGACTGGCACTGCCCATGTATTGTGAGCTGGCACTGCCCATGTGATATAGGCGGGCACTGCCCGTGTGATGTAGGCTGGCACCGCCCATGTGATGTAGACTGGCACTGCCCGTGTGATGTAGGCTGGCACCGCCCATGTGATGTAGACTGGCACTGCTCATGTGACGTAGGCTGGCACTGCCCCTGTGATGTAAGCTGGCACTGCCCATGTTATGTACAGTGGCACTGTCCTTGTGATGTAGGTTGGCACTGCCCATGTTATGTACAGTGGCACTGTCCTTGTGATGTAAGCTGGCACTGCCCATGTGATGTAGGCTGGTAGGTCCTATGTGATGTAGGCTGGCAGGTCCTATGTGATGTAGGCTGGCATGGCCCCTGTCATGTAGACTGGTACTGCCCATGTCATGTAGGCTGGCACTGCCCATGTGATGTGAGGATGGCACGGCCCATGTGATGTAGGCTGGCAATGCCCATGTATTGTAAGCTGGCACTGCCCATATGATGTAGACTGGCACTGCCCATGTGATGTAGGCGGGCACTGCCCATGTGATGTAGGCTGGCACTGCCCATGAGATGTAGGCGGGCACTGCCCATGAGATGTAGACTGGCACTGCCCATGTGATGTAGGCTGGCACTGCCCCTGTGATGTAGGCGGGCACTGCCCATGTGATGTAGGCTGGCACTGCCCCTGTGATGTAAGCTGGCACTGCCCATGTTATGTACAGTGGCACTGTCCTTGTGATGTAGGTTGGCACTGCCCATGTTATGTACAGTAGCATTGCCCTTGTGATGTAGGCTGGCACTGCCCATGTATTGTAAGCTGGCACTACCCATGTTATGTACAGTGGCACTGTCCTTGTGATGTAGGTTGGCACTGCCCATGTTATGTACAGTAGCATTGCCCTTGTGATGTAGGCTGGCACTGCCCATGTATTGTAAGCTGGCACTGCCCCTGTGATGTAAGCTGGCACTGCCCATGTTATGTACAGTGGCACTGCCCTTGTGATGTAGACTGGTAGGTCCTATGTGATGTAGGCTGGCATGGCCCCTGTCATGTAGACTAGTACTGCTCATGTCATGTAGGCTGTCACTGCCCATGTGATGTGAGGCTGGCACGGACCATGTGATGTAGATTTGCATGGCTGCTGTGATGTAGACTGGCACTTCCAAGGTGCTGTAGGTTGGCACCCCCTGGGTGGAGTAGTTTGGGACTGCGTGAGTGATGTAATTGCTGCTATCCAGATTACATAGGTTGGCACTGCACGTGTGATCTAGGCTGGCACTTCCAAGGTGGTATAGGTTGTAAGTGCACAAGTGGTTTTGATTGGCAATGCCCAGGTTGTGCAGGTTGCTGCTCTCCATGTAATGCAGATTGACACTTCCAAGATACTGAAGCTTGGCACCGCCTGGATCATGCGGTATGGCACTGCCCAGGTGAGGTAGACTGACACGTCTAAGGAGCTGTAGGTTGGCAGTGCCCAGGTGGTATAAATGGTCACTGTCTCAGTGATGTAGATTGGCACATCCAAGGTAGTGTAGGTTGGCACTAAACTAACAGTGTAGATTGTCACCACCCTGATGGAGTAACATGGCATTGCTAGGGTGATGGCAGTGCCAGAGAGAGCTGTGCGGGCATTGACCTGACTAATCCTGTCTGCAGTGCCCCTGCCCACCCTGTGCCCACTCTGTGTGTGTCCTTCTTAACCCTTTATTCCACACTGAGCCGGTCACTGTGCCATCAGTGCTGCTGCCCTGCCGACCCCTCCGAGCTGCTGCCACAGCCAAGTCTGCCACTAGATTAATGAGTCTCTCTGGGCTCGCCTATTAGGGCCTAATGTAATAACCTCCATCTCAGCAATCCGCTTCTGCGCTCCGCTAGTCAGGCCTGGATCGATGCTAATCGTATCATCGATCATCCGATTAGTCAGGTCTGGCTGGAAACTGTGGGCATGTGAGGTCTCCGGCCCTGAGAGTAACGACAGGAAGAGCTTTCGGGGGGATCCCTGATATATAACACATAAGAACCGCCCCCGCCGACCCCGTATAATGAGACCCTGCTATAAGCAATGACCCACGTTCTTCTCCCAGGCAAACAAGCTGAAGACGCGAATCGTGAGGAACACCCTGAACCCCACGTGGAACGAAAGTCTCACCTACTGCGGCATCACCCCCGAGGACATGGCCAAGAAGATCCTGAGGTGAGCGGGCAGAGCGTCAGGTGGCGCACCACCACATGTTTCCTGTGGCTTTACAGCAGATCGTTGGCATGAGATGAGCCCCGGCCGGTGATGTGACCCGAACCATAATCACCAGATAGAAAAAAGACAGCATGTGTGCGACAATTAAAGGTCACAAGAATTTAAAGGGGGTCCTGTCTCCTGATCAAAAGTGTCCAGTTTTTATACTTGTTTTATTCCCTCTGTTCGCCTGAGTATTTCTTTCCTTATTTTTTTTAAATCCGCCATACGGTTCCAGAGATATAGGCCTTTTTATTTAGTGCTAATTTCTATGGTTTTGCTGAAGGGGGCGTGGCTTACAGATCCTCAGGGGCGTGTCTTTAAGAGTCACACCCCCTTAGTAAAGGCCATAAAGGCCCATATCTCTAGAACCGTATGGCGGATTTATAAAAAACAAAAAACAGAATACTCAGAAGAGGAGCGGGAAAAAAAATGAGCGCAAAATCGGCCACTTTTTCCTTGGTGACAGGTCCCCTTTGAAGGCACCAAAACTGTTTTTTTTTTGGGAAAGATTGGTGCAACCCATCTGGCTGCACTTGAAGCCTCGAAGAGGGGTTGTCGGTAATCTAATTTTATAGGGTGCATTGCCAGGCCCACGATACCGAAGGGACCACTGTGACCTCACCGCCAGTATAATTACACAGTATGTGATGATGAGGACTATATGGCGGTATTATGGGGGCTCTATAAAGACGTATGATGAGACACTGCGCATTTGGGGCACTATATGGTGATGTTGTGTGAACTGTATATGTCAATATTACATTGATACTATAAGGCAATAGTAGGAAGTTTGATTGGACGTTGCATAAGATATAGACGGTATATTGTGGTGTTGTGTGGACTGTTTGGCAGTATTATTTTGGCAGTTTATGATGACAATGTGGGTACTGTTTATGGGAGTACTATGTGATGCTGCATATTATATGGGCACAATTATTACACATAATGTAAATTATAGTATTATCTTGGAACTATATGGCGGTATTATAAGGGCACTTTAATGGAATATATGGAACACCACACTATAATATGGTATTTTGTAGGTGGCATATGGCAGCATAATGTTTGCACTATAAGTTTTTTATATGAGGTTTCTTAAAGTGAGTAAAATGGAATACTGCATACGATTTGGGCACTTTATGGAGGTATTATAGGGGTTCTATATAGCAGTATTATGTTTCACCATATGGTGGTATTATAACGAATATTCAAGGTAGTATTATTGGATATTGTAAGTTATTTGGAGCTCTGTGGCAGTGTTATGTGTGCTGTATATGTCAGTATTAGGTTAGCACTATATGGCAGTGTTATGTTTGTTGTATATGTCAGTATTAGGTTAGCACTATATGGCAGTGTTATGTGTGCTGTATCTGTCAGTATTAGGTTAGCACTATATGGCAGTAATACGGGGTATTTTTATAGGACGCTTTATATTATTTCGGCACCATGGGGTGGTATTATGTGGGCTTTATATTGCAGTACTATCTTGATACCATTTGGCGGTATTATACGGCGGATATTGTTACGTGTGTGTGGGATCGGTGGATTTGCGGCCGTTGTTCTGCATGAATCCATAAGATGCTGAGTGCGGCGGACACCTTCATCATCCTCACCAGACTCCGCTCTGTCTCCTCAGGATCTCGGTCTGTGATGAAGACAAACTGAGTCATAACGAGTTCATAGGAGAAACGCGAGTCCCACTGCGGCGGCTGAAGCCGGGGGAGAAGAAGCACTTCAACCTCTGCCTGGAGCGGCAGATCCCTGTAAGAGACCGCACCAGTGAGACCGCACGGCTAGGAGACATCACTACTGAGGGAGACGGCACTGCTAGGAGACATCACTACTGAGGGAGACGGCACTGCTAGGAGACATCACTACTGAGGGAGACGGCACTGCTAGGAGACATCACTACTGAGGGAGACGGCACTGCTAGGAGACATCACTACTGAGAGAGACGGCACTGCTAGGAGACATCACTACTGAGAGAGACGACACTGCTAGGAGACATCACTACTGAGAGAGACGACACTGCTAGGAGACATCACTACTGAGGGAGACGGCACTGCTAGGAGACATCACTACTGAGAGAGACGACACTGCTAGGAGACATCACTACTGAGAGAGACGACACTGCTAGGAGACATCACTACTGAGAGAGACGACACTGCTAGGAGACATCACTACTGAGAGAGACGGCACTGCTAGGAGACATCACTACTGAGAGAGACGGCACTGCTAGGAGACATCACTACTGAGAGAGACGGCACTGCTAGGAGACATCACTACTGAGAGAGACGACACTGCTAGGAGACATCACTACTGAGGGAGACGGCACTGCTAGGAGACATCACTACTGAGAGAGACGGCACTGCTAGGAGACATCACTACTGAGAGAGACGGCACTGCTAGGAGACATCACTACTGAGAGAGACGGCACTGCTAGGAGACATCACTACTGAGAGAGACGGCACTGCTAGGAGACATCACTACTGAGAGAGACGACACTGCTAGGAGACATCACTACTGAGAGAGACGGCACTGCTAGGAGACATCACTACTGAGAGAGACGGCACTGCTAGGAGACATCACTACTGAGGGAGACGGCACGGCTAGGAGACATCACTACTGAGGGAGACGGCACTGCTAGGAGACATCACTACTGAGAGAGACGACACTGCTAGGAGACATCACTACTGAGAGAGACGGCACTGCTAGGAGACATCACTACTGAGGGAGACGGCACTGCTAGGAGACATCACTACTGAGAGAGACGACACTGCTAGGAGACATCACTACTGAGAGAGACGGCACTGCTAGGAGACATCACTACTGAGAGAGACGGCACTGCTAGGAGACATCACTACTGAGAGAGACGGCACTGCTAGGAGACATCACTACTGAGAGAGACGACACTGCTAGGAGACATCACTACTGAGAGAGACGGCACTGCTAGGAGACATCACTACTGAGAGAGACGGCACTGCTAGGAGACATCACTACTGAGAGAGACGGCACTGCTAGGAGACATCACTACTGAGAGAGACGACACTGCTAGGAGACATCACTACTGAGAGAGACGACACTGCTAGGAGACATCACTACTGAGAGAGACGACACTGCTAGGAGACATCACTACTGAGAGAGACGACACTGCTAGGAGACATCACTACTGAGAGAGACGACACTGCTAGGAGACATCACTACTGAGAGAGACGGCACTGCTAGGAGACATCACTACTGAGAGAGACGGCACTGCTAGGAGACATCACTACTGAGAGAGACGGCACTGCTAGGAGACATCACTACTGAGAGAGACGACACTGCTAGGAGACATCACTACTGAGGGAGACGGCACTGCTAGGAGACATCACTACTGAGAGAGACGGCACTGCTAGGAGACATCACTACTGAGAGAGACGGCACTGCTAGGAGACATCACTACTGAGAGAGACGGCACTGCTAGGAGACATCACTACTGAGAGAGACGGCACTGCTAGGAGACATCACTACTGAGAGAGACGACACTGCTAGGAGACATCACTACTGAGAGAGACGGCACTGCTAGGAGACATCACTACTGAGAGAGACGGCACTGCTAGGAGACATCACTACTGAGAGAGACGGCACTGCTAGGAGACATCACTACTGAGAGAGACGGCACTGCTAGGAGACATCACTACTGAGAGAGACGGCACTGCTAGGAGACATCACTACTGAGAGAGACGGCACTGCTAGGAGACATCACTACTGAGAGAGACGACACTGCTAGGAGACATCACTACTGAGAGAGACGGCACTGCTAGGAGACATCACTACTGAGAGAGACGGCACTGCTAGGAGACATCACTACTGAGAGAGACGGCACTGCTAGGGGACATCACTACTGAGAGAGACCTCACTGCTAGGAGAAATCACTACTGAGAGAGACGACACTGCTAGGAGACATCACTACTGAGAGAGACGACACTGCTAGGGGACATCACTACTGAGAGAGACGTCACTGCTAGGAGACATCACTACTGAGAGAGACGTCACTGCTAGGAGACATCACTACTGAGAGAGACGGCACTGCTAGGAGACATCACTACTGAGAGAGACGGCACTGCTAGGAGACATCACTACTGAGAGAGATGGCACTGCTAGGGGACATCACTACTGAGAGAGACCTCACTGCTAGGAGAAATCACTACTGAGAGAGACGACACTGCTAGGAGACATCACTACTGAGAGAGACGACACTGCTAGGGGACATCACTACTGAGAGAGACGTCACTGCTAGGAGACATCACTAGTGAGAGAGACGGCACTGCTAGGAGACATCACTACTGAGAGAGACGGCACTGCTAGGAGACATCACTACTGAGAGAGACGGCACTGCTAGGAGACATCACTACTGAGAGAGACGACACTGCTAGGAGACATCACTACTGAGAGAGACGACACTGCTAGGAGAAATCACTACTGAGAGAGACGACACTGCTAGGAGACATCACTACTGAGAGAGACGACACTGCTAGGGGACATCACTACTGAGAGAGACGTCACTGCTAGGAGACATCACTACTGAGAGAGACGTCACTGCTAGGAGACATCACTACTGAGAGAGACGGCACTGCTAGGAGACATCACTACTGAGAGAGACGGCACTGCTAGGAGACATCACTACTGAGAGAGATGGCACTGCTAGGGGACATCACTACTGAGAGAGACCTCACTGCTAGGAGAAATCACTACTGAGAGAGACGACACTGCTAGGAGACATCACTACTGAGAGAGACGACACTGCTAGGGGACATCACTACTGAGAGAGACGTCACTGCTAGGAGACATCACTAGTGAGAGAGACGGCACTGCTAGGAGACATCACTACTGAGAGAGACGGCACTGCTAGGAGACATCACTACTGAGAGAGACGGCACTGCTAGGAGACATCACTACTGAGAGAGACGACACTGCTAGGAGACATCACTACTGAGAGAGACGACACTGCTAGGAGACATCACTACTGAGAGAGACGTCACTGCTAGGAGACATCACTACTGAGAGAGACGACACTGCTAGGGGACATCACTACTGAGAGAGACCTCACTGCTAGGAGACATCACTACTGAGAGAGACGACACTGCTAGGAGACATCACTACTGAGAGAGACGGCACTGCTAGGAGACATCACTACTGAGAGAGACCTCACTGCTAGGAGACATCACTACTGAGAGAGACCTCACTGCTAGGAGACATCACTACTGAGAGAGACGTCACTGCTAGGAGACATCACTACTGAGAGAGACGTCACTGCTAGGAGACATCACTACTGAGAGAGACGGCACTGCTAGGAGACATCACTACTGAGAGAGACGGCACTGCTAGGAGACATCACTACTGAGAGAGACGGCACTGCTAGGAGACATCACTACTGAGAGAGACGGCACTGCTAGGAGACATCACTACTGAGAGAGACGGCACTGCTAGGAGACATCACTACTGAGAGAGACGACACTGCTAGGAGACATCACTACTGAGAGAGACGTCACTGCTAGGAGACATCACTACTGAGAGAGACGACACTGCTAGGAGACATCACTACTGAGAGAGACGACACTGCTAGGGGACATCACTACTGAGAGAGACGACACTGCTAGGAGACATCACTACTGAGAGAGACGACACTGCTAGGAGACATCACTACTGAGAGAGACGACACTGCTAGGAGACATCACTACTGAGAGAGACGACACTGCTAGGAGACATCACTACTGAGAGAGACGACACTGCTAGGAGACATCACTACTGAGAGAGACGACACTGCTAGGAGACATCACTACTGAGAGAGACGACACTGCTAGGAGACATCACTACTGAGAGAGACGTCACTGGTAGGAGACATCACTACTGAGAGAGACGACACTGCTAGGGGACATCACTACTGAGAGAGACCTCACTGCTAGGAGACATCACTACTGAGAGAGACGGCACTGCTAGGAGACATCACTACTGAGAGAGACAGCACTGCTAGGAGACATCACTACTGAGAGAGACCTCACTGCTAGGAGACATCACTACTGAGAGAGACCTCACTGCTAGGAGACATCACTACTGAGAGAGACGTCACTGCTAGGAGACATCACTACTGAGAGAGACGGCACTGCTAGGAGACATCACTACTGAGAGAGACGGCACTGCTAGGAGACATCACTACTGAGAGAGACGGCACTGCTAGGAGACATCACTACTGAGAGAGACGGCACTGCTAGGAGACATCACTACTGAGAGAGACGGCACTGCTAGGAGACATCACTACTGAGAGAGACCTCACTGCTAGGAGACATCACTACTGAGAGAGACCTCACTGCTAGGAGACATCACTACTGAGAGAGACGTCACTGCTAGGAGACATCACTACTGAGAGAGACGTCACTGCTAGGAGACATCACTACTGAGAGAGACGGCACTGCTAGGAGACATCACTACTGAGAGAGACGGCACTGCTAGGAGACATCACTACTGAGAGAGACGGCACTGCTAGGAGACATCACTACTGAGAGAGACGGCACTGCTAGGAGACATCACTACTGAGAGAGACGGCACTGCTAGGAGACATCACTACTGAGAGAGACGACACTGCTAGGAGACATCACTACTGAGAGAGACGTCACTGCTAGGAGACATCACTACTGAGAGAGACGACACTGCTAGGAGACATCACTACTGAGAGAGACGACACTGCTAGGGGACATCACTACTGAGAGAGACGACACTGCTAGGAGACATCACTACTGAGAGAGACGACACTGCTAGGAGACATCACTACTGAGAGAGACGACACTGCTAGGAGACATCACTACTGAGAGAGACGACACTGCTAGGAGACATCACTACTGAGAGAGACGACACTGCTAGGAGACATCACTACTGAGAGAGACGACACTGCTAGGAGACATCACTACTGAGAGAGACGACACTGCTAGGAGACATCACTACTGAGAGAGACGTCACTGGTAGGAGACATCACTACTGAGAGAGACGACACTGCTAGGGGACATCACTACTGAGAGAGACCTCACTGCTAGGAGACATCACTACTGAGAGAGACGGCACTGCTAGGAGACATCACTACTGAGAGAGACAGCACTGCTAGGAGACATCACTACTGAGAGAGACCTCACTGCTAGGAGCCATCACTACTGAGAGAGACCTCACTGCTAGGAGACATCACTACTGAGAGAGACGTCACTGCTAGGAGACATCACTACTGAGAGAGACGGCACTGCTAGGAGACATCACTACTGAGAGAGACGGCACTGCTAGGAGACATCACTACTGAGAGAGACGGCACTGCTAGGAGACATCACTACTGAGAGAGACGGCACTGCTAGGAGACATCACTACTGAGAGAGACGGCACTGCTAGGAGACATCACTACTGAGAGAGACGACACTGCTAGGAGACATCACTACTGAGAGAGACGTCACTGCTAGAAGACATCACTACTGAGAGAGACGACACTGCTAGGAGACATCACTACTGAGAGAGACGACACTGCTAGGGGACATCACTACTGAGAGAGACGACACTGCTAGGAGACATCACTACTGAGAGAGACGACACTGCTAGGAGACATCACTACTGAGAGAGACGACACTGCTAGGAGACATCACTACTGAGAGAGACGTCACTGCTGGGAGACATCACTACTGAGAGAGACGTCACTGCTGGGAGACATCACTACTGAGAGAGACCTCACTGCCAGGAGACATCACTACTGAGAGAGACGTCACTGCTAGGGGACATCACTACTGAGAGAGACGTCACTGCTAGGAGACATCACTACTGAGAGAGACGGCACTGCTAGGAGACATCACTACTGAGAGAGACGTCACTGCTAGGGGACATCACTACTGAGAGATACGTCACTGCTAGGAGACATCACTACTGAGAGAGACGTCACTGCTAGGAGACATCACTAGTGAGAGAGACGGCACTGCTAGGGGACATCACTAGTGAGAGAGACGGCACTGCTATTAGACATCACTACTGAGAGAGACGACACTGCTAGGAGACATCACTACTGAGAGAGACGACACTGCTAGGAGACATCACTAGTGAGAGAGACGGCACTGCAAGGAGACATCACTACTGAGAGAGACGACACTGCTAGGAGACATCACTACTGAGAGAGACCTCACTACTGAGAGAGACATCACTGCTAGGAGACATCACTACTGAGAGAGACATCACTGCTAGGAGACATCACTACTGAGATAGACGTCACTTCCAGGAGACATCACTACTGAGATAGACGTCACTGCTAGGAGATATCACTACTGAGAGAGACGTCACTGCTAGGGGACATCACTACTGAGAGAGACGTCACTGCTAGGAGACATCACTACTGAGAGAGACGTCACTGCTAGGAGACATCACTACTGAGAGAGACGTCACTGCCAGGAGACATCACTACTGAGAGAGACATCACTGCCAGGAGACATCACTACTGAGAGAGACCTCACTGCTAGAAGACATCACTACTGAGAGAGACGTCACTGCTAGGAGACATCACTACTGAGAGAGATCTCACTGCCAGGAGAAATCACTACTGAGAGAGACATCACTGCTAGGAGACATCACTACAAAGAGAGACATCACTGCTAGGAGACATCACTACTGAGAGAGACGTCACTGCCAGGAGACATCACTACTGAGAGAGACATCACTGCCAGGAGACATCACTACTGAGAGAGACCTCACTGCTAGAAGACATCACTACTGAGAGAGACGTCACTGCTAGGAGACATCACTACTGAGAGAGATCTCACTGCCAGGAGAAATCACTACTGAGAGAGACATCACTGCTAGGAGACATCACTACAAAGAGAGACATCACTGCTAGGAGACATCACTACTGAGAGAGACCTCACTACTGAGAGAGACGTCACTGCTAGGAGACATCACTACTGAGAGAGACGGCACTGCTAGGAGACATCACTACTGAGAGAGACGTCACTGCTAGGAGACATCACTACTGAGAGAGACGTCACTGCTAGGAGACATCACTACTGAGAGAGACGTCACTGCCAGGAGACATCACTACTGAGAGAGAAGTCACTGCTAGGAGACATCACTACTGAGAGAGACGGCACTGCTAGGAGACATCACTACTGAGAGAGACGTCACTGCTAGGAGACATCACTACTGAGAGAGACGGCACTGCCAGGAGACATCACTACTGAGAGAGACGTCACTGCTAGGAGACATCACTACTGAGAGAGACGTCACTGCTAGGGGACATCACTACTGAGAGAGACGGCACTGCTAGGAGACATCACTACTGAGAGAGACCTCACTACTGAGAGAGACGTCACTGCTAGGAGACATCACTACTGAGAGAGACGGCACTGCTAGGAGACATCACTACTGAGAGAGACGGCACTGCTAGGGGACATCACTACTGAGAGAGACGGCACTGCTAGGAGACATCACTACTGAGAGAGACGTCACTACTACAAGACATCACTACTGAGAGAGACTGCACTGCTAGGAGACATCACTACTGAGAGAGACTGCACTGCTAGGGGACATCACTACTGAGAGAGACTGCACTGCTAGGGGACATCACTACTGAGAGAGACGGCACTACTACAAGACATCACCACTGAGAGAGACTGCACTGCTAGGAGACATCACTACTGAGAGAGACGGCACTGCTAGGGGACATCACTACTGAGAGAGACGGCACTGCTAGGGGACATCACTACTGAGAGAGACGTCACTGCTAGGGGACATCACTACTGAGAGAGACGTCACTGCTAGGGGACATCACTACTGAGAGAGACTGCACTGCTAGGGGACATCACTACTGAGAGAGACGGCACTACTACAAGACATCACTACTGAGAGAGACTGCACTGCTAGGAGACATCACTACTGAGAGAGACCTCACTGCTAGGAGACATCACTACTGAGAGAGACGGCACTACTACAAGACATCACTACTGAGAGAGACGTCACTGCTAGGACACATCACTACTGAAAGAGACCTCACTGCTAGAAGACATCAATACTGAGAGAGACGTCACTGCTAGGAGACATCACTACTGAGAGAGACGTCACTGCTAGGAGACATCACTACTGAGAGAGACGTCACTGCTAGGAGACATCACTACTGAGAGAGACATCACTGCCAGGAGACATCACTACTGAGAGAGACATCACTGCTAGGAGACATCACTACTGAGAGAGACCTCACTGCCAGGAGACATCACTACTGAGAGAGACATCACTGCTAGGAGACATCACTACTGAGAGAGACCTCACTGCCAGGAGACATCACTACTGAGAGAGACATCACTGCTAGGAGACATCACTACTGAGAGAGTCGGCACTGCTGGGAGACATCACTACTGAGAGAGACGTCACTGCTAGGGGACATCACTACTGAGAGAGACATCACTGCCAGGAGACATCACTACTGAGAGAGACCTCACTGCCAGGAGACATCACTACTGAGAGAGACATCACTGCTAGGAGACATCACTACTGAGAGAGACGGCACTGCAGGGAGACATCACTACTGAGAGAGACGTGACTGCTGGGAGACATCACTACTGATAGAGATGTCACTACTAAGAGACATCGCTACTGAGAGAGACCTCAATGCTAGGAGACATCACTACTGAGAGAGATGTCACTGCTAAGAGACATCACTACTGAGAGAGACCTCACTGCTAGGAGACATCACTACTGAGAGAGATGTCACTGCTAAGAGACATCACTACTGAGAGAGACCTCACTGCCAGGAGACATCACTACTGAGAGAGACGTCACTGCTAGGAGACATCACTACTGAGAGAGACCTCACTGCTAGGAGACATCACTGTAAGAGAGATGTCACTACTAAGAGACATCACTACTGAGAGAGACCTCACTGCCAGGAGACATCACTACTGAGAGAGACGGCACTGCCAGGAGACATCACTACTGAGAGAGACGACACTGCTAGGAGACATCACTACTGAGAGAGATGGCACGGCTAGGGGACATCACTACTGAGAGAGACGGCACTGCTAGGAGACATCACTACTGAGAGAGACGGCACTGCTAGGAGACATCACTACTGAGAGACACGACACTGCTAGGAGACATCACTACTGAGAGAGACGGCACTGCTAGGAGACATCACTACTGAGAGAGACGGCATTGCTAGGAGACATCACTACTGAGAGAGACGGCACTGCTGGGAGACATCACTACTGAGAGAGACGGCACTGCTAGGAGACATCACTACTGAGAGAGACGTCACTGCCAGGAGACATCACTACTGAGAGAGAAGTCACTGCTAGGAGACATCACTACTGAGATACGTCACTGCCAGGAGACATCACTACTGAGAGAGACGGCACTGCTGGGAGACATCACTACTGAGAGAGACCTCACTGCTAGGAGACATCACTACTGAGAGAGACGTCACTGCTAGGGGACATCACTACTGAGAGAGACGACACTGCTAGGAGACATCACTACTGAGAGAGACATCACTGCTAGGGGACATCACTACTGAGAGAGACGACACTGCTAGGAGACATCACTACTGAGAGAGACGTCACTGCTAGGGGACATCACTACTGAGAGAGACGACACTGCTAGGAGACATCACTACTGAGAGAGACGACACTGCTAGGAGACATCACTACTGAGAGAGACGACACTGCTAGGAGACATCACTACTGAGAGAGACGACACTGCTAGGAGACATCACTACTGAGAGAGACCTCACTGCTTGGAGACATCACTACTGAGAGAGAGGGCACTGCTAGGAGACATCACTACTGAGAGAGACGTCACTGCTAGGAGACATCACTACTGAGAGAGACGTCACTGCTAGGAGACATCACTACTGAGAGAGACGTCACTGCTAGGGGACATCACTACTGAGAGAGACCTCACTGCTAGGAGACATCACTACTGAGACAGACCTCACTGCTAGGAGACATCACTATAAGAGAGACGTCACTGCCAGGAGACATCAGTACTGAGAGAGACGGCACTGCTGGGAGACATCACTACTGAGAGAGACGGCACTGCTAGGAGACATCACTACTGAGAGAGACGGCACTGCTAGGAGACTTCACTACTGAGAGACGGCACTGCTAGGAGACATCACTACTGAGAGAGATCTCACTGCTAGGAGACATCACTACTGAGAGAGACGTCACTGCTGGGAGACATCACTACTGAGAGAGACGTCACTGCTAGGAGACATCACTACTGAGAGAGACGACACTGCTAGGAGACATCACTTCTGAGAGAGACCTCACTGCCAGGAGACATCACTACTGAGAGAGACGACACTGCTAGGAGACATCACTTCTGAGAGAGACCTCACTGCCAGGAGACATCACTACTGAGAGAGACCTCACTACTGAGAGAGACGTCACTGCTAGGGGACATCACTACTGAGAGAGACCTCACTGCCAGGAGACCTCACTACTGAGAGAGACGTCACTGCTAGGAGACATCACTACTGAGAGAGACGGCACTGCTAGGAGACATCACTACTGAGAGAGACGGCACTGCTAGGAGACATCACTACTGAGAGAGACCTCACTGCTAGGAGACATCACTACTGAGAGAGACGTCACTGCTAGGAGACATCACTACTGAGAGAGATGACACTGCTAGGAGACATCACTTCTGAGAGAGACATCACTACTGAGAGAGACATCACTGCTAGGAGACATCACTACTGAGAGAGACGGCACTGCTGGGAGACATCACTACTGAGAGAGACGGCACTGCTGGGAGACATCACTACTGATAGAGATGTCACTACTAAGAGACATCGCTACTGAGAGAGACCTCACTGCCAGGAGACATCACTACTGAGAGAGACATCACTGCTAGGAGACATCACTACTGAGAGAGACCTCACTGCCAGGAGACATCACTACTGAGAGAGACATCACTGCTAGGAGACATCACTACTGAGAGAGACGGCACTGCTGGGAGACATCACTACTGAGAGAGACGTGACTGATGGGAGACATCACTACTGATAGAGATGTCACTACTAAGAGACATCGCTACTGAGAGAGACCTCACTGCTAGGAGACATCACTACTGAGAGAGACCTCACTGCTAGGAGACATCACTATAAAAGAGATGTCACTACTAAGAGACATCACTACTGAGAGAGACCTCACTGCCAGGAGACATCACTACTGAGAGAGACGTCACTGCTAGGAGACATCAGTACTGAGAGAGACGTCACTGCTAGGAGACATCACTACTGAGAAAGACGGCACTGCTAAGAGACATCACTACTGAGAGAGACCTCACTGCTAGTAGACATCACTACTGAGAGAGACCTCAATACTGAGAGAGACGTCACTGCTAGGGGACATCACTTCTGAGAGAGACGTCACTGCTAGGAGACATCACTTCTGAGAGAGACATCACTGCTAGGAGACATCACTACTGAGAGAGACCTCACTGCCAGGAGACATCACTACTGAGATAGACGTCACTGCTGGGAGACATCACTACTGAGAGAGACGTCACTGCTGGGAGACATCACTACTGAGAGAGACGTCACTGCTAGGAGACATCACTTCTGAGAGAGACGGCACTGCTAGGAGACATCACTACTGAGAGAGACGGCACTGCTAGGAGACATCACTACTGAGAGAGATGGCACTGGTAGAAGACATCACTACTGAGAGAGACCTCACTACTGAGAGAGACAGCACTGCTAGGAAACATCACTACTGAGAGAGACCTCACTACTGAGAGAGACGTCACTGCTCGGAGACATCACTACTGAGAGAGATGTCACTGCTGGGAGACATCACTACTGAGAGAGACGGCACTGCTAGGAGACATCACTACTGAGAGACGTCACTGCTGAGAGAGACGTCACTGCTAGGAGACATCACTACTGAGAGAGACGTCACTGCTAGGAGACATCACTACTGAGAGAGACGGCACTGCTAGGGGACATCACTACTGAGTGAGACATCACTGCCAGGAGACATCACTACTGAGATAGACGTCACTGCTAGGAGACATCACTACTGAGAGACGTCACTGCTGAGAGAGACGTCACTGCTGGGAGACATCACTACTGAGAGAGACGGCACTGCTAGGAGACATCACTACTGAGAGACGTCACTGCTGAGAGAGACGTCACTGCTGGGAGACATCACTACTGAGAGAGACGGCACTGCTAGGAGACATCACTACTGAGAGACGTCACTGCTGAGAGAGACGTCACTGCTAGGAGACATCACTTCTGAGAGAGACGTCACTGCTAGGAGACATCACTACTGAGAGACGTCACTGCTGGGAGACATCACTACTGAGAGAGACGTCACTGCTAGGAGACATCACTACTGAGAGAGACGTCACTGCTAGGGGACATCACTACTGAGAGAGACGTCACTGCTAGGGGACATCACTACTGAGAGAGACGTCACTGCCAGGAGACATCACTACTGAGAGAGACATCACTGCTAGGAGACATCACTGCTAGGAGACATCACTACTGAGAGAGACGTCACTGCTAGGAGACATCACTACTGAGAGAGACGTCACTGCTAGGAGACATCACTACTGAGAGAGACGTCACTGCTAGGGGACATCACTACTGAGAGAGACCTCAATACTGAGAGAGACCTCACTGCTAGGAGACATCACTACTGAGAGAGACGTCACTGCTAGGAGACATCACTTCTGAGAGAGACGTCACTGCTAGGAGACATCACTACTGAGAGAGACGTCACTGCTAGGAGACATCACTACTGAGAGAGACGGCACTGCTAGGAGACATCACTACTGAGAGAGACGTCACTGCTAGGAGACATCACTACTGAGAGAGACGTCACTGCTAGGAGACATCACTACTGAGAGAGACATCACTGCTAGGAGACATCACTACTGAGAGAGACCTCACTGCCAGGAGACATCACTACTGAGAGAGACGTCACTGCTAGGAGACATCACTACTGAGAGAGACCTCACTGCTAGGGGACATCACTTCTGAGAGAGACGTCACTGCTAGGAGACATCACTACTGAGAGAGACGTCACTGCTAGGAAACATCACTACTGAGAGAGACGGCACTGCTAGGAGACATCACTACTGAGAGAGACGTCACTGCTAGGAGACATCACTACTGAGAGAGACGTCACTGCTAGGAGACATCACTACTGAGAGAGACATCACTGCTAGGAGACATCACTACTGAGAGAGACCTCACTGCCAGGAGACATCACTACTGAGAGAGACGTCACTGCTAGGAGACATCACTACTGAGAGAGACCTCACTGCTAGGGGACATCACTTCTGAGAGAGACGTCACTGCTAGGAGACATCACTACTGAGAGAGACGTCACTGCTAGGAAACATCACTACTGAGAGAGACCTCACTGCTAGGAGACATCACTTCTGAGAGAGACGTCACTGCTAGGAAACATCACTACTGAGAGAGACCTCACTGCTAGGAGACATCACTTCTGAGAGAGACGTCACTGCTAGGAGACATCACTACTGAGAGACGTCACTGCTAGGAAACATCACTACTGAGAGAGACCTCACTGCTAGGAGACATCACTACTGAGAGAGACGTCACTGCTAGGAGACATCACTACTGAGAGAACTCATTGCTAGGAGACATCACTACTGAGAGAGACCTCACTACTGAGAGAGAC
This sequence comes from Phyllobates terribilis, assembly GCF_046119375.1. NCBI lineage: Eukaryota > Metazoa > Chordata > Amphibia > Anura > Dendrobatidae > Phyllobates > Phyllobates terribilis. Next base: position 394,764,208 of record NW_027362769.1, on the reverse strand, counting down.
GGCACTGCCAGGAGAAATCACTACTGAGAGAGACGGCACTACTACAAGACATCACTAGTAGATGAGACATCACTAGTAGAGGAGACATCACTAAGATGAGACATCACTAGTAGAGGAGACATCACTACGATGAGACATCAGTATTAGAGGAGACATCACTACGATGAGACATCACTAGTAGAGGAGACATCAGTAGTAGAGGAGACAGTCGGCGCAGTGTGGACGGCCCCTGCTATACTCAGGAGCAGTGACATCTACGCTATGTGACATTATAGTGTGTGAGATCTCGTCCTCCCTCTCTTGTAGTTGGCCTCCCCTTCATCAATGTCGGCCGCTCTCCGGGGAATTTCTTGTTACCTGAAAGAGGTGAGACCTTTAATCAGTGACTGATGCTCCATAACCTTCTGTATTCATTGGCGATCCTCTATTATAGACAGCGCCCCCTCCTCTGTGTACTCAGTGCTGCCCCTGGTGGGGATGTCCTCCTGTATTATAGACAGCGCCCCCTCCTCTGTGTACTCAGTGCTGCCCCTGGTGGGGATGTCCTCCTGTATTATAGACAGCGCCCCCTCCTCTGTGTACTCAGTGCTGCCCCTGGTGGGGATGTACTCCTCTATTATAGACATCGCCCCCTCCTCTGTGTACTCAGTGCTGCCCCTGGTGGGGATGTCCTCCTCTATTATAGACAGCGACCGCTCCTCTGTGTACTCAGTGCTGCCCCTGGTGGGGATGTCCTCCAGTATTATAGACAGCGCCCCCTCCTCTGTGTATTCAGTGCTGCCCCTGGTGGGGAAGTTCTCCTGTATTATAGACAGCGCCCCCTCCTCTGTGTACTCAATGCTGCACCTGGTGGGGATGTCCTCCTGCATTATAGACAGCGCCCCCTCCTCTGTGTACTCAGTGCTGCCCCTGGTGGAGATGTCCTCCTCTATCATAGACAGCGCCCCCTCCTCTGTGTACTCAGTGCTGCCCCTGGTGGGGATGTCCTCCTGTATTATAGACAGCGCCCCCTCCTCTGTGTACTCAGTGCTGCCCCTGGTGGGGATGTACTCCTCTATTATAGACAGCGCCCCCTCCTCTGTGTACTCAGTGCTGCCCCTGGTGGGGATGTCCTCCAGTATTATAGACAGCGCCCCCTCCTCTGTGTACTCAGTGCTGCCCCTGGTGAGGAAGTTCTCCTGTATTATAGACAGCGCCCCCTCCTCTGTGTACTCAGTGCTGCCCCTGGTGGGGATGTCCTCCTCTATTATAGACAGCGCCCCCTCCTCTGTGTACTCAGTGCTGCCCCTGGTGGGGATGTCCTCCAGTATTATAGACAGCGCCCCCTCCTCTGTGTACTCAGTGCTGCCCCTGGTGAGGAAGTTCTCCTGTATTATAGCAGCGCCCCCTCCTCTGTGTACTCAGTGCTGCACCTGGTGGGGATGTTCTCCTCTATTATAGACAGCGCCCCCACCTCTGTGTACTCAGTGCTGCCCCTGGTGGGGATGTCCTCCTCTATTATAGACAGCGCCCCCTCATCTGTGTACTCAGTGCTGCCCCTGGTGCGGATGTCCTCCAGTATTATAGAAAGCGCCCCCACCTCTGTGTACTCAGTGCTGCCCCTGATGGGGATGTTCTCCTCTAGTATAGACATCGCCCCCTCCTCTGTGTACTCAGTGCTGCCCCTGGTGGGGATGTTCTCCTGCATTATAGATGGCGCCCCCTCCTCTGTGTACTTAGTGCTGCCCTGGTGGGGATGTCCTCCAGTATTATAGGCAGCGCCCTCTCCTCTTTGTACTCAGTGCTGCCCCTGGTGGGGATGTCATCCTGTATTATAGGCAGCACCCCCTCCTCTGTGTACTCAGTGCTGCCCCTGGTGGGGATGTCCTCCTGTATTATAGACAGCACCCCTTCCTCTGTGTACTCAGTGCTGCTCCTGATGGGGATGTTCTCCTGTATTATAGACGGCGCCCCCTCCTCTGTGTACTCAGTGCTGCCCCTGATGGGGATGTCCTCCTGTATTATAGACAGCACCCCTTCCTCTGTGTATTCAGTGCTGCCGATGGTGGGGATGTCCTCCTGTATTATAGACAGCGCCCCCTCCTCTGTTTACTCAGTGCTGCCCCTGGTGGGGATGTTCTCCTGTATTATAGACAGCACCCCCTCCTCTGTGTACTCAGTGCTGCCCCTGGTGCGGATGTCCTCCAGTATAATAGACTTCGCCCCCTCCTCTGTGTACTCAGTGCTGCCCCTGGTGGGGATGTTCTCCTGTATTATAGACAGCGCCCCCTCCTCTATGTACTCAGTGCTGCCCCTGGTGGTGATGTCCTCCAGTATTATAGACAGCGCCCCCTCCTCTGTGTAGTCAGTGCTGCCCCTGGTGGGGATGTTCTCCTCTAGTATAGACATCGCCCCCTCCTCTGTGTACTCAGTGCTGCCCCTGGTGGGGATGTCCTCCTGTATTATAGACAGCATCCCCTCCTCTGTGTACTCAGTGCTGCGCCTGGTGGGGATGTCCTCCAGTATTATAGACAGAGCCCCATCCTCTGTGTACTCAGTGCTGCGCCTGGTGGAGATGTCCTCCCGTATTATAGACAGCGCCCCCTCCGGATGTCCTCCAGTATTATAGACAGTGCCCCCTCCTCTGTGTACTCAGTGCTGCCCCTGGTGGTGATGTCCTCCTGTATTATAGATGGCGCCTCCTCCTCTGTGTTCTCAGTGCTGCCCCTAGTGGGGATGTCCTCCTCTATTATAGACAGCGCCCCCTCCTCTGTGTACTCAGTGCTGTGCCTGGTGCGGATGTCCTCCTTTATCATAGACAGCGCCCCCTCCTCTGTGTACTCAGTGCTGCCTCTGGTGGGGATGTCCTCCAGTATTATACACAGCGCCCCCTCCTCTGTGTACTCAGTGCTGCCCCTGGTGCGGATGTCCTCCAGTATTATACACAGCACCGCCTCCTCTGTATACTCACTGCTGCACCTGGTGTGGATGTCCTCCAGTATTATAGACAGCGCCCCCTCCTCTGTGTACTCAGTGCTGCCCCTGTTGGGGATGTCCTCCTGTATTATAGACAGCGCCCCCTCCTCTGTGTACTCAGTGCTGCCCCGGGTGGGGATGTTCTCCTGTATTATAGACAGCACCCCCTCCTCTGTGTACTCAGTGCTGCCCCTGGTGCGGATGTCCTCCAGTATTATAGACTTCGCCCCCTCCTCTGTGTACTCAGTGCTGCGCCTGGTGGGAATATCCTCCAGTATTATAGACAGCGCCCCCTCCTCTGTATACTCACTGCTGCACCTGGTGGGGATGTCCTCCTGTATTATAGACAGCGCCCCCTCCTCTGTGTACTCAGTGCTGCCCAGGGTGGGGATGTTCTCCTGTATTATAGACAGCACCCCCTCCTCTGTGTACTCAGTACAGCCCCTGGTGCGGATGTCCTCCAGTATTATAGACAGCACCCCCTCCTCTGTGTACTCAGTGCTGCCCCTGGTGGGGATGTCCTCCAGTATTATAGACAGCGCCCCCTCCTCTGTGTAGTCAGTGCTTCCCCTGGTGGGGATGTTCTCCTCTAGTATAGACATTGCCCCCTCCTCTGTGTACTCAGTGCTGCCCCTGGTGGGGATGTCCTCCTGTATTATAGACAGCGCCCCCTCCTCTTTGTTCTCAGTGCTGCCCCTGGTGGGGATGTCCTCCTCTATTATAGACAGCGCCCCCTCCTCTGTGTACTCAGTGCTGCGCCTGGTGCGGATGTCCTCCTTTATTATAGACAGCGCCCCCTCCTCTGTGTACTCAGTGCTGCCCCTGGTGCGGATGTCCTCCTTTATTATAGACAGCGCCCCCTCCTCTGTGTACTCAGTGCTGCCCCTGGTGGGGATGTTCTCCTGCATTATAGACGGCGCCCCCTCCTCTGTGTACTCAGTGCTGCCCCTGGTGGGGATGTCCTCCTGTATTATACACAGCACCCCCTCCTCTGTGTACTCAGTGCTGCCCCTGGTGCGGATGTCCTCCAGTATTAAAGACAGCACCCCCTCCTCTGTATACTCACTGCTGCACCTGGTGGGGATGTCCTCCTGTATTATAGACAGCACCCCCTCCTCTGTGTACTCAGTGCTGCCCATGGTGGGGATGTTCTCCTATATTATAGACAGCACCCCCTCCTCTGTGTACTCAGTGCTGCCCCTGGTGCGGATGTCCTCCAATATTATAGACTTTGCCCCCTCCTCTGTGTACTCAGTGCTGCCCCTGGTGGGGATGTCCTCCTGTATCATAGACAGCGCCCCCTCCTCTGTGTACTCACTGCTCCCCCTGGTGGGGATGTCCTCCTGTATCATAGACAGCACCCCCTCCTCTGTGTACTCAGTGCTGCCCCTGGTGGGGAAGTTCTCCTGTATTAGAGATAGCGCCCCCTCCTCTGTGTACTCAGTGCTGCGACTGGTGGGGATGTCCTCCAGTATTATAGACAGCGCCCCCTCCTCTGTGTACTCAGTGCTGCGCCTGGTGGGGATGTCCTCCCATATTATAGACAGCGCCCCCTCCTCTGTGTACTCAGTGCTGCCCCTGGTGGGGATGTCCTCCTGTATTATAGACAGCGCCCCCTCCTCTGTGTACTCAGTGCTGCCCCTGGTGGGGATGTTCTCCTGTATTATAGACAGCACCCCCTTCTCTGTGTACTCAGTGCTGCCCCTGGTGGGGATGTTCTCCTGTATTATAGACTTCGCCCCCTCCTCTGTGTACTCAGTGCTGCCCCTGGTGGGGATGTCCTCCTGCATTATAGACAGCACCCCCTCCTCTGTATACTCACTGCTGCACCTGGTGGGGATGTCCTCCTGTATTATAGACAGCGCCCCCTCCTCTGTGTACTCAGTGCTGCCCCTGGTGGGGATGTTCTCTTGTATTATAGACAGCACCCCCTCCTCTGTGTACTCAGTGCTGCGCCTGGTGGGGATGTTCTCTTGTATTATAGACAGCGCCCCCTCCTCTATGTACTCAGTGCTGCCCCTGGTGGGGATGTTCTCCTGTATTATAGACAGCGCCCCCTCCTCTATATACTCAGTGCTGCCCCTGCTGGGGATGTTCTCTTGTATTATACACTGCAACCCCTCCTCTGTGTACTCAGTGCTGCCCCTGGTGGGGATGTCCTCCAGTTTTAAAGACAGCGCCCCCTCCTCTGTGTACTCAGTGCTGCCCCTGGTGGGGATGATTTTCTGTATTAAAGACAGAGCCCCCTCCTCTGAGTACTCAGTGCTGCCCCTGTTGGGGAAGTTCTCCAGTTTTATAGACAGCACCCCCTCCTCTGTATACTCAGTGCTGCCCCTGGTGGGGATGTTCTCCTGTATTATAGACAGCACCCCCTCCTCTATGTACTCAGTGCTGCCCCGGGTGGGGATGTTCTCCTGTATTATAGACAGCGACCCCTCCTCTATGTACTCAGTGCTGCCCCTGGTGGGGAAGTTCTCCTGTTTTATAGACCGCACCCCCTCCTCTGTATACTCAGTGCTGCCCCTGGTGGGGATGTCCTCCTGTATTATAGACAGCGCCCCCTCTTCTGTGTACTCAGTGCTGCCCCTGGTGGGGATGTTCTCTTGTATTATAGACAGCGCCCCCTCTTCTCTGTACTCAGTGCTGCCCCTAGTGGGGATGTCCTCCTGCATTATAGACAGCGCCCCCTCCTCTGTGTACTCAGTGCTACCCCTGGTGGGGATGTTCTCCTGTATTAAAGACAACACCCCCTCCTCTGTGTACTCAGTGCTGCCTCTGGTGGGGATGATTTCCTGTATTAAAGACAGAGCCCCCTCCTCTGTGTACTCAGTGCTGCCCCTGGTGGGGAAGTTCTCCTGTATTATAGACAGCGTCCCCTCCTCTGTGTGCTCAGTGCTGCGCCTGGTGGGGATGTCCTCCCGAATTATAGACAGCGCCCCCTCCGGATGTCCTCCAGTATTATAGACAGCGCCCCCTCCTCTGTGTACTCAGTGCTGCCCCTGGTGGGGATGTCCTCCTGTGTTATAGACAGCACCCCCTCCTCTGTGTACTCAGTGCTGCCCCTGGTGAGAATGTTCTCCTGTATTATAGACAGCGCCCCCTCCTCTGTGTACTCAGTGCTGCCAATGGTGGGAATGTTCTCCGGTATTATAGACAGCGCCCCCTCCTCTGTGTACTCAGTGCTGCCCCTGGTGGGGATGTCGTCCCATATTATAGACAGCACCCCCTCCTCTGTTTACTCAGTGCTGCCCCTGGTGAGAATGTTCTCCTGTATTATAGACAGCGCCCCCTCCTCTGTGTACTCAGTGCTGCCAATGGTGGGAATGTTCTCCTGTATTATAGACAGCGCCCCCTCCTCTGTGTACTCAGTGCTGCCCCTGGTGGGGATGTCCTCCTGTATTATAGACAGCACCCCCTCCTCTGTGTACTCACTGCTGCACCTGGTGGGGATGTCCTCCTGTATTATAGACAGCGCCCCCTCCTCTGTGTACTCAGTGCTGCCCCTGGTGGGGATGTCCTCCAGTATTATAGACTTCGCCCCCTCCTCTGTGTACTCAGTGCTCCGCCTGGTGGGGATGTCCTCCAGTATTATAGACAGCGCCCTCTCCTCTGTGTACTCAGTGCTGCGCCTGGTGGGGATGTCCTCCTGTATTATAGACAGCGCCCCTTCCTCTGTGCACTCAGTGCTGCCCCGGGTGGAGATGTTCTCCTGTATTATAGACAGCACCCCCTCCTCTGTGTACTCAGTGCTGCCCCTGGTGGGGATGTCCTCCAGTATTATAGACAGCGCCCCCTCCTCTGTGTAGTCAGTGCTGCCCCTGGTGGGGATGTTCTCCTCTTGTATAGATATCGCCCCCTCCTCTGTATACTCAGTACTGCCCCTGGTGGGGATGTTCTCCTGTATTATAGACGGCGCCCCCTCCTCTGTGTGCTCAGTGCTGCCCCTGGTGGGGATGTCCTCCTGCATTATAGACAGCTCCCCCTCCTCTGTGTACTCAGTGCTGCCCCTGGTGCGGATGTCCTCCAGTATTATAGACAGCACCCCCTCCTCTGTATACTCACTGCTGCACCTGGTGGGAATATCCTCCTGTATTATAGACAGCGCCCCCTCCTCTGTGTACTCAGTGCTGCCCCGGGTTGGGATGTTCTCCTGTATTATAGACAGCACCCCCTCCTCTGTGTACTCAGTGCTGCCCCTGGTGCGGATGTCCTCCAGTATTATAGACTTCGCCCCCTCCTCTGTGTACTCAGTGCTGCACCTGGTGGGGATGTCTTCCTGTATTATAGACAGCGCCCCCTCCTCTGTGTACTCAGTGCTGCCCCTGGTGGGGATGTTCTCCTGCATTATAGATGGCGCCCCCTCCTCTGTGTACTCAGTGCTGCCCTGGTGGGGATGTCCTCCAGTATTATAGGCAGCGCCCCCTCCTCTTTGTACTCAGTGCTGCCCCTGGTGTGGATGTCATCCTGTATTATAGACAGCGCCCCCTCCTCTGTGTACTCAGTGCTGCCAATGGTGGGAATGTTCTCCGGTATTATAGACAGCGCCCCCTCCTCTGTGTACTCAGTGCTGCCCCTGGTGGGGATGTCGTCCCATATTATAGACAGCACCCCCTCCTCTGTTTACTCAGTGCTGCCCCTGGTGAGAATGTTCTCCTGTATTATAGACAGCGCCCCCTCCTCTGTGTACTCAGTGTTGCCAATGGTGGGAATGTTCTCCTGTATTATAGACAGCGCCCCCTCCTCTGTGTACTCAGTGCTGCCCCTGGTGGGGATGTCCTCCTGTATTATAGACAGCACCCCCTCCTCTGTGTACTCACTGCTGCACCTGGTGGGGATGTCCTCCTGTATTATAGACAGCGCCCCCTCCTCTGTGTACTCAGTGCTGCCCCTGGTGGGGATGTACTCCTCTATTATAGACATTGCCCCCTCCTCTGTGTACTCAGTGCTGCCCCTGGTGGGGATGTCCTCCTCTATTATAGACAGCGACCCCTCCTCTGTGTACTCAGTGCTGCCCCTGGTGGGGATGTCCTCCTGTATTATAGACAGCGCCCCCTCCTCTGTGTACTCAGTGCTGCCCCTGGTGGGGATGTCCTCCTGTATTATAGACAGCGCCCCCTCCTCTGTGTACTCAGTGCTGCCCCTGGTGGGGATGTACTCCTCTATTATAGACATCGCCCCCTCCTCTGTGTACTCAGTGCTGCCCCTGGTGGGGATGTCCTCCTCTATTATAGACAGCGACCCCTCCTCTGTGTACTCAGTGCTGCCCCTGGTGGGGATGTCCTCCAGTATTATAGACAGCGCCCCCTCCTCTGTGTATTCAGTGCTGCCCCTGGTGGGGAAGTTCTCCTGTATTATAGACAGCGCCCCCTCCTCTGTGTACTCAATGCTGCACCTGGTGGGGATGTCCTCCTGCATTATAGACAGCGACCCCTCCTCTGTGTACTCAGTGCTGCCCCTGGTGGGGATGTCCTCCTCTATCATAGACAGCGCCCCCTCCTCTGTGTACTCAGTGCTGCCCCTGGTGGGGATGTCCTCCTGTATTATAGACAGCGCCCCCTCCTCTGTGTACTCAGTGCTGCCCCTGGTGGGGATGTACTCCTCTATTATAGACAGCGCCCCCTCCTCTGTGTACTCAGTGCTGCCCCTGGTGGGGATGTCCTCCAGTATTATAGACAGCGCCCCCTCCTCTGTGTACTCAGTGCTGCCCCTGGTGAGGAAGTTCTCCTGTATTATAGACAGCGCCCCCTCCTCTGTGTACTCAGTGCTGCCCCTGGTGGGGATGTCCTCCTCTATTATAGACAGCGCCCCCTCCTCTGTGTACTCAGTGCTGCCCCTGGTGGGGATGTCCTCCAGTATTATAGACAGCGCCCCCTCCTCTGTGTACTCAGTGCTGCCCCTGGTGAGGAAGTTCTCCTGTATTATAGACAGCGCCCCCTCCTCTGTGTACTCAGTGCTGCACCTGGTGGGGATGTTCTCCTCTATTATAGACAGCGCCCCCACCTCTGTGTACTCAGTGCTGCCCCTGGTGGGGATGTCCTCCTCTATTATAGACAGCGCCCCCTCCTCTGTGTACTCAGTGCTGCCCCTGGTGCGGATGTCCTCCAGTATTATAGAAAGCGCCCCCACCTCTGTGTACTCAGTGCTGCCCCTGGTGGGGATGTTCTCCTCTAGTATAGACATCGCCCCCTCCTCTGTGTACTCAGTGCTGCCCCTGGTGGGGATGTTCTCCTGCATTATAGATGGCGCCCCCTCCTCTGTGTACTCAGTGCTGCCCTGGTGGGGATGTCCTCCAGTATTATAGGCAGCGCCCTCTCCTCTTTGTACTCAGTGCTGCCCCTGGTGGGGATGTCATCCTGTATTATAGGCAGCACCCCCTCCATTGTGTACTCAGTGCTGCCCCTGGTGGGGATGTCCTCCTGTATTATAGACAGCACCCCTTCCTCTGTGTACTCAGTGCTGCTCCTGATGGGGATATTCTCCTGTATTATAGACGGCGCCCCCTCCTCTGTGTACTCAGTGCTGCCCCTGATGGGGATGTCCTCCTGTATTATAGACAGCACCCCTTCCTCTGTGTATTCAGTGCTGCCGATGGTGGGGATGTCCTCCTGTATTATAGACAGCGCCCCCTCCTCTGTTTACTCAGTGCTGCCCCTGGTGGGGATGTTCTCCTGTATTATAGACAGCACCCCCTCCTCTGTGTACTCAGTGCTGCCCCTGGTGCGGATGTCCTCCAGTATAATAGACTTCGCCCCCTCCTCTGTGTACTCAGTGCTGCCCCTGGTGGGGATGTTCTCCTGTATTATAGACAGCGCCCCCTCCTCTATGTACTCAGTGCTGCCCCTGGTGGTGATGTCCTCCAGTATTATAGACAGCGCCCCCTCCTCTGTGTAGTCAGTGCTGCCCCTGGTGGGGATGTTCTCCTCTAGTATAGACATCGCCCCCTCCTCTGTGTACTCAGTGCTGCCCCTGGTGGGGATGTCCTCCTGTATTATAGACAGCATCCCCTCCTCTGTGTACTCAGTGCTGCGCCTGGTGGGGATGTCCTCCAGTATTATAGACAGAGCCCCATCCTCTGTGTACTCAGTGCTGCGCCTGGTGGAGATGTCCTCCCGTATTATAGACAGCGCCCCCTCCGGATGTCCTCCAGTATTATAGACAGTGCCCCCTCCTCTGTGTACTCAGTGCTGCCCCTGGTGGGGATGTCCTCCTGTATTATAGATGGCGCCTCCTCCTCTGTGTTCTCAGTGCTGCCCCTGGTGGGGATGTCCTCCTCTATTATAGACAGCGCCCCCTCCTCTGTGTACTCAGTGCTGTGCCTGGTGCGGATGTCCTCCTTTATCATAGACAGCGCCCCCTCCTCTGTGTACTCAGTGCTGCCTCTGGTGGGGATGTCCTCCAGTATTATACACAGCGCCCCCTCCTCTGTGTACTCAGTGCTGCCCCTGGTGCGGATGTCCTCCAGTATTATACACAGCACCGCCTCCTCTGTATACTCACTGCTGCACCTGGTGGGGATGTCCTCCAGTATTATAGACAGCGCCCCCTCCTCTGTGTACTCAGTGCTGCCCCTGTTGGGGATGTCCTCCTGTATTATAGACAGCGCCCCCTCCTCTGTGTACTCAGTGCTGCCCCGGGTGGGGATGTTCTCCTGTATTATAGACAGCACCCCCTCCTCTGTGTACTCAGTGCTGCCCCTGGTGCGGATGTCCTCCAGTATTATAGACTTCGCCCCCTCCTCTGTGTACTCAGTGCTGCGCCTGGTGGGAATATCCTCCAGTATTATAGACAGCGCCCCCTCCTCTGTATACTCACTGCTGCACCTGGTGGGGATGTCCTCCTGTATTATAGACAGCGCCCCCTCCTCTGTGTACTCAGTGCTGCCCAGGGTGGGGATGTTCTCCTGTATTATAGACAGCACCCCCTCCTTTGTGTACTCAGTACAGCCCCTGGTGCGGATGTCCTCCAGTATTATAGACAGCACCCCCTCCTCTGTGTACTCAGTGCTGCCCCTGGTGGGGATGTCCTCCAGTATTATAGACAGCGCCCCCTCCTCTGTGTAGTCAGTGCTTCCCCTGGTGGGGATGTTCTCCTCTAGTATAGACATTGCCCCCTCCTCTGTGTACTCAGTGCTGCCCCTGGTGGGATGTTCTCCTGCATTATAGACGGTGCCCCCTCCTCTGTGTACTCAGTGCTGCCCCTGGTGGGGATGTCCTCCTGTATTATAGACAGCGCCCCCTCCTCTTTGTTCTCAGTGCTGCCCCTGGTGGGGATGTCCTCCTCTATTATAGACAGCGCCCCCTCCTCTGTGTACTCAGTGCTGCGCCTGGTGCGGATGTCCTCCTTTATTATAGACAGCGCCCCCTCCTCTGTGTACTCAGTGCTGCCCCTGGTGCGGATGTCCTCCTTTATTATAGACAGCGCCCCCTCCTCTGTGTACTCAGTGCTGCCCCTGGTGGGGATGTTCTCCTGCATTATAGACGGCGCCCCCTCCTCTGTGTACTCAGTGCTGCCCCTGGTGGGGATGTCCTCCTGTATTATACACAGCACCCCCTCCTCTGTGTACTCAGTGCTGCCCCTGGTGCGGATGTCCTCCAGTATTAAAGACAACACCCCCTCCTCTGTATACTCACTGCTGCACCTGGTGGGGATGTCCTCCTGTATTATAGACAGCACCCCCTCCTCTGTGTACTCAGTGCTGCCCATGGTGGGGATGTTCTCCTATATTATAGACAGCACCCCCTCCTCTGTGTACTCAGTGCTGCCCCTGGTGCGGATGTCCTCCAATATTATAGACTTTGCCCCCTCCTCTGTGTACTCAGTGCTGCCCCTGGTGGGGATGTCCTCCTGTATCATAGACAGCGCCCCCTCCTCTGTGTACTCACTGCTCCCCCTGGTGGGGATGTCCTCCTGTATCATAGACAGCACCCCCTCCTCTGTGTACTCAGTGCTGCCCCTGGTGGGGAAGTTCTCCTGTATTAGAGATAGCGCCCCCTCCTCTGTGTACTCAGTGCTGCGACTGGTGGGGATGTCCTCCAGTATTATAGACAGCGCCCCCTCCTCTGTGTACTCAGTGCTGCGCCTGGTGGGGATGTCCTCCCATATTATAGACAGCGCCCCCTCCTCTGTGTACTCAGTGCTGCCCCTGGTGGGGATGTCCTCCTGTATTATAGACAGCGCCCCCTCCTCTGTGTACTCAGTGCTGCCCCTGGTGGGGATGTTCTCCTGTATTATAGACAGCACCCCCTTCTCTGTGTACTCAGTGCTGCCCCTGGTGGGGATGTTCTCCTGTATTATAGACTTCGCCCCCTCCTCTGTGTACTCAGTGCTGCCCCTGGTGGGGATGTCCTCCTGCATTATAGACAGCACCCCCTCCTCTGTATACTCACTGCTGCACCTGGTGGGGATGTCCTCCTGTATTATAGACAGCGCCCCCTCCTCTGTGTACTCAGTGCTGCCCCTGGTGGGGATGTTCTCTTGTATTATAGACAGCACCCCCTCCTCTGTGTACTCAGTGCTGCGCCTGGTGGGGATGTTCTCTTGTATTATAGACAGCGCCTCCTCCTCTATGTACTCAGTGCTGCCCCTGGTGGGGATGTTCTCCTGTATTATAGACAGCGCCCCCTCCTCTATATACTCAGTGCTGCCCCTGCTGGGGATGTTCTCTTGTATTATACACTGCAACCCCTCCTCTGTGTACTCAGTGCTGCCCCTGGTGGGGATGTCCTCCAGTTTTAAAGACAGCGCCCCCTCCTCTGTGTACTCAGTGCTGCCCCTGGTGGGGATGATTTTCTGTATTAAAGACAGAGCCCCCTCCTCTGAGTACTCAGTGCTGCCCCTGTTGGGGAAGTTCTCCAGTTTTATAGACAGCACCCCCTCCTCTGTATACTCAGTGCTGCCCCTGGTGGGGATGTTCTCCTGTATTATAGACAGCACCCCCTCCTCTATGTACTCAGTGCTGCCCCGGGTGGGGATGTTCTCCTGTATTATAGACAGCGACCCCTCCTCTATGTACTCAGTGCTGCCCCTGGTGGGGAAGTTCTCCTGTTTTATAGACAGCACCCCCTCCTCTGTATACTCAGTGCTGCCCCTGGTGGGGATGTCCTCCTGTATTATAGACAGCGCCCCCTCTTCTGTGTACTCAGTGCTGCCCCTGGTGGGGATGTTCTCTTGTATTATAGACAGCGCCCCCTCTTCTCTGTACTCAGTGCTGCCCCTAGTGGGGATGTCCTCCTGCATTATAGACAGCGCCCCCTCCTCTGTGTACTCAGTGCTACCCCTGGTGGGGATGTTCTCCTGTATTAAAGACAACACCCCCTCCTCTGTGTACTCAGTGCTGCCCCTGGTGGGGATGACTTCCTGTATTAAAGACAGAGCCCCCTCCTCTGTGTACTCAGTGCTGCCCCTGGTGGGGAAGTTCTCCTGTATTATAGACAGCGTCCCCTCCTCTGTGTGCTCAGTGCTGCGCCTGGTGGGGATGTCCTCCCGAATTATAGACAGCGCCCCCTCCGGATGTCCTCCAGTATTATAGACAGCGCCCCCTCCTCTGTGTACTCAGTGCTGCCCCTGGTGGGGATGTCCTCCTGTGTTATAGACAGCACCCCCTCCTCTGTGTACTCAGTGCTGCCCCTGGTGAGAATGTTCTCCTGTATTATAGACAGCGCCCCCTCCTCTGTGTACTCAGTGCTGCCAATGGTGGGAATGTTCTCCGGTATTATAGACAGCGCCCCCTCCTCTGTGTACTCAGTGCTGCCCCTGGTGGGGATGTCGTCCCATATTATAGACAGCACCCCCTCCTCTGTTTACTCAGTGCTGCCCCTGGTGAGAATGTTCTCCTGTATTATAGACAGCGCCCCCTCCTCTGTGTACTCAGTGCTGCCAATGGTGGGAATGTTCTCCTGTATTATAGACAGCGCCCCCTCCTCTGTGTACTCAGTGCTGCCCCTGGTGGGGATGTCCTCCTGTATTATAGACAGCACCCCCTCCTCTGTGTACTCACTGCTGCACCTGGTGGGGATGTCCTCCTGTATTATACACAGCGCCCCCTCCTCTGTGTACTCAGTGCTGCCCCTGGTGGGGATGTCCTCCAGTATTATAGACTTCGCCCCCTCCTCTGTGTACTCAGTGCTCCGCCTGGTGGGGATGTCCTCCAGTATTATAGACAGCGCCCTCTCCTCTGTGTACTCAGTGCTGCGCCTGGTGGGGATGTCCTCCTGTATTATAGACAGCGCCCCTTCCTCTGTGCACTCAGTGCTGCCCCGGGTGGGGATGTTCTCCTGTATTATAGACAGCACCCCCTCCTCTGTGTACTCAGTGCTGCCCCTGGTGGGGATGTCCTCCAGTATTATAGACAGCGCCCCCTCCTCTGTGTAGTCAGTGCTGCCCCTGGTGGGGATGTTCTCCTCTTGTATAGATATCGCCCCCTCCTCTGTATACTCAGTACTGCCCCTGGTGGGGATGTTCTCCTGTATTATAGACGGCGTCCCCTCCTCTGTGTGCTCAGTGCTGCCCCTGGTGGGGATGTCCTCCTGCATTATAGACAGCTCCCCCTCCTCTGTGTACTCAGTGCTGCCCCTGGTGCGAATGTCCTCCAGTATTATAGACAGCACCCCCTCCTCTGTATACTCACTGCTGCACCTGGTGGGAATATCCTCCTGTATTATAGACAGCGCCCCCTCCTCTGTGTACTCAGTGCTGCCCCGGGTGGGGATGTTCTCCTGTATTATAGACAGCACCCCCTCCTCTGTGTACTCAGTGCTGCCCCTGGTGCGGATGTCCTCCAGTATTATAGACTTCGCCCCCTCCTCTGTGTACTCAGTGCTGCACCTGGTGGGGATGTCTTCCTGTATTATAGACAGCGCCCCCTCCTCTGTGTACTCAGTGCTGCCCCGGGTGGGGTTGTTCTCCTGTATTATAGACAGCACCCCCTCCTCTGTGTACTCAGTGCTGCCCCTGGTGCGGATGTCCTCCAGTATTATAGAAAGCGCCCCCACCTCTGTGTAGTCAGTGCTGCCCCTGGTGGGGATGTTCTCCTCTAGTATAGACATCGCCCCCTCCTCTGTGTACTCAGTGCTGCCCCTGGTGGGGATGTTCTCCTGCATTATAGATGGCGCCCCCTCCTCTGTGTACTCAGTGCTGCCCTGGTGGGGATGTCCTCCAGTATTATAGACAGCGCCCCCTCCTCTTTGTACTCAGTGCTGCCCCTGGTGGGGATGTCATCCTGTATTATAAGCAGCACCCCCTCCTCTGTGTACTCAGTGCTGCCCCTGGTGGGGATGTCCTCCTGTATTATAGACAGCACCCCTTCCTCTGTGTACTCAGTGCTGCTCCTGGTGGGGATGTTCTCCTGTATTATAGACAGCGCCCCCTCCTCTGTGTACTCAGTGCTGCCAATGGTGGGAATGTTCTCCGGTATTATAGACAGCGCCCCCTCCTCTGTGTACTCAGTGCTGCCCCTGGTGGGGATGTCGTCCCATATTATAGACAGCACCCCCTCCTCTGTTTACTCAGTGCTGCCCCTGGTGAGAATGTTCTCCTGTATTATAGACAGCGCCCCCTCCTCTGTGTACTCAGTGTTGCCAATGGTGGGAATGTTCTCCTGTATTATAGACAGCGCCCCCTCCTCTGTGTACTCAGTGCTGCCCCTGGTGGGGATGTCCTCCTGTATTATAGACAGCACCCCCTCCTCTGTGTACTCACTGCTGCACCTGGTGGGGATGTCCTCCTGTATTATAGACAGCGCCCCCTCCTCTGTGTACTCAGTGCTGCCCCTGGTGGGGATGTCCTCCAGTATTATAGACTTCGCCCCCTCCTCTGTGTACTCAGTGCTGCGCCTGGTGGGGATGTCCTCCAGTATTATAGACAGCGCCCTCTCCTCTGTGTACTCAGTGCTGCGCCTGGTGGGGATGTCCTCCTGTATTATAGACAGCGCCCCTTCCTCTGTGCACTCAGTGCTGCCCCGGGTGGGGATGTTCTCCTGTATTATAGACAGCACCCCCTCCTCTGTGTACTCAGTGCTGCCCCTGGTGGGGATGTCCTCCAGTATTATAGACAGCGCCCCCTCCTCTGTGTAGTCAGTGCTGCCCCTGGTGGGGATGTTCTCCTCTTGTATAGATATCGCCCCCTCCTCTGTATACTCAGTACTGCCCCTGGTGGGGATGTTCTCCTGTATTATAGACGGCGCCCCCTCCTCTGTGTGCTCAGTGCTGCCCCTGGTGGGGATGTCCTCCTGTATTATAGACAGCTCCCCCTCCTCTGTGTACTCAGTGCTGCCCCTGGTGCGGATGTCCTCCAGTATTATAGACAGCACCCCCTCCTCTGTATACTCACTGCTGCACCTGGTGGGAATATCCTCCTGTATTATAGACAGCGCCCCCTCCTCTGTGTACTCAGTGCTGCCCCGGGTGGGGATGTTCTCCTGTATTATAGACAGCACCCCCTCCTCTGTGTACTCAGTGCTGCCCCTGGTGCGGATGTCCTCCAGTATTATAGACTTCGCCCCCTCCTCTGTGTACTCAGTGCTGCACCTGGTGGGGATGTCTTCCTGTATTATAGACAGCGCCCCCTCCTCTGTGTACTCAGTGCTGCCCCGGGTGGGGTTGTTCTCCTGTATTATAGACAGCACCCCCTCCTCTGTGTACTCAGTGCTGCCCCTGGTGCGGATGTCCTCCAGTATTATAGAAAGCGCCCCCACCTCTGTGTAGTCAGTGCTGCCCCTGGTGGGGATGTTCTCCTCTAGTATAGACATCGCCCCCTCCTCTGTGTACTCAGTGCTGCCCCTGGTGGGGATGTTCTCCTGCATTATAGATGGCGCCCCCTCCTCTGTGTACTCAGTGCTGCCCTGGTGGGGATGTCCTCCAGTATTATAGGCAGCGCCCCCTCCTCTTTGTACTCAGTGCTGCCCCTGGTGGGGATGTCATCCTGTATTATAAGCAGCACCCCCTCCTCTGTGTACTCAGTGCTGCCCCTGGTGGGGATGTCCTCCTGTATTATAGACAGCACCCCTTCCTCTGTGTACTCAGTGCTGCTCCTGGTGGGGATGTTCTCCTGTATTATAGACGGCGCCCCCTCCTCTGTGTACTCAGTGCTGCCCCTGATGGGGATGTCCTCCTGTATTATAGACAGCACCCCTTCCTCTGTGTATTCAGTGCTGCCCCTGGTGGGGATGTCGTCCTGTATTATAGACAGCGCCCCCTCTTCTGTGTACTCAGTGCTGCCCCTGGTGGGGATGTTCTCTTTTATTATAGACAGCGCCCCCTCTTCTCTGTACTCAGTGCTGCCCCTAGTGGGGATGTCCTCCTGCATTATAGACAGCGCCCCCTCCTCTGTGTACTCAGTGCTACCCCTGGTGGGGATGTTCTCCTGTATTAAAGACAACACCCCCTCCTCTGTGTACTCAGTGCTGCCCCTGGTGGGGATGATTTCCTGTATTAAAGACAGCGCCCCCACCTCTGTATACTCAGTGCTGCGCCTGGTGGGGATGTCCTCCAGTTTTATAGACAGCGCCCCCTCCTCTGTGTACTCTGTGCTGCCCCTGGTGGGGATGATTTCCTGTATTAAAGACAGAGCCCCCTCCTCTGTGTACTCAGTGCTGCCCCTGGTGGGGAAGTTCTCCTGTATTATAGACAGCGTCCCCTCCTCTGTGTACTCAGTGCTGCCCCTGGTGGGGATGTCCTCCTGTATTATAGACAGCGCCCCCTCCTCTGTGTACTCAGTGCTGCCCCTGGTGAGAATGTTCTCCTGTATTATAGACAGCGCCCCCTCCTCTGTGTACTCAGTGCTGCCAATGGTGGGAATGTTCTCCGGTATTATAGACAGCGCCCCCTCCTCTGTGTACTCAGTACTGCCCCTGGTGGGGATGTCGTCCCATATTATAGACAGCACCCCCTCCTCTGTTTACTCAGTGCTGCCCCTGGTGAGAATGTTCTCCTGTATTATAGACAGCGCCCCTTCCTCTGTGCACTCAGTTCTGCCCCGGGTGGGGATGTTCTCCTGTATTATAGACTTCGCCCCCTCCTCTGTGTACTCAGTGCTGCGCCTGGTGGGGATGTCCTCCAGTATTATAGACAGCGCCCTCTCCTCTGTATACTCACTTCTGCACCTGGTGGGGATGTCCTCCTGTATTATAGACAGCGCCCCTTCCTCTGTGCACTCAGTGCTGCCCCGGGTGGGGATGTTCTCCTGTATTATAGACAGCACCCCCTCCTCTGTGTACTCAGTGCTGCCCCTGGTGGGGATGTCCTCCAGTATTATAGACAGCGCCCCCTCCTCTGTGTAGTCAGTGCTGCCCCTGGTGGTGATGTTCTCCTCTTGTATAGATATCGCCCCCTCCTCTGTATACTCAGTACTGCCCCTGGTGGGGATGTTCTCCTGCATTATAGACGGCGCCCCCTCCTCTGTGTGCTCAGTGCTGCCCCTGGTGGGGATGTCCTCCTGTATTATAGACAGCTCCCCCTCCTCTGTGTACTCAGTGCTGCCCCTGGTGCGGATGTCCTCCAGTATTATAGACAGCACCCCCTCCTCTGTATACTCACTGCTGCACCTGGTGGGAATATCCTCCTGTATTATAGACAGCGCCCCCTCCTCTGTGTACTCAGTGCTGCCCCGGGTGGGGATGTTCTCCTGTATTATAGACAGCACCCCCTCCTCTGTGTACTCAGTGCTGCCCCTGGTGCGGATGTCCTCCAGTATTATAGACTTCGCCCCCTCCTCTGTGTACTCCGTGCTGCACCTGGTGGGGATGTCTTCCTGTATTATAGACAGCGCCCCCTCCTCTGTGTACTCAGTGCTGCCCCGGGTGGGGTTGTTCTCCTGTATTATAGACAGCACCCCCTCCTCTGTGTACTCAGTGCTGCCCCTGGTGCGGATGTCCTCCAGTATTATAGAAAGCGCCCCCACCTCTGTGTAGTCAGTGCTGCCCCTGGTGGGGATGTTCTCCTCTAGTATAGACATCGCCCCCTCCTCTGTGTACTCAGTGCTGCCCCTGGTGGGGATGTTCTCCTGCATTATAGATGGCGCCCCCTCCTCTGTGTACTCAGTGCTGCCCTGGTGGGGATGTCCTCCAGTATTATAGGCAGCACCCCCTCCTCTTTGTACTCAGTGCTGCCCCTGGTGGGGATGTCATCCTGTATTATAAGCAGCACCCCCTCCTCTGTGTACTCAGTGCTGCCCCTGGTGGGGATGTCCTCCTGTATTATAGACAGCACCCCTTCCTCTGTGTACTCAGTGCTGCTCCTGGTGGGGATGTTCTCCTGTATTATAGACGGCGCCCCCTCCTCTGTGTACTCAGTGCTGCCCCTGATGGGGATGTCCTCCTGTATTATAGACAGCACCCCTTCCTCTGTGTATTCAGTGCTGCCGATGGTGGGGATGTCCTCCTGTATTATAGACAGCGCCCCCTCCTCTGTTTACTCAGTGCTGCCCCTGGTGGGGATGTTCTCCTGTATTATAGACAGCACCCCCTCCTCTGTGTACTCAGTGCTGCCCCTGGTGCGGATGTCCTCCAGTATAATAGACTTCGCCCCCTCCTCTGTGTACTCAGTGCTGCCCCTGGTGGGGATGTTCTCCTGTATTATAGACAGCGCCCCCTCCTCTATGTACTCAGTGCTGCCCCTGGTGGTGATGTCCTCCAGTATTATAGACAGCGCCCCCTCCTCTGTGTAGTCAGTGCTGCCCCTGGTGGGGATGTTCTCCTCTAGTATAGACATCGCCCCCTCCTCTGTGTACTCAGTGCTGCCCCTGGTGGGGATGTCCTCCAGTATTATAGACAGCGCCCCCTCCTCTGTGTACTCAGTGCTGCCCCTGGTGGGGATGTTCTCCTGCATTATAGACGGCGCCCCCTCCTCTGTGTACTCAGTGCTGCCCTGGTGGGGATGTCCTCCTGTATTATAGACAGCACCCCTTCCTCTGTGTAGTCAGTGCTGCCCCTGGTGGGGATGTCCACCTGTATTATAGACAGCACCCCTTCCTCTGTGTACTCAGTGCTGCCCCTGGTGGGGATGTTCTCCTGTATTATAGACGGCGCCCCCTCCTCTGTGTACTCAGTTCTGCCCCTGGTGGGGATGTCCTCCTGTATTATAGACAGCATCCCTTCCTCTGTGTACTCACTGCTGCCCCTGGTGGGGATGTCTTCCAGTATTATAGACAGCACCCCTCCTCTGTGTACTCAGTGCTGCCTCTGGTGGGGATGTCCTCCTCTATTATAGACTGCGCCCCCTCCTCTGTGTAATCAGTGCTTCCCCCTGGTGGGGATGTTCTCCTGTATTATAGACAGCGCCCCCTCCTCTGTATACTCAGTGCTGCGCCTGGTGGGGATGTCCTACAGTTTTATAGACAGCGCCCCCTCCTCTGTGTACTCTGTGCTGCCCCTGGTGGGGATGATTTCCTGTATTAAAGACAGAGCCCCCTCCTCTGTGTACTCAGTGCTGCCCCTGGTGGGGAAGTTCTCCTGTATTATAGACAGCATCCCCTCCTCTGTGTACTCAGTGCTGCGCCTGGTGGGGATGTCCTCCAGTATTATAGACAGAGCCCCATCCTCTGTGTACTCAGTGCTGCGCCTGGTGGAGATGTCCTCCCGTATTATAGACAGCGCCCCCTCCGGATGTCCTCCAGTATTATAGACAGTGCCCCCTCCTCTGTGTACTCAGTGCTGCCCCTGGTGGGGATGTCCTCCTGTATTATAGATGGCGCCTCCTCCTCTGTGTTCTCAGTGCTGCCCCTGGTGGGGATGTCCTCCTCTATTATAGACAGCGCCCCCTCCTCTGTGTACTCAGTGCTGTGCCTGGTGCGGATGTCCTCCTTTATTATAGACAGCGCCCCCTCCTCTGTGTACTCAGTGCTGCCTCTGGTGGGGATGTCCTCCAGTATTATACACAGCGCCCCCTCCTCTGTGTACTCCGTGCTGCCCCTGGTGCGGATGTCCTCCAGTATTATAGACAGCACCGCCTCCTCTGTATACTCACTGCTGCACCTGGTGGGGATGTCCTCCAGTATTATAGACAGCGCCCCCTCCTCTGTGTACTCAGTGCTGCCCCTGGTGGGGATGTCCTCCTGTATTATAGACAGCGCCCCCTCCTCTGTGTACTCAGTGCTGCCCCGGGTGGGGATGTTCTCCTGTATTATAGACAGCACCCCCTCCTCTGTGTACTCAGTGCTGCCCCTGGTGCGGATGTCCTCCAGTATTATAGACTTCGCCCCCTCCTCTGTGTACTCAGTGCTGCGCCTGGTGCGGATGTCCTCCAGTATTATACACAGCACCGCCTCCTCTGTATACTCACTGCTGCACCTGGTGGGGATGTCCTCCAGTATTATAGACAGCGCCCCCTCCTCTGTGTACTCAGTGCTGCCCCTGGTGGGGATGTCCTCCTGTATTATAGACAGCGCCCCCTCCTCTGTGTACTCAGTGCTGCCCCGGGTGGGGATGTTCTCCTGTATTATAGACAGCACCCCCTCCTCTGTGTGCTCAGTGCTGCCCCTGGTGCGGATGTCCTCCAGTATTATAGACTTCGCCACCTCCTCTGTGTACTCAGTGCTGCGCCTGGTGGGAATATCCTCAAGTATTATAGACAGCGCCCCCTCCTCTGTATACTCACTGCTGCACCTGGTGGGGATGTCCTCCTGTATTATAGACAGCGCCCCCTCCTCTGTGTACTCAGTGCTGCCCAGGGTGGGGATGTTCTCCTGTATTATAGACAGCACCCCCTCCTCTGTGTACTCAGTACAGCCCCTGGTGCGGATGTCCTCCAGTATTATAGACAGCACCCCCTCCTCTGTGTACTCAGTGCTGCCCCTGGTGGGGATGTCCTCCAGTATTATAGACAGCGCCCCCTCCTCTGTGTAGTCAGTGCTTCCCATAGTGGGGATGTTCTCCTCTAGTATAGACATCGCCCCCTCCTCTGTGTACTCAGTGCTGCCCCTGGTGGGATGTTCTCCTGCATTATAGACGGTGCCCCCTCCTCTGTGTACTCAGTGCTGCCCCTGGTGGGGATGTCCTCCTGTATTATAGACAGCGCCCCCTCCTCTGTGTTCTCAGTGCTGCCCCTGGTGGGGATGTCCTCCTCTATTATAGACAGCGCCCCCTCCTCTGTGTACTCAGTGCTGCGCCTGGTGCGGATGTCCTCCTTTATTATAGACAGCGCCCCCTCCTCTGTGTACTCAGTGCTGCCCCTGGTGCGGATGTCCTCCTTTATTATAGACAGCGCCCCCTCCTCTGTGTACTCAGTGCTGCTCCTGGTGGGGATGTTCTCCTGCATTATAGACGGCGCCCCCTCCTCTGTGTACTCAGTGCTGCCCCTGGTGGGGATGTCCTCCTGTATTATAGACAGCACCCCCTCCTCTGTGTATTCAGTGCTGCCCCTGGTGCGGATGTCCTCCAGTATTAAAGACAGCACCCCCTCCTCTGTATACTCACTGCTGCACCTGGTGGGGATGTCCTCCTGTATTATAGACAGCACCCCCTCCTCTGTGTACTCAGTGCTGCCCATGGTGGGGATGTTCTCCTATATTATAGACAGCACCCCCTCCTCTGTGTACTCAGTGCTGCCCCTGGTGCGGATGTCCTCCAATATTATAGACTTTGCCCCCTCCTCTGTGTACTCAGTGCTGCCCCTGGTGGGATGTCTTCCAGTATTATAGACAGCGCCCCCTCCTCTGTGTACTCAGTGCTGCCTCTGGTGGGGATGTCCTCCTGTATTATAGACAGCGCCCCCTCCTCTGTGTACTCAGTGCTGCCCCTGGTGGGGATGTCCTCCTCTATTATAGACAGCGCCCCCTCCTCTGTGTACTCAGTGCTGCCCCTGGTGGGGATGTCCTCCTCTATTATAGACAGTGCCCCCTCCTCTGTGTACTCAGTGCTGTGCCTGGTGGGATGTCCTCCAGTATTATAGACAGCACCGCCTCCTCTGTATACTCACTGCTGCACCTGGTGGGGATGTCCTCCAGTATTGTAGACAGCGCCCCCTCCTCTGTGTACTCAGTGCTGCCCCTGGTGGGGATGTCCTCCTGTATTATAGACAGCGCCCCCTCCTCTGTGTACTCAGTGCTGCCCCGGGTGGGGATGTTCTCCTGTATTATAGACAGCACCCCCTCCTCTGTGTACTCAGTGCTGCCTCTGGTGCGGATGTCCTCCAGTATTATAGACTTCGCCCCCTCCTCTGTGTACTCAGTGCTGCGCCTGGTGGGAATATCCTCCAGTATTATAGACAGCGCCCCCTCCTCTGTATACTCACTGCTGCACCTGGTGGGGATGTCCTCCTGTATTATAGACAGCGTCCCCTCCTCTGTGTACTCAGTGCTGCCCAGGGTGGGGATGTTCTCCTGTATTATAGACAGCACCCCCTCCTCTGTGTACTCAGTACAGCCCCTGGTGCGGATGTCCTCCAGTATTATAGACAGCACCCCCTCCTCTGTGTACTCAGTGCTGCCCCTGGTGGGGATGTCCTCCAGTATTATATACAGCGCCCCCTCCTCTGTGTAGTCAGTGCTTCCCCTGGTGGGGATGTTCTCCTCTAGTATAGACATCGCCCCCTCCTCTGTGTACTCAGTGCTGCCCCTGGTGGGGATGTCCTCCTGTATTAAAGACAGCGCCCCCTCCTCTCTATACTCAGTGCTGCCCCTGGTGGGGATGTCCTCCTGTATCATAGACAGCGCCCCCTCCTCTGTGTACTCACTGCTCCCCCTGGTGGGGATGTACTCCTGTATTATAGACAGCGCCCCCTCCTCTGTGTACTCAGTGCTGCCCCTGGTGGGGATGTCCTCCTCTATTATAGACAGCTCCACCTCCTCTGTGTACTCAGTGCTGCCCCTGGTGGGGATGTACTGCTGTATTATAGACAGCACCCCCTCCTCTGTGTACTCAGTGCTGCCCCTGGTGGGGATGTTCTCCTGCATTATAGACAGCGCCCCCTCCTCTGTGTACTCACTTCTGCCCCTGGTGGGGATGTTCTCCTGCATTATAGACAGCGCCCCCTCCTCTGTGTACTCACTGCTCTCCCTGGTGGGGATGTCCTCCTGTATCATAGACAGCGCCCCCTCCTCTGTGTACTCAGTGCTGCCCCTGGTGGGGATGTCCTCCTGTATCATAGACAGCGCCCCCTCCTCTGTGTACTCACTGCTCCCCCTGGTGGGGATGTCCTCCTGTATCATAGACAGTACCCCCTCCTCTGTGTACTCAGTGCTGCCCCTGGTGGGGAAGTTCTCCTGTATTAGAGATAGCGCCCCCTCCTCTGTGTACTCAGTGCTGCGCCTGGTGGGGATGTCCTCCAGTTTTATAGACAGCGCCCCCTGCTCTGTGTACTCAGTGCTGCGCCTGGTGGGGATGTCCTCCCATATTATAGACAGCGCCCCCTCCTCTGTGTACTCAGTGCTGCCCCTGGTGGGGATGTCCTCCTGTATTATAGACAGCGCCCCCTCCTCTGTGTACTCAGTGCTGCCCCTGGTGGGGATGTTCTCCTGTATTATAGACAGCACCCCCTTCTCTGTGTACTCAGTGCTGCCCCTGGTGGGGATGTTCTCATGTATTATAGACTTCGCCCCCTCCTCTGTGTACTCAGTGCTGCCCCTGGTGGGGATGTCCTCCTGCATTATAGACAGCACCCCCTCCTCTGTATACTCACTGCTGCACCTGGTGCGGATGTCCTCCTGTATTATAGACAGCGCCCCCTCCTCTGTGTACTCAGTGCTGCCCCTGGTGGGGATGTTCTCTTGTATTATAGACAGCACCCCCTCCTCTGTGTACTCAGTGCTGCGCCTGGTGGGGATGTTCTCTTGTATTATAGACAGCGCCCCCTCCTCTATGTACTCAGTGCTGCCCCTGGTGGGGATGTTCTCCTGTATTATAGACAGCGCCCCCTCCTCTGTATACTCAGTGCTGCCCCTGCTGGGGATGTTCTCTTGTATTATACACTGCACCCCCTCCTCTGTGTACTCAGTGCTGCCCCTGGTGGGGATGTCCTCCAGTTTTAAAGACAGCGCCCCCTCCTCTGTGTACTCAGTGCTGCCCCTGGTGGGGATGATTTTCTGTATTAAAGACAGAGCCCCCTCCTCTGAGTACTCAGTGCTGCCCCTGGTGGGGAAGTTCTCCAGTTTTATAGACAGCACCCCCTCCTCTGTATACTCAGTGCTGCCCCTGGTGGGGATGTTCTCCTGTATTATAGACAGCAACCCCTCCTCTATGTACTCAGTGCTGCCCCGGTGGGGATGTTCTCCTGTATTATAGACAGCGACCCCTCCTCTATGTACACAGTGCTGCCCCTGGTGGGGAAGTTCTCCTGTTTTATAGACAGCACCCCCTCCTCTGTATACTCAGTGCTGCCCCTGGTGGGGATGTCCTCCTGTATTATAGACAGCGCCCCCTCTTCTGTGTACTCAGTGCTGCCCCTGGTGGGGATATTCTCTTGTATTATAGACAGCGCCCCCTCTTCTCTGTACTCAGTGCTGCCCCTAGTGGGGATGTCCTCCTGCATTATAGACAGCGCCCCCTCCTCTGTGTACTCAGTGCTACCCCTGGTGGGGATGTTCTCCTGTATTAAAGACAACACCCCCTCCTCTGTGTACTCAGTGCTGCCCCTGGTGGGGATGATTTCCTGTATTAAAGACAGCGCCCCCACCTCTGTATACTCAGTGCTGCGCCTGGTGGGGATGTCCTCCAGTTTTATAGACAGCGCCCCCTCCTCTGTGTACTCTGTGCTGCCCCTGGTGGGGATGATTTCCTGTATTAAAGACAGAGCCCCCTCCTCTGTGTACTCAGTGCTGCCCCTGCTGGGGATGTTCTCTTGTATTATACACTGCACCCCCTCCTCTGTGTACTCAGTGCTGCCCCTGGTGGGGATGTCCTCCAGTTTTAAAGACAGCGCCCCCTCCTCTGTGTACTCAGTGCTGCCCCTGGTGGGGATGATTTTCTGTATTAAAGACAGAGCCCCCTCCTCTGAGTACTCAGTGCTGCCCCTGGTGGGGAAGTTCTCCAGTTTTATAGACAGCACCCCCTCCTCTGTATACTCAGTGCTGCCCCTGGTGGGGATGTTCTCCTGTATTATAGACAGCAACCCCTCCTGTATGTACTCAGTGCTGCCCCGGTGGGGATGTTCTCCTGTATTATAGACAGCGACCCCTCCTCTATGTACACAGTGCTGCCCCTGGTGGGGAAGTTCTCCTGTTTTATAGACAGCACCCCCTCCTCTGTATACTCAGTGCTGCCCCTGGTGGGGATGTCCTCCTGTATTATAGACAGCGCCCCCTCTTCTGTGTACTCAGTGCTGCCCCTGGT
Source organism: Phyllobates terribilis (assembly GCF_046119375.1). NCBI lineage: Eukaryota > Metazoa > Chordata > Amphibia > Anura > Dendrobatidae > Phyllobates > Phyllobates terribilis. The sequence continues at coordinate 394,737,996 of NW_027362769.1, read as the reverse complement.
GGGGATGTTCTCTTGTATTATAGACAGCGCCCCCTCTTCTCTGTACTCAGTGCTGCCCCTAGTGGGGATGTCCTCCTGCATTATAGACAGCGCCCCCTCCTCTGTGTACTCAGTGCTACCCCTGGTGGGGATGTTCTCCTGTATTAAAGACAACACCCCCTCCTCTGTGTACTCAGTGCTGCCCCTGGTGGGGATGATTTCCTGTATTAAAGACAGCGCCCCCACCTCTGTATACTCAGTGCTGCGCCTGGTGGGGATGTCCTCCAGTTTTATAGACAGCGCCCCCTCCTCTGTGTACTCTGTGCTGCCCCTGGTGGGGATGATTTCCTGTATTAAAGACAGAGCCCCCTCCTCTGTGTACTCAGTGCTGCCCCTGGTGGGGAAGTTCTCCTGTATTATAGACAGCGTCCCCTCCTCTGTGTACTCAGTGCTGCGCCTGGTGGGGATGTCCTCCCGAATTATAGACAGCGCCCCCTCCGGATGTCCTCCAGTATTATAGACAGCGCCCCCTCCTCTGTGTACTCAGTGCTGCCCCTGGTGGGGATGTCCTCCTGTGTTATAGACAGCACCCCCTCCTCTGTGTACTCAGTGCTGCCCCTGGTGAGAATGTTCTCCTGTATTATAGACAGCGCCCCCTCCTCTGTGTACTCAGTGCTGCCAATGGTGGGAATGTTCTCCTGTATTATAGACAGCGCCCCCTCCTCTGTGTACTCAGTGCTGCCCCTGGTGGGGATGTCGTCCCATATTATAGACAGCACCCCCTCCTCTGTTTACTCAGTGCTGCCCCTGGTGAGAATGTCCTCCTGTATTATAGACAGCACCCCCTCCTCTGTGTACTCACTGCTGCACCTGGTGGGGATGTCCTCCTGTATTATAGACAGCGCCCCCTCCTCTGTGTACTCAGTGCTGCCCCTGGTGGGGATGTCCTCCAGTATTATAGACTTCACCCCCTCCTCTGTGTACTCAGTGCTGCGCCTGGTGGGGATGTCCTCCAGTATTATAGACAGCGCCCTCTCCTCTGTGTACTCAGTGCTGCGCCTGGTGGGGATGTCCTCCTGTATTATAGACAGCGCCCCTTCCTCTGTGCACTCAGTGCTGCCCCGGGTGGGGATGTTCTCCTGTATTATAGACTTCGCCCCCTCCTCTGTGTACTCAGTGCTGCTCCTGGTGGGGATGTCCTCCAGTATTATAGACAGCGCCCTGTCCTCTGTATACTCACTGCTGCACCTGGTGGGGATGTCCTCCTGTATTATAGACAGCGCCCCTTCCTCTGTGCACTCAGTGCTGCCCCGGGTGGGGATGTTCTCCTGTATTATAGACAGCACCCCCTCCTCTGTGTACTCAGTGCTGCCCCTGGTGGGGATGTCCTCCAGTATTATAGACAGCGCCCCCTCCTCTGTGTAGTCAGTGCTGCCCCTGGTGGGGATGTTCTCCTCTTGTATAGATATCGCCCCCTCCTCTGTATACTCAGTGCTGCCCCTGGTGGGGATGTTCTCCTGCATTATAGACGGCGCCCCCTCCTCTGTGTGCTCAGTGCTGCCCCTGGTGGGGATGTCCTCCTGTATTATAGACAGCTCCCCCTCCTCTGTGTACTCAGTGCTGCCCCTGGTGCGGATGTCCTCCAGTATTATAGACAGCACCCCCTCCTCTGTATACTCACTGCTGTACCTGGTGGGAATATCCTCCTGTATTATAGACAGCGCCCCCTCCTCTGTGTACTCAGTGCTGCCCCGGGTGGGGATGTTCTCCTGTATTATAGACAGCACCCCCTCCTCTGTGTACTCAGTGCTGCCCCTGGTGCGGATGTCCTCCAGTATTATAGACTTCGCCCCCTCCTCTGTGTACTCAGTGCTGCACCTGGTGGGGATGTCTTCCTGTATTATAGACAGCGCCCCCTCCTCTGTGTACTCAGTGCTGCCCCGGGTGGGGTTGTTCTCCTGTATTATAGACAGCACCCCCTCCTCTGTGTACTCAGTGCTGCCCCTGGTGCGGATGTCCTCCAGTATTATAGAAAGCGCCCCCACCTCTGTGTAGTCAGTGCTGCCCCTGGTGGGGATGTTCTCCTCTAGTATAGACATCGCCCCCTCCTCTGTGTACTCAGTGCTGCCCCTGGTGGGGATGTTCTCCTGCATTATAGATGGCGCCCCCTCCTCTGTGTACTCAGTGCTGCCCTGGTGGGGATGTCCTCCAGTATTATAGGCAGCGCCCCCTCCTCTTTGTACTCAGTGCTGCCCCTGGTGGGGATGTCATCCTGTATTTTAAGCAGCACCCCCTCCTCTGTGTACTCAGTGCTGCCCCTGGTGGGGATGTCCTCCTGTATTATAGACAGCACCCCTTCCTCTGTGTACTCAGTGCTGCTCCTGGTGGGGATGTTCTCCTGTATTATAGATGGCGCCCCCTCCTCTGTGTACTCAGTGCTGCCCCTGATGGGGATGTCCTCCTGTATTATAGACAGCACCCCTTCCTCTGTGTATTCAGTGCTGCCGATGGTGGGGATGTCCTCCTGTATTATAGACAGCGCCCCCTCCTCTGTTTACTCAGTGCTGCCCCTGGTGGGGATGTTCTCCTGTATTATAGACAGCACCCCCTCCTCTGTGTACTCAGTGCTGCCCCTGGTGCGGATGTCCTCCAGTATAATAGACTTCGCCCCCTCCTCTGTGTACTCAGTGCTGCCCCTGGTGGGGATGTTCTCCTGTATTATAGACAGCGCCCCCTCCTCTATGTACTCAGTGCTGCCCCTGGTGGTGATGTCCTCCAGTATTATAGACAGCGCCCCCTCCTCTGTGTAGTCAGTGCTGCCCCTGGTGGGGATGTTCTCCTCTAGTATAGACATCGCCCCCTCCTCTGTGCACTCAGTGCTGCCCCTGGTGGGGATGTCCTCCAGTATTATAGACAGCGCCCCCTCCTCTGTGTACTCAGTGCTGCCCCTGGTGGGGATGTTCTCCTGCATTATAGACGGCGCCCCCTCCTCTGTGTACTCAGTGCTGCCCTGGTGGGGATGTCCTCCTGTATTATAGACAGCACCCCTTCCTCTGTGTACTCAGTGCTGCCCCTGGTGGGGATGTCCTCCTGTATTATAGACAGCACCCCTTCCTCTGTGTACTCAGTGCTGCCCCTGGTGGGGATGTTCTCCTGTATTATAGACGGCGCCCCCTCCTCTGTGTACTCAGTTCTGCCCCTGGTGGGGATGTCCTCCTGTATTATAGACAGCACCCCTTCCTCTGTGTACTCACTGCTGCCCCTGGTGGGGATGTCTTCCAGTATTATAGACAGCACCCCTCCTCTGTGTACTCAGTGCTGCCTCTGGTGGGGATGTCCTCCTCTATTATAGACTGCGCCCCCTCCTCTGTGTAATCAGTGCTTCCCCCTGGTGGGGATGTTCTCCTGTATTATAGACAGCGCCCCCTCCTCTGTATACTCAGTGCTGCGCCTGGTGGGGATGTCCTACAGTTTTATAGACAGCCCCCTCCTCTGTGTACTCTGTGCTGCCCCTGGTGGGGATGATTTCCTGTATTAAAGACAGAGCCCCCTCCTCTGTGTACTCAGTGCTGCCCCTGGTGGGGAAGTTCTTCTGTATTATAGACAGCATCCCCTCCTCTGTGTACTCAGTGCTGCGCCTGGTGGGGATGTCCTCCAGTATTATAGACAGAGCCCCATCCTCTGTGTACTCAGTGCTGCGCCTGGTGGAGATGTCCTCCCGTATTATAGACAGCGCCCCCTCCGGATGTCCTCCAGTATTATAGACAGTGCCCCCTCCTCTGTGTACTCAGTGCTGCCCCTGGTGGGGATGTCCTCCTGTATTATAGATGGCGCCTCCTCCTCTGTGTTCTCAGTGCTGCCCCTGGTGGGGATGTCCTCCTCTATTATAGACAGTGCCCCCTCCTCTGTGTACTCAGTGCTGCCCCTGGTGGGGATGTCCTCCTGTATTATAGATGGCACCTCCTCCTCTGTGTACTCAGTGCTGCCCCTGGTGGGGATGTCCTCCTGTATTATAGACAGCGCCCCCTCCTCTGTGTACTCAGTGCTGCCTCTGGTGGGGATGTCCTCCAGTATTATACACAGCGCCCCCTCCTCTGTGTACTCCGTGCTGCCCCTGGTGCGGATGTCCTCCAGTATTATAGACAGCACAGCCTCCTCTGTATACTCACTGCTGCACCTGGTGGGGATGTCCTCCAGTATTATAGACAGCGCCCCCTCCTCTGTGTACTCAGTGCTGCCCCTGGTGGGGATGTCCTCCTGTATTATAGACAGCGCCCCCTCCTCTGTGTACTCAGTGCTGCCCCGGGTGGGGATGTTCTCCTGTATTATAGACAGCACCCCCTCCTCTGTGTACTCAGTGCTGCCCCTGGTGCGGATGTCCTCCAGTATTATAGACTTCGCCCCCTCCTCTGTGTACTCAGTGCTGCGCCTGGTGGGAATATCCTCCAGTATTATAGACAGCGCCCCCTCCTCTGTATACTCACTGCTGCACCTGGTGGGGATGTCCTCCTGTATTATAGACAGCGCCCCCTCCTCTGTGTACTCAGTGCTGCCCAGGGTGGGGATGTTCTCCTGTATTATAGACAGCACCCCCTCCTCTGTGTACTCAGTACAGCCCCTGGTGCGGATGTCCTCCAGTATTATAGACAGCACCCCCTCCTCTGTGTACTCAGTGCTGCCCCTGGTGGGGATGTCCTCCAGTATTATAGACAGCGCCCCCTCCTCTGTGTAGTCAGTGCTTCCCCTGGTGGGGATGTTCTCCTCTAGTATAGACATCGCCCCCTCCTCTGTGTACTCAGTGCTGCCCCTGGTGGGGATGTTCTCCTGCATTATAGAAGGTGCCCCCTCCTCTGTGTACTCAGTGCTGCCCCTGGTGGGGATGTCCTCCTGTATTATAGACAGCGCCCCCTCCTCTGTGTTCTCAGTGCTGCCCCTGGTGGGGATGTCCTCCTCTATTATAGACAGCGCCCCCTCCTCTGTGTACTCAGTGCTGCGCCTGGTGCGGATGTCCTCCTTTATTATAGACAGCGCCCCCTCCTCTGTGTACTCAGTGCTGCCCCTGGTGCGGATGTCCTCCTTTATTATAGACAGCGCCCCCTCCTCTGTGTACTCAGTGCTGCCCCTGGTGGGGATGTTCTCCTGCATTATAGACGGCGCCCCCTCCTCTGTGTACTCAGTGCTGCCCCTGGTGAGGATGTCCTCCTGTATTATAGACAGCACCCCCTCCTCTGTGTACTCAGTGCTGCCCCTGGTGCGGATGTCCTCCAGTATTATAGACAGCACCCCCTCCTCTGTATACTCACTGCTGCACCTGGTGGGGATGTCCTCCTGTATTATAGACAGCACCCCCTCCTCTGTGTACTCAGTGCTGCCCATGGTGGGGATGTTCTCCTATATTATAGACAGCACCCCCTCCTCTGTGTACTCAGTGCTGCCCCTGGTGCGGATGTCCTCCAATATTATAGACTTTGCCCCCTCCTCTGTGTACTCAGTGCTGCCCCTGGTGGGATGTCTTCCAGTATTATAGACAGCGCCCCCTCCTCTGTGTACTCAGTGCTGCCTCTGGTGGGGATGTCCTCCTGTATTATAGACAGCGCTCCCTCCTCTGTGTACTCAGTGCTGCCCCTGGTGGGGATGTCCTCCTCTATTATAGACAGCGCCCCCTCCTCTGTGTACTCAGTGCTGCCCCTGGTGGGGATGTCCTCCTCTATTATAGACAGCGCCCCCTCCTCTGTGTACTCAGTGCTGTGCCTGGTGCGGATGTCCTCCTTTATTATAGACAGCGCCCCCTCCTCTGTGTACTCAGTGCTGCCTCTGGTGGGGATGTCCTCCAGTATTATATACAGAGCCCCCTCCTCTGTGTACTCAGTGCTGCCCCTGGTGCGGATGTCCTCCAGTATTATAGACAGCACCGCCTCCTCTGTATACTCACTGCTGCACCTGGTGGGGATGTCCTCCAGTATTGTAGACAGCGCCCCCTCCTCTGTGTACTCAGTGCTGCCCCTGGTGGGGATGTCCTCCTGTATTATAGACAGCGCCCCCTCCTCTGTGTACTCAGTGCTGCCCCGGGTGGGGATGTTCTCCTGTATTATAGACAGCACCCCCTCCTCTGTGTACTCAGTGCTGCCCCTGGTGCGGATGTCCTCCAGTATTATAGACTTCGCCCCCTCCTCTGTGTACTCAGTGCTGCGCCTGGTGGGAATATCCTCCAGTATTATAGACAGCGCCCCCTCCTCTGTATACTCACTGCTGCACCTGGTGGGGATGTCCTCCTGTATTATAGACAGCGCCCCCTCCTCTGTGTACTCAGTGCTGCCCAGGGTGGGGATGTTCTCCTGTATTATAGACAGCACCCCCTCCTCTGTGTACTCAGTACAGCCCCTGGTGCGGATGTCCTCCAGTATTATAGACAGCACCCCCTCCTCTGTGTACTCAGTGCTGCCCCTGGTGGGGATGTCCTCCAGTATTATAGACAGCGCCCCCTCCTCTGTGTAGTCAGTGCTTCCCCTGGTGGGGATGTTCTCCTCTAGTATAGACATCGCCCCCTCCTCTGTGTACTCAGTGCTGCCCCTGGTGGGGATGTTCTCCTGCATTATAGACGGTGCCCCCTCCTCTGTGTACTCAGTGCTGCCCCTGGTGGGGATGTCCTCCTGTATTATAGACAGCGCCCCCTCCTCTGTGTTCTCAGTGCTGCCCCTGGTGGGGATGTCCTCCTCTATTATAGACAGCGCCCCCTCCTCTGTGTACTCAGTGCTGCCCCTGGTGGGGATGTTCTCCTGCATTATAGACGGCGCCCCCTCCTCTGTGTACTCAGTGCTGCCCCTGGTGGGGATGTCCTCCTGTATTATAGACAGCACCCCCTCCTCTGTGTATTCAGTGCTGCCCCTGGTGCGGATGTCCTCCAGTATTATAGACAGCACCCCCTCCTCTGTATACTCACTGCTGCACCTGGTGGGGATGTCCTCCTGTATTATAGACAGCACCCCCTCCTCTGTGTACTCAGTGCTGCCCATGGTTGGGATGTTCTCCTATATTATAGACAGCACCCCCTCCTCTGTGTACTCAGTGCTGCCCCTGGTGCGGATGTCCTCCAATATTATAGACTTCGCCCCCTCCTCTGTGTACTCAGTGCTGCCCCTGGTGGGATGTCTTCCAGTATTATAGACAGCGCCCCCTCCTCTGTGTACTCAGTGCTGCCTCTGGTGGGGATGTCCTCCTTTATTATAGACAGTGCCCCCTCCTCTGTGTACTCAGTGCTGCCCCTGGTGGGGATGTCCTCCTCTATTATAGACAGCGCCCCCTCCTCTGTGTACTCAGTGCTGCCCCTGGTGGGGATGTTCTCCTGCATTATAGACGGCGCCCCCTCCTCTGTGTACTCAGTGCTGCCTCTGGTGGGGATGTCCTCCTGTATTATAGACAGCACCCCCTCCTCTGTGTACTCAGTGCTGCCCCTGGTGCGGATGTCCTCCAGTATTATAGACAGCACCCCCTCCTCTGTATACTCACTGCTGCACCTGGTGGGGATGTCCTCCTGTATTATAGACAGCGCCCCCTCCTCTGTGTACTCAGTGCTGCCCCGGGTGGGCATGTTCTCCAGTATTATAGACAGCACCCCCTCCTCTGTGTACTCAGTGCTGCCCCTGGTGCGGATGTCCTCCTGTATTATAGACAGAACCCCCTCCTCTGTGTACTCAGTGCTGCCCCGGGTGGGGATGTCCTCCAGTATTATAGACAGCACCCCCTCCTCTGTATACTCACTGCTGCACCTGGTGGGGATGTCCTCCTGTATTATAGACGGCGCCCCTTCCTCTGTGTACTCAGTGCTGCCCCTGGTGGGGATGTCCTCCTGTATTATAGACAGCACCCCCTCCTCTGTGTACTCAGTGCTGCCCCTGTTGGAGATGTTCTCCTGTATTATAGACAGCACCCCCTCCTCTGTGTACTCAGTGCTGCCCCTGGTGCGGATGTCCTCTAGTATTATAGACTTCGCCCCCTCCTCTGTGTACTCAGTGCTGCGCCTGGTGGGGATGTCCTCCAGTATTATAGACAGCGCCCCCTCCTCTGTATACTCACTGCTGCACCTGGTGGGGATGTCCTCCTGTATTATAGACAGCGCCCCCTCCTCTGTGTACTCAGTGCTGCCCCGGGTGGGGATGTTCTCCTGTATTATAGACAGCACCCCCTCCTCTGTGTACTCAGTGCTGCCCCTGGTGCGGATGTCCTCCAGTATTATAGACTTCGCCCCCTCCTCTGTGTACTCAGTGCTGCCCCTGGTGCGGATGTTCTCCTGTATTATAGACAGCGCCCCCTCCTCTGTGTACTCAGTGCTGCCCCTGGTGGGGATGTCCTCCAGTATTATAGACAGCGCCCCCTCCTCTGTGTAGTCAGTGCTGCCCCTGGTGGGGATGTTCTCCTCTAGTATAGACATCGCCCCCTCCTCTGTGTTATCAGTGCTGCCCCTGGTGGGGATGTTCTCCTGCATTATAGACGGCGCCCCCTCCTCTGTGTACTCAGTGCTGCCCTGGTGGGGATGTCCTCCTGTATTATAGGCAGCACCCCCTCCTCTGTGTACTCAGTGCTGCCCCTGGTGGGGATGTCCTCCTGTATTATTAACAGCACCCCTTCCTCTGTGTACTCAGTGCTGCCCCTGGTGGGGATGTTCTCCTGTATTATAGACGGCGCCCCCTCCTCTGTGTACTCAGTGCTGCCCCTGGTGGGGATGTCCTCCTGTATTATAGACAGCACCCCTTCCTCTGTGTACTCAGTGCTGCCCATGGTGGAGATGTTCTCCTGTATTATAGACAGCGCCCCCTCCTCTGTGTACTCAGTGCTGCCCCTGGTGGGGATGTTCTCCTGTATTATAGATGGCGCCCCCTCCTCTGTGTACTCAGTGCTGTCCCTGGTGGGGATGTTCTCCTGTATTATAGACAGCGCCCCCTCCTCTGTTTAATCAGTGCTTCCCCCTGGTGGGGATGTTCTCTTGTATTATAGACAGCGCCCCCTCCTCTGTGTACTCAGTGCTGCACCTGGTGGGGATGTCCTCCAGTATTATAGACAGCGCCCCCTCCTCTGTGTACTCAGTGCTGCCCCTGGTGGGGATGTCCTCCTCTATTATAGACAGCGCCCCCTCCTCTGTGAACTCAGTGCCGCCCCTGGTGGGGATGTTCTCTTGTATTATAGACAGCGCCCCCTCCTCTATGTACTCAGTGCTGCCCCTGGTGGGGATGTTCTCCTGTATTATAGACAGCACCCCCTCCTCTGTGTACTCAGTGCTGCCCCTGGTGGGGATGTCCTCCTGCATTATAGACAGCGCCCCCTCCTCTATGTACTCAGTGCTGCCCCTGGTGGGGATGTTCTCCTGTATTATAGACAGCGCCCCCTCCTCTGTATACTCAGTGCTGCCCCTGGTGGGGATGTTCTCTTGTATTATAGACTGCACCCCCTCCTCTGTGTACTCAGTGCTGCGCCTGGTGGGGATGTCCTCCAGTTGTAAAGACAGCTCCTCCTCCTCTGTGTACTCAGTGCTGCCCCTGATGGGGATGATTTCCTGTATTAAAGACAGAGCCCCCTCCTCTGTGTACTCAGTGCTGCCCCTGGTGGGGATATCCTCCTGCATTATAGACAGCACCCCCTCCTCTGTGTACTCAGTGCTGCCCCTGGTGGGGATGTCCTCCTGCATTATAGATAGTGCCCCCTCCTCTATGTACTCACTGCTGCCCCGGTGGGGATGTCCTGCTGTATTATAGACAGCGCCCCCCTCCTCTGTGTACTCAGTGCTGCCCCTGGTGCGGATGTCCTCTAGTATTATAGACTTCGCCCCCTCCTCTGTGTACTCAGTGCTGCGCCTGGTGGGGATGTCCTCCAGTATTATAGACAGCGCCCCCTCCTCTGTATACTCACTGCTGCACCTGGTGGGGATGTTCTCCTGTATTATAGACAGCACCCCCTCCTCTGTGTACTCAGTGCTTCCCCTGGTGCGGATGTCCTCCAGTATTATAGACTTCGCCCCCTCCTTTGTGTACTCAGTGCTGCCCCTGGTGCGGATGTTCTCCTGTATTATAGACAGCGCCCCCTCCTCTGTGTACTCAGTGCTGCCCCTGGTGGGGATGTCCTCCAGTATTATAGACAGCGCCCCCTCCTCTGTGTAGTCAGTGCTGCCCCTGGTGGGGATGTTCTCCTCTAGTATAGACATCGCCCCCTCCTCTGTGTACTCAGTGCTGCCCCTGGTGGGGATGTTCTCCTGCATTATAGACGGCGCCCCCTCCTCTATGTACTCAGTGCTGCCCTGGTGGGGATGTCCTCCTGTATTATAGGCAGCACCCCCTCCTCTGTGTACTCAGTGCTGCCCCTGGTGGGGATGTCCTCCTGTATTATTAACAGCACCCCTTCCTCTGTGTACTCAGTGCTGCCCCTGGTGGGGATGTCCTCCTGTATTATAGACAGCGCCCCCTCCTCTGTGTACTCAGTGCTGCCCCTGGTGGGGATATCCTCCAGTATTATAGACAGTGCCCCCTCCTCTGTGTACTCAGTGCTGCCCCTGGTGGGGATGTCCTCCTGTATTATAGACAGCGCCCCCTCCTCTGTGTAGTCAGTGCTGCCCCTGGTGGGGATATCCTCCTCTATTATAGACGGCACCCCCTCCTCTGTGTGCTCAGTGCTGCCCCTGGTGGGGATGTCCTCCAGTATTATAGACTTCGCCCCCTCCTCTGTGTACTCAGTGCTGCGCCTGGTGGGGATGTCCTCCCATATTATAGACGGCGCCCCCTCCTCTGTGTACTCAGTGCTGCCCCTGGTGGGGATGTCCTCCTGTACTATAGACAGCGCCCCCTCCTCTGTGTACTCAGTGCTGCCCCTGGTGGGGATGTCCTCCTGTATTATAGACAGCACCCCTTCCTCTGTGTACTCAGTGCTGCCCCTGTTGGGGATGTCCTCCTGTATTATAGACAGCACCCCCTCCTCTATGTACTCACTGCTGCCCCGGTGGGGATGTCCTGCTGTATTATAGACAGCGCCCCCCTCCTCTGTGTACTCAGTGCTACCCCTGGTGGGGATGTTCTTCTGTATTAAAGACAACACCCCCTCCTTTGTGTACTCAGTGCTGCCCCTGGTGGGGATGATTTCCTGTATTAAAGACAGCGCCCCCTCCTCTGTATACTCAGTGCTGCGCCTGGTGGGGATGTCCTCCCGTTTTATAGACAGCGCCCCCTCCTCTGTGTACTCAGTGCTGCCCCTGGTGGGGATGTCCTCCTTTATTATAGACAGCGCCCCCTCCTCTGTGTACTCAGTGCTGCCCCTGGTGGGGATGTTCTCCTGTATTATAGACAGCGCCCCCTCCTCTGTGTACTCAGTGCTGCCCCTGGTGGGGATGTCCTCCTGTATTATAGACAGCACCCCCTCCTCTGTATACTCAGTGCTGCCCCTGGTGGGGATGTCCTCCTGTATTATAGACAGCGCCCCCTCCTCTGTGTACTCAGTGCTGCCCCTGGTGGGGATATCCTCCAGTATTATAGACAGTGCCCCCTCCTCTGTGTACTCAGTGCTGCCCCTGGTGGGGATGTCCTCCTGTATTATAGACAGCGCCCCCTCCTCTGTGTAGTCAGTGCTGCCCCTGGTGGGGATATCCTCCTCTATTATAGACGGCGCCCCCTCCTCTGTGTGCTCAGTGCTGCCCCTGGTGGGGATGTCCTCCAGTATTATAGACTTCGCCCCCTCCTCTGTGTACTGAGTGCTGCGCCTGGTGGGGATGTCCTCCCATATTATAGATGGCGCCCCCTCCTCTGTGTACTCAGTGCTGCCCCTGGTGGGGATGTCCTCCTGTATTATAGACAGCGCCCCCTCCTCTGTGTACTCAGTGCTGCCCCTGGTGGGGATGTCCTCCTGTATTATAGACAGCACCCCTTCCTCTGTGTACTCAGTGCTGCCCCTGGTGGGGATGTCCTCCTGTATTATAGACAGCGCCCCCTCCTCTGTGTACTCAGTGCTGCCCCTGGTGGGGATGTTTTCCTGCATTATAGACAGCGCCCCCTCCTCTGTGTACTCAGTGCTGCCCCTGGTGGGGATGTTCTCCTGCATTATAGACAGCGCCCCCTCCTCTGTGTACTCAGTGCTGCCTCTGGTGGGGATGTTCTCCTGTATTATAGACAGCACCCCCTCCTCTGTGTACTCAGTGCTGCCCCTGGTGGGGATGTCCTCCTTTATCATAGACAGCGCCCCCTCCTCTGTGTACTCAGTGCTGCCCCTGGTGGGGATATCCTCCAGTATTATAGACAGTGCCCCCTCCTCTGTGTACTCAGTGCTGCCCCTGGTGGGGATGTCCTCCTGTATTATAGACAGCGCCCCCTCCTCTGTGTAGTCAGTGCTGCCCCTGGTGGGGATATCCTCCTCTATTATAGACAGCGCCCCCTCCTCTGTGTACTCAGTGCTGCCCTGGTGGGGATGTCCTCCTGCATTATAGACAGCGCCCCCTCCTCTGTGTACTCAGTGCTGCCCCTGGTGGGGATGTTCTCCTGTATTATAGACAGCGCCCCCTCTTCTGTGTACTCACTGCTGCCCCTGGTGGGGATTTTCTCCTGTATTATAGACAGCGCCCCCTCTTCTGTGTACTCACTGCTCCCCCTGGTGGGGATGTACTCCTGTATTATAGACAGTGCCCCCTCCTCTGTTTACTCAGTGCTGCCCCTGGTGGGGATGTTCTCCTGTATTATAGACAGCGCCCCCTCTTCTGTGTACTCACTGCTCCCCCTGGTGGGGATGTCCTCCTGCATTATAGACAGCGCCCCCTCCTCTGTGTACTCAGTGCTGCCCCTGGTGGGGATGTCCTCCTGTATCATAGACAGCGCCCCCTCCTCTGTATACTCAGTGCTGCCCCTGTGGGGATGTCCTCCTGTATTATAGACAGCGCCCCCTCCTCTGTGTACTCAGTGCTGCCCCTGGTGGGGATGTTCTCCTGCATTATAGACAGCGCCCCCTCCTCTGTGTACTCAGTGCTGCCCCTGGTGGGGATGTTCTCCTGCATTATAGACAGCGCCCCCTCTTCTGTGTACTCAGTGCTGCCCCTGGTGGGGATGTTCTCCTGCATTATAGACAGCGCCCCCTCCTCTGTGTACTCAGTGCTGCCCCTGGTGGGGATGTTCTCCTGCATTATAGACAGCACCCCCTCCTCTGTGTACTCAGTGCTGCCCCTGGTGGGGATGTACTCCTGCATTATAGACAGCGCCCCCTCCTCTGTGTACTCAGTGCTGCCCCTGGTGGGGATGTTCTCCTGCATTATAGACAGCACCCCCTCCTCTGTGTACTCAGTGCTGCCCCTGGTGGGGATGTCCTCCAGTATTATAGACAGCGCCCCCTCCTCTGTGTACTCAGTGCTGCCCCTGGTGGGGATGTTCTCCTGTATTATAGACAGCGCCCCCTCTTCTGTGTACTCAGTGCTGCCCCTGGTGGGGATGTTCTCCTGCATTATAGACAGCGCCCCCTCCTCTGTGTACTCAGTGCTGCCCCTGGTGGGGATGTACTCCTCTATTATAGACAGCGCCCCCTCCTCTGTGTACTCAGTGCTGCCCCTGGTGTGGATGTCCTCCTGTATCATAGACAGCGCCCCCTCCTCTGTATACTCAGTGCTGCCCCTGGTGGGGATGTCCTCCTGTATTATAGACAGCGCCCCCTCCTCTGTGTACTCAGTGCTGCCCCTGGTGGGGATGTTCTCCTGCATTATAGACAGCGCCCCCTCCTCTGTGTACTCAGTGCTGCCCCTGGTGGGGATGTTCTCCTGCATTATAGACAGCGCCCCCTCTTCTGTGTACTCAGTGCTGCCCCTGGTGGGGATGTACTCCTCTATTATAGACAGCGCCCCCTCCTCTGTGTACTCAGTGCTGCCCCTGGTGGGGATGGTCTCCTGCATTATAGACAGCGCCCCCTCCTCTGTGTACTCAGTGCTGCCCCTGGTGGGGATGTTCTCCTGCATTATAGACAGCACCCCCTCCTCTGTGTACTCAGTGCTGCCCCTGGTGGGGATGTCCTCCAGTATTATAGACAGCGCCCCCTCCTCTGTGTACTCAGTGCTGCCCCTGGTGGGGATGTTCTCCTGTATTATAGACAGCGCCCCCTCTTCTGTGTACTCACTGCTGCCCCTGGTGGGGATGTTCTCCTGCATTATAGACAGCGCCCCCTCCTCTGTGTACTCAGTGCTGCCCCTGGTGGGGATGTACTCCTCTATTATAGACAGCGCCCCCTCCTCTGTGTACTCAGTGCTGCCCCTGGTGTGGATGTCCTCCTGTATCATAGACAGCGCCCCCTCCTCTGTATACTCAGTGCTGCCCCTGGTGGGGATGTCCTCCTGTATTATAGACAGCGCCCCCTCCTCTGTGTACTCAGTGCTGCCCCTGGTGGGGATGTTCTCCTGCATTATAGACAGCGCCCCCTCCTCTGTGTACTCAGTGCTGCCCCTGGTGGGGATGTTCTCCTGCATTATAGACAGCGCCCCCTCTTCTGTGTACTCAGTGCTGCCCCTGGTGGGGATGTACTCCTCTATTATAGACAGCGCCCCCTCCTCTGTGTACTCAGTGCTGCCCCTGGTGGGGATGTTCTCCTGCATTATAGACAGCACCCCCTCCTCTGTGTACTCAGTGCTGCCCCTGGTGGGGATGTCCTCCAGTATTATAGACAGCGCCCCCTCCTCTGTGTACTCAGTGCTGCCCCTGGTGGGGATGTTCTCCTGCATTATAGACAGCACCCCCTCCTCTGTGTACTCAGTGCTGCCCCTGGTGGGGATGTCCTCCAGTATTATAGACAGCGCCCCCTCCTCTGTGTACTCAGTGCTGCCCCTGGTGGGGATGTTCTCCTGCATTATAGACAGCGCCCCCTTCCCCCATTTCCCTACCTGTCTCATCTCTTCTGTAGCTCTTTTCTAGAACCTACCCCCTCCCCTGTCTGTAGCCTCCGTCTGTCTCCCCCACATCTCCCTTTCTTCTGCTTTCCATGCACTTTTCTTTGGCACCTGCGGGGGTTGGGAACAGCTTCAGAGTGAAGCACAGTGACAGCTTCTGCGGATGTCCCTGAACTCTCTCGCTGCTGCGTTATGTAGGTGTCTCTCTGCGCTCTCAGCCAATATATAATGCTGCATCGGGGATATTGAATCTAAAGGGGAAATATTAAAAGAAAACCCCACCTCACTGAGCCCTGGGTTGCGTCTGGTACTGCTGCTCTGCTCTATTCAGGTCAATAGGGCTCAGCTGCAATATCAGACACATCCTGTGGACAGGAGGGGGCGCTGTTCTTGAATGCCCGAAGCAATGTATATTTAATCCCTGTGCAACGGCTTCATACTTTTTACCAGTTCTTGTGTAATAATACTATAAATTAAGAATCTAAAATCCTATTACGGAAAATGAATACGTGCCCCCTTCTCTATGTCCTCAGCTGGAGCGCTGTCAGGAGTGGGAACTAGAGGAACGAGGACGGCTCCTTCTGTCTCTCACATACAACACTGAACGCGGGGGACTCGTAGTCGGCATCATGCGTTGCGCCCATCTCGCTGCTATGGACGTCAATGGATTTTCAGACCCTTACGTCAAAACGTAAGTAGACACTGACATCAGTGCGGAGGTCCCGAGAACGAGGGGATCATTGGAGGTCATCTCGCAATACTCCAGTTTTATGGATTTTTTATGTGATAAGTGAGATCTTGTAAACAAATACATTTCTGTCCTGGTTTTAAAAATTCATCGGTGGAATCCAGTCTAGATTGCGACTCAGTTGATTTTCTGTGGTCCGATGGTGGATGGATCTTATCTTCTAGTAGTTCTTAATTCTTCGGTCTTCTCTTCATTCTTAGTTGTTCCTCCTTCTTCCTCCACTTTTTCCTAGTAGATCCCCAATGTTTCTTGAATTCATTGGCTATCTTCTTAGAAATCTTTTTTCCTCTTGGTCGTGGCTCCTACCCCAATGTCATTCTTCTGCTTTTGGATGGTTGCTTTAACCTTGTTCGCTTGGCCTCTTCTCCAGGCTTCTCACTGACTTTAGTTTTAGATGTATTTTGGCTTTTCGATGGTAGCTCCAGCCTTTCTTCTGCCCTAATCTCTTTGTCCTGTGTTTGGATTTAGTTCTAGATGTATTTCTGCCCTTGGATGGTGGCTCCTGGTCTTCTCTTTGCTTTCAGTTCTAGTTCATGCTTTTTAAATGGTGGCTTTAGACTTCCTTTTGGCTTCTTCTCCAGGCTGGTCATAGACTTTAGTTATAGATGTAATTTTGCTCTTGGTCTTACATGGTGGCTCCAACCTTTCCTTCAGTCTCATCTGCAGTCTAGTAATTGGCTTTAAGTATAGATGTATTTCTGCTCTTGAGCGAATTCTGCGGCCTTTCATTTGGTCCCATCCCAGTCTTGCTGATTGGCATAAGTTCTAAACTGCTTCTGCTCTTGGATGGTGGTTCCAGACTTTCCTCGTGCTGTTCATCCATTCTTGTATTTACTTTCAGTTCTAAATATATTGGCTCCTACCTTTCCTTTGGCCTCTTCTCCGGTCTTGTCATTGGCTTTAGTCCTAAATGTATATTATATTTGCTCTTGGTTTTAGATGGTGGCTCCTACCTTTCCTTTGCACTTATGTTGTGCCATTGGCTTTAATTCTAGATGTTATCCTCTGCTTTTTGGATGGTGGCTTCAGTCTTTATATAGGCCTTGTCTGTAAATTTGTATTTCCCTTCAGTTCTGGACAGATTTCTGTTCTTGAACTTAGATGGTGGCTCCAGCTTTTCTTTTGCTCTTTTCTCCAGTCTTGTTGTTAGCTTTAATTCTAGACATATGTTTGCTCTCGGTCTTGGACGGTGGCTCCAACCTTTCTTTTGACGGCTTCTATAGTCTTGTCTTTTCCTTCTGTTTTAGACATTTTTCTGTTCTTGATCTTAGATTGTGGCTCCAGCCTTTCATTTGCCCTCATCTCCTTCTCGTCTTTGCCTTCAGTTCTAAACATATGTTTGCTCTTGATTTTGTGTCGTAGCCAAACTTTGGAGGCCAAACTTTCTTTTGGCCTCCTCTCCAGTCTTGTCATAGACTGAAGTTCTAGCTGTATTTTTGCTCTTGATTTTAGAGCTCCGATCTTCTCCGATCTTGTCTTTGCTTTTAATTGTAGACTTGGAGACTTATTTCTGCTTTTGGTTTTAGATGGTGGCTTCAATCTTCCCTTTACCATCATCTCCAGTCTTGTCACTGGCTTGAATGCTAGATTCAATTCTTCTTTTAGTTGGTGGCTCCAGTCTTTCATTTGGGGTTTGTCTCGAGTCTTTTCTTTTGCCTTCAGTTTTAAACATATTTCTGCTTTTGCATAGTTGCTCTAGTTTCTCTTTGGCCTCTTCTTCATTCTTGTCTTCGCCTTAAAATGTGCTCTTGGATGGTGGCTCCAACCTTTCATTTGGTCTTATCTCCCAGCCTGTCATTGGCTTTAGTTCTAGGTCTCTTGGTTTTAGACGGTGGCTCCAACCTTTCTTTTGACCTCTTCTCTAGAACTGTCTTCACCTTTAGTTTGAGACATATTACTTCGATTGGTCTTAGATGACGGCTTCCCCGTTTTCTTTTGGCCTCTTCTCCAGTGTTGTCATTGGCTTTAGTTTGGATATAATTCTGCTCTTGGTTTTACATTTTGGCTCTGGTTTTTCCTTTGTCTTTAGTCTTGTCCTTGACTTTATTTCTAGTGTAATTCCTGCTATTGCTCTCAATGCCTCTGCTATCTTGATTTTTTTTTTACTCATTTCTGTTCTCAATGAGTTGACGTTCTTCTCTTTCTCGGCATCTATCTTCTTTCCTTACTTCTTAACTCTGCTGCAAGTCACATTCTGGAGGTTTTATCCAAATTTTAGGGGTTTTAACGTTATTGTTTATATAGAGGCTGTAGTGTAACTTTTGGGTTTGTGTGATATATATTGTGAAAGGACCTGAGATACCAATCAGTAACCTTTGTGGTCTTCAGGGTTGAGACACAAACAGCTGCCTAGCCATGGACTGAGCTTTCCAATGACCCCTATTGACATATAAACCGGCATTGTTATGTCGCTGCACCCCTCCTCTTCTATATTTATTGTCTACCCATGTCTCATTCTCGACAGTAGCCCTGGTAGTCCGCTCATGAGCTGGGAAGCTTTGGATATAGAGGATAGGTTGGAGTCACATATACAAATAGGTTGGTCGGACCCTCCTCTTCTATATTTATTGTCTACCCATGTCTCATTCTCGACAGTAGCCCTGGTAGTCCGCTCATGAGCTGGGAAGCTTTGGATATAGAGGATAGGTTGGAGTCACATATACAAATAGGTTGGTCGGACCCTCCTCTTCTATATTTATTGTCTACCCATGTACCATTCTCGACAGTAGCCCTGGTAGTCCGCTCATGAGCTGGGAAGCTTTGGATATAGAGGATAGGTTGGAGTCACATATACAAATAGGTTGGTCGGACCCTCCTCTTCTATATTTATTGTCTACCCATGTACCATTCTCGACAGTAGCCCTGGTAGTCCGCTCATGAGCTGGGAAGCTTAGGATATAGAGGATAGGTTGGAGTCACATATACAAATAGGCTGGTCGGACCCTCCTCTTCTATATTTATTGTCTACCCATGTACCATTCTCGACAGTAGCCCTGGTAGTCCGCTCATGAGCTGGGAAGCTTAGGATATAGAGGATAGGTTGGAGTCACAAATACAAATAGGTTGGTCGGACCCTCCTCTTCTATATTTATTGTCTACCCATGTACCATTCTCGACAGTAGCCCTGGTAGTCCGCTCATGAGCTGGGAAGCTTAGGATATAGAGGATAGGTTGGAGTCACATATACAAATAGGTTGGTCGGACCCTCCTCTTCTATATTTATTGTCTACCCATGTCTCATTCTCGACAGTAGCCCTGGTAGTCCGCTCATGAGCTGGGAAGCTTTGGATATAGATGATAGGTTGGAGTCACATATACAAATAGGTTGGTCGGACCCTCCTCTTCTATATTTATTGTCTACCCATGTACCATTCTCGACAGTAGCCCTGGTAGTCCGCTCATGAGCTGGGAAGCTTAGGATATAGATGATAGGTTGGAGTCACATATACAAATAGGTTGGTCGGACCCGGTGGCTCCCATAAGCCTCTGACTGAAATCGAATGATGCCGCACACAGGATGAGTAATGGTTGATTTTTGGATTTTCGTGGCGTTATCTTGTTTCTGTCATCTGCCTGCGTTCTTTGGCGGCTCCCTGGTGCAATGCTGCTCACACGCTATCAGGCTATGAGACCCCCCGGCACTGAGTGTTTCTGCATGAAAGGCTAATTGTATGCAGGGCTGAGGCGTGAACCGGGTTTCGGCATTTGTGGCAATGTCACTATGTAGCACCTATATTAAGCACAATTATTTCAGGCAAATTACCGAATAGCAGCTCTGGGATGGTTGCCTGGGTTCACTTATCTCAGCACATTAGAACGTTGTTAATCACATGCACACGGGGCGTCAATACACGGAGGGCTTGATAATTTATTCACATCTAGGACTTAACCTTTTATGTAGTAAGAGTGAAAAAAAATAAGACAGAAAGATAACTAGATATTATATAGACTTGTGGGTAAATTAGTGACTTGTGGTACTTCGAGGCTCCAGGAGGGACAGGATATAAGGAGCCGATGGTGTGACAGGTCTAACGGTAACACTGCTGTGGCTTTACTAATAGAATGATGGCAAAAAAACTGGTCTTTCTCCTAACTATCAACCAGGGCAGCAGAAGCCACTGAAGGATGTAGTTTTGCAGCACTAGAGCCACACGTCATCTACAGAAGATCCTATTCATCATGGTGGTCCATGTATTATCGGTTCATTAAGCTGGAATAGGTCACCAGATTTTGAAGCCTGAAGATCTGGAGGAGATGCAGCGGAGGCAATGAGACATCACATTTTGACTTATTCCTACCTGCGAAGTTCCTCAGGCTTAAAGAAATGGAGTGAATCAAAGAGAGTGATGGTCAAGGTCTTGACATTCAGAAAGTCTGCAGGATGTTGCCCCAGCTTAGAGACGATTAAAAAGTAGTCTACATCAGAGAATGGTCCTAGAGAGGTCCTAGATGTGAGAGACTGTTCAGTTTCTACTCTTGTGTGATCAGTCATAATTTAGACCTGAGGTCACAAAACTTTGTCTTCTCCAGCCAGTGATCATGTATGAGTGGCCACCTCTTCTGTGTCCAGTGATCATGTATGAGCAGTCACTTCTCAATGCTTCTCCAGCTTGTCATTATATATGAGTGGTCACTTTTCTATGTCTTCTCCTGCCAGTGATCATGCATGAGAGGTCGCCTCTCCATGTCTTCTCCAGCCAGTGATCATGACTGAGTGGTCAACTCTACATATCTTCTCCAGCCAGTGATCAAGTATGAGTGGTCACCTCTCCACGTCTTCTCCAGCCAGTGATCATGTATGAGTGGTCACCTCTCCACGTCTTCTCCAGCCAGTGATCATGTGTGAGTGGTCCCTTCTCCAGCCAGTGATCATGTATGAGTGGTCACCTCTCCTCATCTTCTCCATCCAGTGATCATATACGAGTGGTCACTTCTCCATGTCTTCTTCAGCCAGTGATCTTATATGACTGGTCACCTCTCCAAGTCTTCTTCAGAGAGTGATCATGTATGAATGGTCACTTCTCTATGTCTTCTCCAGCCAGTGATCATATAAGTGGTCACCTCACAAGGTCTTCTCCAGACAGTGATCATGTTTGAATTGCCACCTCTTCATATCTTCTCCAGCCAGTGATCATATATGAGTGGTCTCATCTTCATGTCTTCTCCAGCCAGTGATCATGTGTGAGTGGTCACTTCATGTTTTCTCCTGTCAGTAATCATGTATGAATGGTCCCTCTCCACGTCTTCTCCAGCCAGTGATCATGTATGACTAGTCACTTCCAACCATTGATCATCTCTCCACATCTTCTTTGGCCAGTGATCATGTATGAGTGGTCACCTCTCCACTTCTTCTTTGGCCAGGAGGTATGAATGGTCACCTCTTCATGTCTTATCTAGCCAGTGATCATGTATCAGTGCTCACCTCTCTACATTTTCTCCAGCCAGTGATCATGTATGAGTGGTCACCTCTCCATGTCTTGTCTAGCCAGTGATCATCTATCAGTGCTCACCTATCTATATCTTTTCTAACCAGTGATCATGTATGACTAGTCACTTCCAGCCATTGATCATGTATGAGTGGTCATCTCTCCACATCTTCTTTGGCCAGTGATCATGCATGAGTGGTCATCTCTCCACATCTTCTTTGGCCAGTGATCATGCATGAGTGGTCACCTCTCCACTTCTTCTTTGGCCAGGAGGTATGAATGGTCACCTCTTCATACCTTCTCCAGCCAGTGATCATGTATGACTGGTCTCATCTTCATGTCTTCTCCAGCCAGACTTGAGACTTGTGCTGCTGATGTGTTTACCTCACAAAGGATTGACTACACTGGATACAACAATGCAACAAACCCTCAGCTGTGGAGAGAGTTGGTCTGAACTGGTTTTCTCATTCTGCATTTGCACATTGTTCTCATTTGCTGACAGTAAGAGATGACCTTGCGAATGGGAGAGGAATTGAAACACAAAGCTGCAGAATAGGACCGGCCAGCTGCAATGATGTATTTTTGGGTCTGGTGCACACATTGTGCGGTGTCAGTGCGGCTGACTGGTCAGGGGTCCTCTATATTTAGGGCGAAGGCTCAGTTTCCACCACTGGTTTACAATTCCCTATTATGATTCTTCAGTGAACAACGCAGAGTGATAATTAATTAGCAGTCAGCAGCCATGTTGCCGAGTGGAGATCACCTACAGACGAGCGCAACGAATTATGACTTATTCCAAACAGAAGTCGCCCCCCTGGAGAGACCCTGGTAAATCGCAGGTCTCCGCTGGAGCAGGGCGGACATGGCGGAGGGCTGCATCATTGACTGGGCTCATTCTCCCTCTTCACACCCAGTGCCCAGCAGTAATTACTCCTCACATCCCACCATATATGACTCCGTCTACAAGGACGTCGTGACTCATCTCATACACTCATGGATTTAATTGTAGTCTTCAGGATTTTCCTGCACCTGTGAGTAATCCCACCGCAGAGAATGGCTGGAAGCTGCGCCTCACTCTCGCCCTGGATCCCGCACGGTTCCTCAGCCGTCTCCCCACTGCCGACACAATGGAAGTGAGGGGAGGATACAGAACAGAGATACACATCTAATCCTATGCACAAAGTAATGTATCTCAGCCTATCGTGTGAAATAGCTAATCTGCTGGATCTAATCCCAACGTCATGCCCTGATGACGACACTGCCATATACAGATATATAATACCATCCTATAGCGTATACATTACGTGCAGTATACAAATATTACCGCCATTGAAGAATACCACCATACCACGCTGAATACGTGATTTTCATCTGCTCCTGAGGTTCCTTTTTCAAGGGTCCTAAGTAAATAGGGGGCTCAGA
The DNA here is from genome assembly GCF_046119375.1 of Phyllobates terribilis. NCBI lineage: Eukaryota > Metazoa > Chordata > Amphibia > Anura > Dendrobatidae > Phyllobates > Phyllobates terribilis. The sequence goes on along the minus strand of NW_027362769.1, from coordinate 394,715,540 downwards.
CCCTTAAACATATAAATCGGCCCTACATATCCCTCCGTTGAAGCTTCAGTCTGCCTCGGCCCCTGGGGACAAGTGGCTTATTCTTAGCTGTGGGAAGAGAGGCGACAGTAATTCGGGTCCCCTCCAAGTGTAGGCAGATGTGTGGGAGACTAGCAGGGTAGAGGACTGAAGGAGCAGGGTGGTGGTCCTAGTTCTGGGGACCCCACATGTACAGATGATAAGAAGATGCAAAAGACATATGGTTGTCAACAACTGGCCTCCATCTTTGAGGTCATCCTTAAATGGATTGTCCACTTTGTCCCGGCAGGATATGTATGGGAAACATTCGTCTCTTCTTGTCTTCCAGTTATCTGAAGCCAGATGTGGAGAAAAAGTCAAAGCACAAGACGGCGGTGAAGAAGAAGACGCTGAACCCGGAATTTAATGAGGTAAAATTGTAAGGTTGGGGGGTCACAGTATTGGCGGCCATCTTGTAATTGAGAGTTTCATCTTTTAAAATGGCTGACGCCATTGTAATTATCATCATCCTGTTGTTATTCAGGAGTTCTTCTACAAAATCGCTCTCCATGAGCTGCAGAAGAGGAGCTTGGAGGTGACCGTGTGGGATTATGACCTGGGAAAGTCCAACGATTTCATAGGTGAGTTTTAAAATGGCTGCCATGGAAGTCGCCAGCTACACGTGGATGACAGGCCTCACGGGTTGGCTTAAGCCCCGTAGACAGGGTTTGAGGACATCATGAAAATCACCGAAATGCTCTGATTAGACAAGACAGCTCGGACGCATCCACCATTTCGAATTGAACCTGTAGGGCGCCTGCTGTGTCATCCACCCCATAATCTTATTCTTCTTCTGTATTCTAGGGGGCGTTACGCTCGGCATGAACGCAAAAGGAGAGTGTCTTAAACACTGGATGGAGTGTCTCTCTTCCACAAATCAGAGGGCAGAACACTGGCATACGTTGACCAATGAGCTTCCGGGATCCACCTTCACTGACTAAAGAAGAACGTGGAGAGATGGCGGGAAGCAGAGAGAGATCACTCACCTGCACACTCACCCCACCAAATGCACTTCATGGAAAGTTATGGTCTTCGTAAAGATGGCTGCTGGGAGGATGGATGATTATGTGTACGTCTGCGCCATAACAAGACGTTACCTGTTTATTCTTTCGCTGCTGGATTTTGGAGAGGAGGCGACAATAGAGTGATAAATGTCCTCACCCGCCGTAAGCAATGACTGATGATGTAAATATTCATATCAATATAAATGGCTGCTTCATAATGACCTCATTGTGTGGGAATCGCCGATCAGAACTGTCCTGAACCAATCCAGCATCAGATCCGGTCCACTGTCACCACAAGCAGGTGCTCACTTGGAGTCTCGGGTGTGAAAAGGACTTCAGCCCTTTAAATGGCAAGGAATACCCCTTTAATTACTCAAAAAAATTACCTCTGAGTGGTCAGTAGGGGGCAATAGTATATCTCAGGTGGTAACATATTGATAGTAGAAGCCAAAAAATGGAGGCCTGGGATCGCAATGAACGCCGCCATTTTGTAAGACCTAGAGAAGTCACTGAAGAACAAGACCACAAAATGGTGCAATCCTGTCTATGACTGCGACAAAATGGCATAAACAACCAAGGGCCTAACAAAATGGACAAATCTACAGTGTTATTTTCCCAAAATGGTGGACTGACTGACACAAAATGGTGTAATCCAGCATACGACTGCCACAAAATAATGTGATCCAGTATACAATTGCCAAAAAAATAGCGTAATCCAGCATATGACTGCCACAAATTGGTGTAATCCAGTATAAGAGTGCCACAAAATGGAGGAATCTAGTATACGATTGCCACAAAATGATGTAATCCAGTATACGATTGCCACAAAATGGTGTAATCCAGTATACGATTGCCACAAAATGGAGTCATCTAGTATACAAGTGCCACAAAATGGAGGAATCTAGTATACGATTGCCGCAAAATGGTGTGATCCAGTATACGATTGCCACAAAATGGAGTCATCCAGTATACAAGTGCCACAAAATGGAGTGATCCAGTATACGATTGCCACAAAATGGTGTAACCCAGTATATGATTGCCACAAAATGGTGTAACCCAGTATATGATTGCCACAAAATGGACAAGTTTACATTGTTACTCTCTCGAAATGGCGGACTGACACAAATTGGTGGAATCCAATTTATGCCAATCCCAAAATGGCAGAAATGACTAACAGAATGGACGAATCTTCAGTGTTACTCTCACAAAGAGGTGTAATCTTGTCTACGATTGCCACAAAATGGTGGAAAGAACCAAGCGAATGACAAAATGGACAAGTCTACAGTATTATGCTCCAAAGACGGTGGGCTGACTGCCACAAAATCGTGGAGTCCAGTCTATGACTTCCAGAAAATGGACGAATCTACAGTGTTACTCTCACAAAATGGCTGAATCCGCTAAGGAAAAGGCCAAATCTATAATATTGAGATCAATTAGTATTTTCCATGAGGTTTGGGGACGGCCGCCCGGCGCCGCTCCCGCCTGGTGAGGCCTCATTACTCCGCGGCGGATAAGACAGCGCCTCGTCTCTCATTATCTGAGATTTCAGTCTGGTAATTGGATTTAATTAGGCCTCGCGCCTGTCGGGTCACATGGCGGCTGAGCGCTGCTAATCTGTAAGCGATCCGCGGCTTCTGTCAGGCTAATGCCATTATGTGCGAGCGGGAGGACAGTGAAGGCCCGAAGCCTGATCTGACAGAACATGCCGCAGTCGACCATAGCAACCATTCAGCACAACTCTGCCAATAACAGCTGTTGCTATGGGCGACGCAGACGTTTTCCTAGATGATCGAACCCCCCCAGCGACACGAAAAAAAAAAGTACACGTTAGTATCACCACAAACGTTCCTCACAGCCGCCATTTACCTCTTGGCAATAAAGGTACGCGCACTGAAACTTCCATTAATCCGGCAACTTGGCGGCCATGTTTGAGAGGATCAGAAATTATAGATAGACCTAATTCCCATTGCTGTGAACCCGAGTGACGGCGCCACTATGGCGCACAATAAAATGGATCTATGCAGGGGCAGACGCAGCCATACAACCCAGGAGCGAGCACACACCGTCAGTCGTCCATGATTACCAACTCGCCCCGACGATCAATTCACTTCTCACGCGGTGAAAGAGCCGCTGCGTTCTCTAACCAGCAATCCCGCTTGCATCTGATTGGCTGCATAATTTGTAATGGGGTGACATCCCAGACAAGATGGCGGCTCAGGACAGATTAGACCTCGTGTATCCGAGCTGTTGACAACTATGGTTGCTATGGGCAGCACCTCCATAACAACCAGACTCCAGTGACGGTTAGATGATGCTAGGAGGGCTCTGATTGGTCTTTCCACATTTGGACAAGATGGCGAGGACGTGCGTCCGCCGATACCACGGCGCCCACTATGCACACCCGTGGCTCGGGCTATGCACACAGCTCACACTTTCACTCTTTGCACGTCTTGTTTTTTTTTTATGTTTTGTGACTTCGCGTTTTGTACGTGGGGGGAGGGGAACGTGTGTGTGATCTGTTTTGTACAATGGGGCAGGGGGAGTCAGTGCTCGATCTTCGCACGCCGGCACTGCGTTTATGCAAAATCGTGTCTTTTGTAACTTTATTACATACTCTATTTGTTTCCCGCTGACAAAGTGGGAGTGGTCAGAACGTCAGCTGGCGGAAACCCGTAAAACTTCCAGGGTGGAGGGTAGATGAGCATCCTTAATGACTGAACAAGAAGACGCCATGTTCTGTACACGCTATACCGCGGTCACCTGACACAGGCGCGTCCGCTATTACTATCAATGGACGTAAGAGCCATCGTCAGAAGGCCTGTGCTAGAACCGTGACAGCCGACACCCATGTCGCTATTGTGCTTGCTCTGGGGTTGTCATGGAAGCAACAAACATGAACTTCATGTCATGTGACCTTTACTCATACAAACACATGACAGGAAGTCTTAAGTAGGACTGGTCTGTGGATGTTACCATGGCAACCCTAGAGCGAGCACGACTTCTACCAAGCAAACAGACCCCTTCCTGTATCAAAAACCAGGCGGTCCGCTTGTCCCAAGGCCCGTCTTCTGTACTGAAGGGCGTCAGACACCTGGACCCGGGGAAGTGGATGAGATTTAAAAAGGGACAGTGACAGAGCTGGGGCTGCCATGTATATTGGGCTCTGACACCGTAATGATAATGGGGTATGGCACCACTGAGTATTGCCCGATTTTATACCATTGGGCTGATTGTGTTTTGTGTCGTGTGTGTCAGGTTTGGATCGGGGTGCGCTGGAGGCGAAGCACCCCATATTTGCATGTCACAGCCTCCTCCTGATAACTGCACTCAATAAAGGCAAAATCTTGAGTTGTCCTGTGTCGTGTGTTACAAAAACCTAACTCCCCCAAAAAGTTCACGTGTTTAAGTCTCCTCACACTGGCATGCCAGACCTGGCCTGTCACTCTCCACAAGGAGGAACCTTACCGCTCAGATCCCAAAATGTTTATTATACAGCGAGAGATGACACCATTGTGCTGCTCGCCTGCCCTCTACTGGTCAGAGGTGAGTACTGCAGTATTGTAAATGGAGAACGTATGTGCCTCCCCCAACATCCACCTCCGGGGGCTTCTCTGTCCTCCACCTCTAGACATTAATAGAGCTGCCCCTCTGTATTTTGGAGGCATCTATGGGAATTTTTGCCCCTTCATACAAAAGAGCATTTGTGAGGTCAGACCCTGATGTAGGGGGAAGCCAGGCTCACATTCTCCCCCCATGTATGTATGGACTTTGTGCACCGAGCACAGTAATGAGGAACGGAAAAGGTCCATCAGACGCAGATAGAGACGTGCGATCCATCACTGCACAGAACACGTCTCCTCCAGAGTCCAGCGGTGGCGACTTTACACCACTCCATCCAACTCTCGGCATTGTGCTTGGTGATGTACGGCTGCATACAGCTGCTCGGCCATGAAGTTCCCGGCGGGGGCGCAGTGTTTGATACCAAAGGAGGTCTGGACGCTGCAGCTTTGGGGTCAGCAGAGAAGTGGGGACTTTATTGCCCTCTGCTCTTCAGCACTCGGCCCCCCGCTCGTTAAAGTTAAGGGGTCTTCACTTCGTGGCCGATGTGCTTTGGTTCCTTTCATTTCTAAATATCACTCACACTAAGATCGAGGAGGAAGATTCAAGAGGAAGAAATGTCATGGACGTACTTGTTCCCCCGGTGGCTCCTATTACAGGAACGCGCTGGTATCCGTGAGCTCTGCACCACCGGCCGATATGTAACATGAGGAAGATCATAGATATCAGACTCTCGAGTATTTTTATCTTTATTCAATCATGATTACAATCACTGATACAGAATTTAATCTTGTTGCAGTGTCATCCTGTCACCACGAGGTGGCACTACAATAATAATAAAAAAAAAAAAAAAACATACTAAATGGTGCAGCCGCTGCAAAACGGAGGCAGCTCCCTTCCCTCCCCCTCCCCCACCCCCACCCCCACCCCTTCAGCAGCGGCCGCTCCTCCGCAGACTCCTTGTAAACATGTTTCATGTCTGCTGTAAAAGTAGGACCCGGGGCCACAACTCCAGGATCTTTTAGAGTCATTACAAGGGGCGTGCTCTGCTGTGCTGCATTGTGGGAAATGTCGAGTTACAATGCACTGTGGCACTCTATGCTCCCTCAGGATCAGGGGGTGCGCTCTGCATTGCAGGAGATGTAGTGTATCTGCAGCAGCGCTCCGACTTATGCCCTGCACAGGAGCAGCCGGCGCTCGCAGTGACAGGAGCAGCCGGCGCTCGCAGTGACAGGAGCAGCCGGCGCTCGCAGTGACAGGAGCAGCCTCCCACGCCCTTACTCCGGGATGTCTATGACCAGGTCGTCCTCCTCGTCCCCGTCCATGGGCCCCTCATCTCCGCTGCCCTCCCCGCCATCGCTGAACATCTGCTGGGGCACGGTGCTGAGGACAGGCGGGGGAGGGGCGTGCTTGCTGGAGGACGACAGCGGGGGCAGTCCGGATGACCGGGGGCTGAAGGGCAGGACCCCCGAGGGCGAGCTCATAGCAATCTGTGGGCAGAGGAGAGGTGGTCAGAGTGGAGCGGTGGCGGCCGGCGGGGACCACGCTCACACACAGCTGCTCTCACCAGTACCTTGGGCTTCCTGGGCTTAACCCCGCGACTCCTTCTGTCTCTCTTGACTCGCTCGGGTTTGGGGGACGTGGAGTTGGGGAGAGGAGCCAGATATTCCGAGGGGAACGGGGTGTAGGGGGGTGAGCTCATCTGATGGACGGGGGAGGGGTGGAGAAAACACAAATCATGAAATGGGATGAGGGAGGGGGAGAAGTCATGTCACATCCCCAGCAATATGGCCGCCCCCCCACCCAACGTAACCATACACCTCCCATCATGCCCTGGTGCAATGGGAAGGTTTCCGTCTCTCTGGGGGGTCCGCGATCGTACTCACCGCGCTCAGGTAGGGGCCCCCAGACGCGTGCAGGGACAAAGCCGAGGAGGAAGACGGGGGCGGGGAAGCCGGGCCGGCGGAGGGGCTCCTCTTTCTGCGGAAATGAAGCGTAATCATCACTGCTGAGACCTCCGCTGGCTGCCGGCGAGCAGATCTGAGTGTGTGGATGATTTCCTGGACTCACCTCTTGGTGGTGGGGGTGCTGGTGTCGCGGCCGCCCTCCGTGTCGCTGTTGTTATCTGAAGACGCCGTCAGGTCAGAATCTGCAAGTGAGAAGAGGATGTTACTCCTCCTGTAGCAGGCGCGGTCATCAGCAAACAGCTGGGTCCCGGCAGCCTCTTTACGCCAGTCCTCCATTATTTCCCGGTAGCGATGCGTCGGTCGCGAACGATCCGACACAAAGAGCCGGCTCCGGCTGTGACTGATGGGAGCCGGCACACCAGTGAGAGCCACTAACTTCTCTGAATGGCTCTCACTGGGCGTAAAATTCTGGGGGTTGTTGGAAGTAACCCACCCTCCAATGTAATTGGCTAAGTGTGAGTGGGCGGAGTTACGACCATGGGTGGGCGGAGTTTCAGCATCATCATCATCGTCATCTTAAATATGTGTTCACCTATGGTGAACACATATTTAATAAGGATCCAAAAGTGCCAGACTGCCCATCACTATTTACCGGGTCTCTCAGTTGCTCCTCCTGTCACCTGTACCTGATGAGTCGTCGTCGACGTTCTCGTACTGGATGATCCGGTCCAATAGGAAGCTGAGGAGAGAGAGGCGGGGTGGTGAGATGAGGAGAGCCCCCTCCCCCCCAGGATGGCGCGGGGCAGAGGCGAGGGGCCCCCCCACCCGGGATGGCGCAGGGCAGAGGCCAGAGGCGAGGCCCCCCCCACGGGATGGCGCGAGGCAGAGGCGAGGCCCCCCCCACGGGATGGCGCGAGGCAGAGGCGAGGGCCCCCCTATGTGATGGCGCGGGGCAGAGGCGAGGCCCCCCCCACGGGATGGCGCGGGGCAGAGGCGGGGGCCCCCCCCACGGGATGGCGCGGGGCAGAGGCGAGGGCCCCCCCCACGGGATGGCGCGGGGCAGAGGCGAGGGCCCCCCACCCACGGGATGGCGCGGGGCAGAGGCGAGGGCCCCCCACCCACGGGATGGCGAGGGGCAGAGGCGAGGGCCCCCCCCCCCACGGGATGGCGAGGGGCAGAGGCGAGGGCCCCCCCCCCACGGGATGGCGAGGGGCAGAGGCGAGGGCCCCCCCCCCACGGGATGGCGAGGGGCAGAGGCGAGGGCCCCCCCCCACGGGATGCCGCGGGGCAGAGGCGAGGGCCCCCCCCCACGGGATGCCGCGGGGCAGAGGCGAGGGCCCCCCCCCCACGGGATGCCGCGGGGCAGAGGCGAGGCCCCCCCCCCACGGGATGCCGCGGGGCAGAGGCGAGGCCCCCCCCCACGGGATGCCGCGGGGCAGAGGCGAGGCCCCCCCCCCCCCACGGGATGCCGCGGGGCAGAGGCGAGGCCCCCCCCCCACGGGATGCCGCGGGGCAGAGGCGAGGCCCCCCCCCCCCCACGGGATGCCGCGGGGCAGAGGCGAGGGGCCCCCCCACGGGATGGCGCGGGGCAGAGGCGAGGGGCCCCCCCACGGGATGGCGCGGGGCAGAGGCGAGGGCCCCCCTATGGGATGGCGCGGGGCAGAGGCGAGGGCCCCCCCCACGGGATGGCGCGGGGCAGAGGCGAGGGCCCCCCTATGGGATGGCGCGGGGCAGAGGCGAGGGCCCCCCTATGGGATGGCGCGGGGCAGAGGCGAGGGCCCCCCTATGGGATGGCGCGGGGCAGAGGCGAGGGCCCCCCTATGGGATGGCGCGGGGCAGAGGCGAGGGCCCCCCTATGGGATGGCGCGGGGCAGAGGCGAGGGCCCCCCTATGGGATGGCGCGGGGCAGAGGCGAGGGCCCCCCTATGGGATGGCGCGGGGCAGAGGCGAGGGCCCCCCTATGGGATGGCGCGGGGCAGAGGCGAGGCTGGGTGGTGAGGCCGGGGGCGACCCTGCGCCCTCCCACACAGCCCCCCACTTACCTCTTGTCCCGGGACACTTTCAGCAGCTTCCTCTGGGCCCTCCGCAGCTCCTCCTGGAAACATTCTTGCTCCTAGACACATAACACATAAGTGATGGCTCCAGTCACACCCGGAGCAGCAGACGTACCCGGGGCCGGTCCCCTTCGCTCCCCAGCACTCACATAGATCAGAAACTTGAGTTTGCGCTTCAGGTTCTTGTACCTCCTCTTGTAATCCACCTCCCCGTCAGCCTGGCCGTTCATCCTCACTGCAAAACATACAAGGAAACCATCAGCAAGACCACTGCAGGCAGGAAAGGGTTAACCAATGCAGCGCTGGGGTCATGTGTTGGCATCAGCCAATCAGAGACGAGCTCTCATCTCTGGAGAGTGAAAACCGCGATCCGATTGGTTGCTGTTACACGCTGAGCACAGACACATACTCAGCGAGTATAGGCCGCCCTTCCTTCAGTCCAGAGCACAGGACGCACGCTGGGACTTGTAGTTCCCGGACTGTCGCTCATTGTTTGGCTCTCTCACCTCCCCACATCCAGGAGCGCAGGCCCCGCCCCGTCACTTTGGTAACATGACGTCACTTCCCGTGAGGATACACCACACATCCGTCCTGCCGCCATGAGTGAACGGGGAACACTGTGAACCTCCGACAAAATGGCGGCCACCCTGTGACACAGTGGGCGGAGTTAGGTATCCTCCAATCAGAAACGCCAAGTCTAAAGCCTCCTAGTATCCACCAATCAGAAATCAGCAGCCGGTGCAGACCAATGAGAGGCGGGGGGCGCGGCCCGTGTGGCGGAGAGCGGGGTTTAAACATGGCGGGAGATGTGGAGCGGGAGATGCGGCTCTTCACCCGGGGGCTTTTCCAGCGCAGCCCGGACCTGAGGTGAGAGTGGAGCGGGGACGTCATCCGGGTCACCTGTGCGCGGGAAGCACGTCACCGTGCGCGGCCTGTACCGGGAGTGACGTCACTGTGTGTAAAGGGGGCAGGGCCGGCTCAAGGTTTCACTGACTAACATTACATGAGTGATATCTATAGTAACTTCTACAATGGCTCCGAAACCGGAGAATCTCCGCAGCGCACAGTGCAGACCGGATAGTATAGTCCTCCATACAGTATAATGGACCCACATAGTCCTCCATACAGAATAATGGGCACCACATAGTCCTCCATACAGTATAATGGACCCACATAGTCCTCCATACAGTATAATGGACCCACATAGTCCTCCATACAGAATAATGGGCACCACATAGTCCTCCATACAGTATAATGGGCACCACATAGTCCTCCATACAGTATAATGGACCCACATAGTCCTCCATACAGAATAATGGGCACCACATAGTCCTCCATACAGTATAATGGACCCACATAGTCCTCCATACAGTATAATGGCCCCACATAGCCCTCCATACAGAATAATGGGCCCCACATAGCCCTCCATACAGAATAATGGGCCCCACATAGTCCTCCATACAGAATAATGGGCCCCACATAGTCCTCCATACAGAATAATGGGCCCCACATAGTCCTCCATACAGAATAATGGGCCCCACATAGTCCTCCATACAGAATAATGGGCCCCACATAGTCCTCCATACAGAATAATGGGCCCCACATAGTCCTCCATACAGAATAATGGGCCCCACATAGTCCTCCATACAGAATAATGGGCCCCACATAGTCCTCCATACAGAATAATGGGCCCCACATAGTCCTCCATACAGTATAATGGCCCCACATAGTCCTCCATACAGTATAATGGCCCCACATAGTCCTCCATACAGTATAATGGGCACCACATAGTCCTCCATACAGTATAATGGACCCACATAGTCCTCCATACAGTATAATGGGCACCACATAGTCCTCCATACAGTATAATGGGCCCCACATAGTCCTCCATACAGAATAATGGGCCCCACATAGTCCTCCATACAGAATAATGGGCACCACATAGTGCTCCATACAGTATAATGGGCCCCACATAGTCCTCCATACAGAATAATGGGCACCACATAGTCCTCCATACAGTATAATGGGCACCACATAGTCCTCCATACAGAATAATGGGCCCCACATAGTCCTCCATACAGAATAATGGGCCCCACATAGTCCTCCATACAGAATAATGGGCACCACATAGTGCTCCATACAGAATAATGGGCACCACATAGTGCTCCATACAGTATAATGGCCCCACATAGTCCTCCATACAGAATATTGGGCCCCACATAGCCCTCCATACAGAATAATGGGCCCCACATAGTCCTCCATACAGAATAATGGGCCCCACATAGTCCTCCATACAGTATAATGGGCACCACATAGTCCTCCATACAGTATAATGGCCCCACATAGTCCTCCATACAGAATATTGGGCCCCACATAGCCCTCCATACAGAATAATGGGCCCCACATAGTCCTCCATACAGAATAATGGGCCCCACATAGTCCTCCATACAGAATAATGGGCCCCACATAGTCCTCCATACAGTATAATGGCCCCACATAGTCCTCCATACAGAATAATGGGCCCCACATAGTCCTCCATACAGAATAATGGGCCCCACATAGTCCTCCATACAGTATAATGGGTCTCACATAGTCCTCCATACAGTATAATGACCCCACATAGTCCTCCATACAGTATAATGGGTCTCACATAGTCCTCCATACAGTATAATGGGCCCCACATAGTCCTCCATACAGTATAATGGCCCCACATAGTCCTCCATACAGTATAATGGGCACCACATAGTCCTCCATACAGTATAATGGGCACCACATAGTCCTCCATACAGTATAATGGGCACCACATAGTCCTCCATACAGTGTAATGGGCACCACATAGTCCTCCATACAGTATAATGGGCCCCACATAGTCCTCCATACAGAATAATGGGCCCCACATAGTCCTCCATACAGAATAATGGGCCCCACATAGTCCTCCATACAGAATAATGGGCCCCACATAGTCCTCCATACAGTATAATGGGCACCACATAGTCCTCCATATAGTATAATGGGCACCACATAGTCCTCCATACAGAATAATGGGCCCCACATAGTCCTCCATACAGAATAATGGGCCCCACATAGTCCTCCATACAGAATAATGGGCCCCACATAGTCCTCCATACAGTATAATGGGCACCACATAGTCCTCCATACAGTATAATGGGCACCACATAGTCCTCCATACAGTATAATGGGCCCCACATAGTCCTCCATACAGTATAATGGGCCCCACATAGTCCTCCATACAGTATAATGGGCCCCACATAGTCCTCCATACAGTATAATGGGCCCCACATAGTCCTCCATACAGTATAATGGGCCCCACATAGTCCTCCATACAGTATAATGGGCCCCACATAGTCCTCCATACAGTATAATGGGCCCCACATAGTCCTCCATACAGTATAATGGGCCCCACATAGTCCTCCATACAGTATAATGGGCCCCACATAGTCCTCCATACAGTATAATGGGCCCCACATAGTCCTCCATACAGTATAATGGGCCCCACATAGTCCTCCATACAGAATATTGGGCCCCACATAGCCCTCCATACAGAATAATGGGCCCCACATAGACTTCCATACAGAATAATGGGCCCCACATAGTCCTCCATACAGAATAATGGGCCCCACATAGTCCTCCAAACAGTATAATGGCCCCACATAGTCCTCCATACAGAATATTGGGCCCCACATAGCCCTCCAAACAGTATAATGGCCCCACATAGTCCTCCATACAGAATATTGGGCCCCACATAGCCCTCCAAACAGTATAATGGGCCCCACATAGCCCTCCAAACAGTATAATGGGCCCCACATAGTCCTCCATACAGTATAATGGGCCCCACATAGTCCTCCATACAGAATATTGGGCCCCACATAGTCCTCCATACAGAATATTGGGCCCCACATAGTCCTCCATACAGAATAATGGGCCCCACATAGCCCTCCATACAGAATAATGGGCCCCACATAGTCCTCCATACAGTATAATGGGCCCCACATAGTCCTCCATACAGTATAATGGCCCCACATAGTCCTCCATACAGAATAATGGGCCCCACATAGTCCTCCATACAGAATAATGGGCCCCACATAGTCCTCCATACAGAATAATGGGCCCCACATAGTCCTCCATACAGAATAATGGGCCCCACATAGTCCTCCATACAGAATAATGGGCCCCACATAGTCCTCCATACAGAATAATGGGCCCCACATAGTCCTCCATACAGAATAATGGGCCCCACATAGTCCTCCATACAGTATAATGGGTCTCACATAGTCCTCCATACAGTATAATGACCCCACATAGTCCTCCATACAGTATAATGGGTCTCACATAGTCCTCCATACAGTATAATGACCCCACATAGTCCTCCATACAGTATAATGGCCCCACATAGTCCTCCATACAGTATAATGGCCCCACATAGTCCTCCATACAGTATAATGGGCACCACATAGTCCTCCATACAGTATAATGGGCACCACATAGTCCTCCATACAGTATAATGGGCACCACATAGTCCTCCATACAGTATAATGGGCACCACATAGTCCTCCATACAGTATAATGGGCCCCACATAGTCCTCCATACAGAATAATGGGCCCCACATAGTCCTCCATACAGAATAATGGGCCCCACATAGTCCTCCATACAGAATAATGGGCCCCACATAGTCCTCCATACAGAATAATGGGCCCCACATAGTCCTCCATACAGAATAATGGGCCCCACATAGTCCTCCATACAGAATAATGGGCCCCACATAGTCCTCCATACAGTATAATGGGCACCACATAGTCCTCCATATAGTATAATGGGCACCACATAGTCCTCCATACAGAATAATGGGCCCCACATAGTCCTCCATACAGAATAATGGGCCCCACATAGTCCTCCATACAGTATAATGGGCACCACATAGTCCTCCATACAGAATAATGGGCCCCACATAGTCCTCCATACAGTATAATGGGCACCACATAGTCCTCCATACAGTATAATGGGCACCACATAGTCCTCCATACAGTATAATGGGCCCCACATAGTCCTCCATACAGTATAATGGGCCCCACATAGTCCTCCATACAGTATAATGGGCCCCACATAGTCCTCCATACAGTATAATGGGCCCCACATAGTCCTCCATACAGTATAATGGGCCCCACATAGTCCTCCATACAGTATAATGGGCCCCACATAGTCCTCCATACAGTATAATGGGCCCCACATAGTCCTCCATACAGTATAATGGGCCCCACATAGTCCTCCATACAGTATAATGGGCCCCACATAGTCCTCCATACAGTATAATGGGCCCCACATAGTCCTCCATACAGTATAATGGGCCCCACATAGTCCTCCATACAGTATAATGGGCCCCACATAGTCCTCCATACAGTATAATGGGCCCCACATAGTCCTCCATACAGAATAATGGACCCCACATAGTCCTCCATACAGTATAATGGACCCACATAGTCCTCCATACAGAATAATGGGCCCCACATAGTCCTCCATACAGAATAATGGGCCCCACATAGTCCTCCATACAGAATAATGGGCCCCACATAGTCCTCCATACAGAATAATGGGCCCCACATAGTCCTCCATACAGAATAATGGGCCCCACATAGTCCTCCATACAGTATAATGGGCACCACATAGTCCTCCATACAGTATAATGGGCACCACATAGTCCTCCATACAGTATAATGGGCACCACATAGTCCTCCATACAGTATAATGGGCACCACATAGTCCTCCATACAGTATAATGGCCCCACATAGTCCTCCATACAGAATAATGGGCCCCACATAGCCCTCCATACAGAATAATGGGCCCCACATAGCCCTCCATACAGAATAATGGGCCCCACATAGCCCTCCATACAGAATAATGGGCCCCACATAGCCCTCCATACAGTATAATGGCCCCACATAGTCCTCCATACAGAATATTGGGCCCCACATAGCCCTCCATACAGTATAATGGACCCACATAGTCCTCCATACAGTATAATGGGCCCCACATAGTCCTCCATACAGTATAATGGGCCCCACATAGTCCTCCATACAGTATAATGGGCCCCACATAGTCCTCCATACAGTATAATGGGCCCCACATAGTCCTCCATACAGAATAATGGGCCCCACATAGTCCTCCATACAGTATAATGGGCCCCACATAGTCCTCCATACAGAATAATGGGCCCCACATAGTCCTCCATACAGAATATTGGGCCCCACATAGCCCTCCATACAGAATATTGGGCCCCACATAGTCCTCCATACAGAATAATGGGCCCCACATAGTCCTCCAAACAGTATAATGGGCCCCACATAGTCCTCCATACAGTATAATGGGCCCCACATAGTCCTCCATACAGTATAATGGGCCCCGCATAGTCCTCCATACAGTATAATGGGCCCCGCATAGTCCTCCATACAGTATAATGGGCCCCGCATAGTCCTCCATACAGTATAATGGGCCCCGCATAGTCCTCCATACAGTATAATGGGCCCCGCATAGTCCTCCATACAGTATAATGGGCCCCGCATAGTCCTCCATACAGTATAATGGGCCCCGCATAGTCCTCCATACAGTATAATGGGCCCCGCATAGTCCTCCATACAGTATAATGGGCCCCGCATAGTCCTCCATACAGTATAATGGGCCCCGCATAGTCCTCCATACAGTATAATGGGCCCCGCATAGTCCTCCATACAGTATAATGGGCCCCGCATAGTCCTCCATACAGTATAATGGGCCCCGCATAGTCCTCCATACAGTATAATGGGCACCGCATAGTCCTCCATACAGTATAATGGGCACCGCATAGTCCTCCATACAGTATAATGGGCACCGCATAGTCCTCCATACAGTATAATGGGCCCCGCATAGTCCTCCATACAGAATAATGGGCCCCGCATAGTCCTCCATACAGTATAATGGGCCCCGCATAGTCCTCCATACAGTATAATGGGCCCCGCATAGTCCTCCATACAGTATAATGGGCCCCGCATAGTCCTCCATACAGTATAATGGGCCCCGCATAGTCCTCCATACAGTATAATGGGCCCCGCATAGTCCTCCATACAGTATAATGGGCCCCGCATAGTCCTCCATACAGTATAATGGGCCCCGCATAGTCCTCCATACAGTATAATGGGCCCCGCATAGTCCTCCATACAGTATAATGGGCCCCGCATAGTCCTCCATACAGTATAATGGGCCCCGCATAGTCCTCCATACAGTATAATGGGCCCCGCATAGTCCTCCATACAGTATAATGGGCCCCGCATAGTCCTCCATACAGTATAATGGGCCCCGCATAGTCCTCCATACAGTATAATGGGCCCCGCATAGTCCTCCATACAGTATAATGGGCCCCGCATAGTCCTCCATACAGTATAATGGGCCCCGCATAGTCCTCCATACAGTATAATGGGCCCCGCATAGTCCTCCATACAGTATAATGGGCCCCGCATAGTCCTCCATACAGTATAATGGGCCCCGCATAGTCCTCCATACAGTATAATGGGCCCCGCATAGTCCTCCATACAGTATAATGGGCCCCGCATAGTCCTCCATACAGTATAATGGGCCCCGCATAGTCCTCCATACAGTATAATGGGCCCCGCATAGTCCTCCATACAGTATAATGGGCCCCGCATAGTCCTCCATACAGTATAATGGGCCCCGCATAGTCCTCCATACAGTATAATGGGCCCCGCATAGTCCTCCATACAGTATAATGGGCCCCGCATAGTCCTCCATACAGTATAATGGGCCCCGCATAGTCCTCCATACAGTATAATGGGCCCCGCATAGTCCTCCATACAGTATAATGGGCCCCGCATAGTCCTCCATACAGTATAATGGGCCCCGCATAGTCCTCCATACAGTATAATGGGCCCCGCATAGTCCTCCATACAGTATAATGGGCCCCGCATAGTCCTCCATACAGTATAATGGGCCCCGCATAGTCCTCCATACAGTATAATGGGCCCCGCATAGTCCTCCATACAGTATAATGGGCCCCGCATAGTCCTCCATACAGTATAATGGGCCCCGCATAGTCCTCCATACAGTATAATGGGCCCCGCATAGTCCTCCATACAGTATAATGGGCCCCGCATAGTCCTCCATACAGTATAATGGGCCCCGCATAGTCCTCCATACAGTATAATGGGCCCCGCATAGTCCTCCATACAGTATAATGGGCCCCGCATAGTCCTCCATACAGTATAATGGGCCCCGCATAGTCCTCCATACAGTATAATGGGCCCCGCATAGTCCTCCATACAGTATAATGGGCCCCGCATAGTCCTCCATACAGTATAATGGGCCCCGCATAGTCCTCCATACAGTATAATGGGCCCCGCATAGTCCTCCATACAGTATAATGGGCCCCGCATAGTCCTCCATACAGTATAATGGGCCCCGCATAGTCCTCCATACAGTATAATGGGCCCCGCATAGTCCTCCATACAGTATAATGGGCCCCGCATAGTCCTCCATACAGTATAATGGGCCCCGCATAGTCCTCCATACAGTATAATGGGCCCCGCATAGTCCTCCATACAGTATAATGGGCCCCGCATAGTCCTCCATACAGTATAATGGGCCCCGCATAGTCCTCCATACAGTATAATGGGCCCCGCATAGTCCTCCATACAGTATAATGGGCCCCGCATAGTCCTCCATACAGTATAATGGGCCCCGCATAGTCCTCCATACAGTATAATGGGCCCCGCATAGTCCTCCATACAGTATAATGGGCCCCGCATAGTCCTCCATACAGTATAATGGGCCCCGCATAGTCCTCCATACAGTATAATGGGCCCCGCATAGTCCTCCATACAGTATAATGGGCCCCGCATAGTCCTCCATACAGTATAATGGGCCCCGCATAGTCCTCCATACAGTATAATGGGCCCCGCATAGTCCTCCATACAGTATAATGGGCCCCGCATAGTCCTCCATACAGTATAATGGGCCCCGCATAGTCCTCCATACAGTATAATGGGCCCCGCATAGTCCTCCATACAGTATAATGGGCCCCGCATAGTCCTCCATACAGTATAATGGGCCCCGCATAGTCCTCCATACAGTATAATGGGCCCCGCATAGTCCTCCATACAGTATAATGGGCCCCGCATAGTCCTCCATACAGTATAATGGGCCCCGCATAGTCCTCCATACAGTATAATGGGCCCCGCATAGTCCTCCATACAGTATAATGGGCCCCGCATAGTCCTCCATACAGTATAATGGGCCCCGCATAGTCCTCCATACAGTATAATGGGCCCCGCATAGTCCTCCATACAGTATAATGGGCCCCGCATAGTCCTCCATACAGTATAATGGGCCCCGCATAGTCCTCCATACAGTATAATGGGCCCCGCATAGTCCTCCATACAGTATAATGGGCCCCGCATAGTCCTCCATACAGTATAATGGGCCCCGCATAGTCCTCCATACAGTATAATGGGCCCCGCATAGTCCTCCATACAGTATAATGGGCCCCGCATAGTCCTCCATACAGTATAATGGGCCCCGCATAGTGCTCCATACAGTATAATGGGCCCCATATAATGCTCCATACAGAATAGTGGGCCCCTTGTAATGCTTTATACAGAATAGTGGGCACCATATAATGCTCCATACAGAATAGTGGGCCCCTTGTAATGCTTTATACAGAATAGTGGGCACCATATAATGCTCCATACAGAATAGTGGGCCCCTTGTAATGCTTTATACAGAATAGTGGGCACCATATAATGCTCCATACAGAATAGTGGGCCCCTTGTAATGCTTTATACAGAATAGTGGGCCCCTTGTAATGCTTTATACAGAATAGTGGGCACCATATAATGCTCCATACAGAATAGTGGGCACCATGTAATGCTTTATACAGAATAGTGGGCACCATGTAATGCCCCATACAGAATAGTGGGCCCCATATAATGCTTCATACAGAATAGTGGGCCCCATATAATGCTCCATACAGAATAGTGGGCCCCATATAATGCTCCATACAGAATAGTGGGCCCCATATAATGCTCCATACAGAATAGTGGGCCCCATATAATGCTCCATACAGAATAGTGGGCCCCATATAATGCTCCATACAGAATAGTGGGCCCCATATAATGCTCCATACAGAATAGTGGGCCCCATATAATGCTCCATACAGAATAGTGGGCCCCATATAATGCTCCATACAGAATAGTGGGCCCCATATAATGCTTCATACAGAATAGTGGACACCATATAATGCTCCATACAGAATAGTGGGCCCCATCTAATGCTCCATACATTAAAAAAAATGAAACACTCGTCTCTCCTCGCTCCCCGCTGGCCGCAGGTCCTGTGTCTTCAGCGTCTTCTGGCTGTCTGCAGTGCTCAGCGTAGAGGGCGTGCTGTAGTGACGTCATCGCTCCCTCTGCCCTGAGACGTCAGAGTCAGGAGACACCGGGCTGCGGAGGAACAGGGAGAGGTGAGTATTTCAAACAGTTTAAATCACGGTGGGGGGGGGGGGTCAGCACCTTGTAGTAATGTCCCACCCTGGTCCCCATTTTGAGTTAATGTCCCCAATTCTGCCACGCTTCACATACACATTAAAAAAAAAAGTCCTCCTTCCCTGAGCTCGCTCCCTCAGCGAGCAGCGTCCTCTTCTCCTCCGCAGCCTGGGCGGTGCACGGCAGTGACGTCACACGCTGCCTGCGCCTGCCTGCCGACGTCAGCTGCCGCTCTCTGATTGGCCGGTGGCTCGTATTGGTATTGCGATGCAGAGAGCTGGTGTCTCCATCACGAGGACGCACATTCAATTGAAAAAAACACAGACGGCGGCGGCCCCCTGGACCGGGCCACAATCATCACAGGGGCTCCGGTGCCTGCGGGCTTCATGAAGCAACCTGAGGGGCCACGTGTTTGAGATCCCTGGCCTAGATCCTCAGATCAGGAACAGAACGGACGTTTATACATCCCATCCTGCATTGTACTCCTGTATTACATAGTGTATGAGTCTGTCCATTTTATACCACCTCCACAGCCCTGCAGGGGGTGACATCGCCGTTTGCACTTTGTGTGATGTCATGGCGGGTGGTAGTCACATGACTCTCCTCTGTCCGCAGCATCCTGTCCCAGTCGTCGGTGCGCTCCAGCTTCTTGTCTCACTGCGGACGATCAGCGCTGTCCTCCCCGGAGAGGCAAATTCTGAAGAAAATAGTGGAGGAAGAGCTGCTGAGGATGCAGGTGATGGGGGGGCTCCGGGGACCACCTGCACTGCCACCATCACTGCTCCAGTCACATCTCTGCGGCTGCTTGGCTCCACACACAAAGCCCTGTGTATATACGTGCAGTCGCCGGTGTATATACAGTGGTGCGAAAGTGTTTGCCCCCTTACTGATTACTTATTCTTTTGCATGTTTGTCACTTAAATGTTTCAGATCACAAAACAAATGTAAATATTAGACAAAGATAAAACAAGTAACCACAAAATGCAGTTTATAAATGAAGGTCTTTATTATTAAGAAAAAAAGAAATCCAAACCTACAGGGTCCTGTGTGAACAAGTGATTGCCCCCCCTCCCCCAAACATAAATTAACTGTGATTTATCACCTCTTTTGGGAAGCTGAGTTCACTTTCCCCATCCACACACAGGCCTGATTACTGCCACAACTGTTCTCAATCAAGAAATCGCGTAAATGGGACCTGCCTGACAAAGTGAAGTAGACCAAAAGATCCTCAAAAGCCAGACATCATGCTGCAATCCAAAAAAATTCAGGAACAAATGAGAAACAAAGTCTGGAAAAGGTTATAGAGCCATTTCTAAAGCTTTGGGACTCCAGCGAACCACAGTATTAGCCATTATCCACAAATGGTGAAAACATGGAACAGTGGTGAACCTTCCCAAGAGTGGCCGGCCGACCAAAATTACTCCAAGAGCGCAGCACCGACTCATCCAAGAGGTTACAAAAGACCCCACAGCAACATCCAAAGAACTGCAGGCCTGACTTGTCTCAGTTAAGGTAAGTGTTCATGACTCCGCAATAAGGCGACAGCCCCACTATCAGTATATGGTCAGTTTTCGGTCAGTATTTTCCATCAGTATTTGTAAGCCAAAACAAGGAGTGGGTCAAAAATGCAGAATTGGTGCACTTGTTCCTATTTTATAACTTTTCTCTGATTATTCCTCACCTTTTTTTGGCTTATAAATACTGAGGAAAAATACTCATCAAATACTGATAGTGGGGCCGTAGCCTAAGACACAGACTGGGCAAAAATGACAGCATGGCAGTGTTTCAAGACAAAAACCACTGCTGAGCAAAAACAACATAAAGGCTCGTCTCAGTTTTGCCAGAAAACATCTTGATGATCGCCAAGACTTTTGGGAGAATACTCTGTGGACTGACGAGACAAAAGCTGAACTTTTTGGAAGGAGTATGTCCCATTACATCTGGCATAGAAGTAACACAGCATTTCAGAAAAGGAACATCATACCAACAGTAAAATATGGTGGTGGTAGTTGATGGTCTAGGGCTGTTTTGCTGCTTCAGGACCTGGAAGACTTACTGTGGTAAATGGAACCATGAATTCTGCTGTCTACCAAAAAATCCTGATGGAGAATATCCGGCCATCTGTTCCTGACCTCAAGCTGAAGCGCACTTGGGTTATGCAGCAGGACAGTGATCCAAAACACACCAGCAAGTCTGCCTCTGAATGGCTTAAGAAAAACAAAATTAAGACTTTGGAGTGGCCTAGTCAAAGTCCTGACCTTAATCCGATTGAGATGCTGTGAGATGACCTTAAATAGGCGGTTAATGCTTTGAAACCCTCCAATGTGGCTGAATTACAACAATTCTGCAAAAATGAGCGGCCAAAATTCCTCCAGAGCGTTGTAAAGACTCATTGCCAGTTATCACAAACGCTTGATTACAGTTGTTGCTGCTAAGGGTCCAACCAGCCATTAGGTTTAGGGGGCAATCACTTTTTCACACAGGGCCCTGTAGGTTTGGATTTCTTTTTCCCTTAATAATAAAGACCTTCATTTATAAACTGCATTTTGTGGTTACTTGTGTTATCTTTTGTCTAATATTTACATTTGTGATCTGAAACATTTGTGACAACCATGGAAAAGAATAAGAAATCAGGAAGGGGGCAAATACTTTTTCTCACCACTGTATGTGTAGACGCCCTGCGTTCCTTCCCTGTTGATGACGCCCTACAGACAATTCTCCATCATGGTACAAACACGTGATATAACATCCCAGACAGAGGGATATTGGAAGGGTTGGATATAACCGTCCAATTAAACCCTTCATCAGGTGTCAATGACGGAGGGGCCCTAAAGGATCTCATCTGCTCCTGGGCTGGTGGGAGGGGACCGGGGGTCTTCAGAAGTGACCCTGACCCATCCACAGGGATGATAGATTTGTGGGCTGGTTATATTCACGACATTTTTCTCATCTGGAAATGGTCAACGTAATAGTTTTTGGAATGTGTAACCGGGTTAAATGGCAGAGCCATAAACTTCCTAGATTAAGATGGGGGCAGGAATCACCTTGAAAAGGGGGATCCCATAAGGGTCATATTTACAGATATGAAGGAACTGTTAATGTGTTAAGACATTCAGAAAACAGGCAAAAGATCTGAAGGAAAGATTCCTTGAAAGAGGAAATCCCAAGGGGGATCCTAAAGAGGGCTTATAAGCAAAAAAAAAAAATAGGCCTAGAATAGATTTACACCAAACGAGACACCTGCAAAGACCAATATTCCAGATTAGTTACCACATAGGGTAATGGCGAGGGCATTTTGTGTGCGGCTATACAGTGGCTTGCAAATAAGTAGTCTAAATTGGTGAAGTGAGAAAAATATAGGCAAAAATTAAATTTATGGGATCAATAAAAATTGGCATGTGCATATGTATTCACACCTTTTGCTATGAAACCCCTAAAAATTTCATCAAGTCCCATGCTTAGTGACAGGACGTCCCCCTGTGTGCAATCTAATGTCACATGTCTGTCAGTATATACACTTTACCTTTTCTGACAGGCCACGGAGGCTGCAACACCATTAACAAGAGGCAGCACTAACCAAGCAACACCATGAAGACCAATGAGATCTCCAAACAACACCATGAAGACCGGGGAGATCTCCAAACAACACCATGAAGACCGGGGAGATCTCCAAACAACACCATGAAGACCGAGGAGATCTCCGAGCAACACCATGAAGACCGAGGAGATCTCCGAGCAACACCATGAAGACCGAGGAGATCTCCGAGCAAGTCAGGAATAAAGTTGTTGAGAAGTACAAGTCAGGGTTGGGTTATAAAAAATAATATCCCAATCTCTGATGATTCCCCGGAGCACCAGCAAATCCATTCTCAAATGGAAAGAACATGGTACCCAAACAAACCTGCCAAGAGAGGGCGCCCACCAAAACTCTCAGCCCGGGCAAGGTGGGCATTAATCAGAGAGGCAGCACAGACCACAGGTAACCCTGAAGGAGCTGCAGAGTTCCCAAGCAGAGACTGGAGTATCTGTCCATACGACCACAATAAGCCGTATACTCCATAGAGGTGGCTTTTATGGAAGAGCGGGCAGAAAAAGCATTTACTTACACACAAAAATTGGAAGGCTCATTTGGAGTTTGCCAAAAGACATATGGGAGACTCCCCAAATATATGGAGGAAGGTGCTGTGGTCAGAGGAGACCAAAACGGAACTTTTTGCCCATCAAGGTAAACGCTATGTTTGGTGCCAAACCAACACAGCTCATGACCCCAAGAACACCATCCCCACAGTGAAACGTGGTGGCAGCACGTCGATGTTAGCGGTCGTGTGACCTGTCGCATGACTAAATTATGTCATGGAAGTTCCTTTTAGACCATCGCGAGCTGCTGGGGACACCGGACGGATCGCTATGGAGACCGTGGGCCATCAGAAGGTGAGTATAATGTATATTTTTTATTTTATTTATTTTTATTATTTTTTTTACAGGTACTATGGTACCCGGGTCTGGATGAGTCTCCTCTTCTCCAAACCCGGGTACCATCCGCACATTGAATCGCATGGTATCCACACCTGAAGATGTAGTCATGCGGATATTATGCGATTTAATGCAAGTCAATGGCGGCGAAAACGCCGCGATTACGCAAAATAATTGGTAATGCTGCATATTTTTCCGCAATGATAATCCGCAGCGGAAATTTCTGCAGCATGTGCACAGCAAATGAGGATTATCATTGGGGAACATGGCAGACCTTCTACCATGCGTTTTTTTTAAGCGTTTCTGCAGTGGAATTGCCTCTGCGGAAACGCTTAAAAAACGCATCGTGGGAACACAGCCTAAGAAGAGTCCAAGATTCCAGCTGAGAGGTGTAAGAAGCTTGTTGATGGTGGAAGGCAGCGGCGTTTCTCCAGTGAATTTAGTGAGACAGTGACCCAGGCAAGTTACATCAAACATCCTTTATATTCCAAATTCTGCACACATGAAATTGCTCCCCTCCGGATCTCAGCCGGGAATACGTATCTAAAGTCCAGTGCCGCCGGCACTTGCACCCGTTAGTTTCTCGGGTGCTAATGTGTTTGCTCATGTCGCCGGCTCTGGTCTGTATTAGCTTCACACAGCCAGGGATACATCCACAGCACATTCAGCTCTGCTACATGGTGACGCCAAACACAAAATTGACAAACCCAAACCTTAACTGCAGGTTTAAATGAAAACTGTGGCTACGGACCACTTGTAAGACCCGGGCTGGAGAGATCCGCCCCACTACCATCCTGCAGATCTCTACAAAAATAAAAGCCCGATACAAGTTTTCCTAACAATTTGACCCAGTCCACACGTATTTTAATGGTAAGCACAGCCGTGGCTAAGATTACAGTGCACACCAGCGGTTCAATCTATGCCTCTATGCGCATCCTGGGGGATACATAATGGCCCTCGCATATCCCCCCTACCCCTCTCTGTTTAAACTTGTGGGGTTGAACACCTGTCACCATAAAGGGTGCCCATGATCTTTTAGCTGTGCCGATCTCCCAGCAAAATTAGGTACAAACTGTCTATAATATCCCATGATGGTGAGGAACGCTCTCACATGTTCCGTAGTGAGAGGCCAGGGCCCGTTTTGAATGGCCTCGATCTTATTTATTTGGGGTGTGACAATCCCGTGGCCAATTACGTACCCCAAGCATCGGGCTTTCTCAAGACCTATCGCACATTTTTTTTCTGGTTCCCTGTGAAGTCCGCGGCTCTGAACGAATCCACTACCGCTTGCACCTGGGACAAGTGTGTATGCCAGTCGGTACTATAGATGATATCATCTAAGTACGTAGACGCGTACTTCTGATGGGGCTCTAACACTATGTCCATCAGCCTCTGGAAGGTGGTTGGGGTCCCACGTAACCAAACAGGCAGGACGACATAGTGATAGAGACCCTCCGGTGTTACAAAGGCGGTCTTTACTTTTGCCTACTCTGTCAGTGGTACCTGCCAGTAACCCTTGGTCAGATCGAGCGTGGTGAAGTACTCGACCTGCTCCAGTCTCTCAATCAGCTTGTCCACCCGAGGCATTGCATAATCTTTACCTCGTTCGCCGCCTCTTCCTGGGCCGGTGTCTGAGGGACCTTAGGAGATGTGACCGGAGTCTCTCGCTGCCTCTTCCTGGGCCGGTGTCGGAGGGACCATAGGAGATGTGACCGGAGTCTCTCGCCGCCTCTTCCTGGGCCGGTGTCGGAGGGACCATAGGAGATGTGACCGGAGTCTCTCGCCGCCTCTTCCTGGGCCGGTGTCGGAGGGACCATAGGAGATGTGACCGGAGTCTCTCGCCGCCTCTTCCTGGGCCGGTGTCTGAGGGACCTTAGGAGATGTGACCGGAGTCTCTCGCTGCCTCTTCCTGGGCCGGTGTCGGAGGGACCATAGGAGATGTGACCGGAGTCTCTCGCCGCCTCTTCCTGGGCCGGTGTCGGAGGGACCATAGGAGATGTGACCGGAGTCTCTCGCCGCCTCTTCCTGGGCCGGTGTCGGAGGGACCATAGGAGATGTGACCGGAGTCTCTCGCCGCCTCTTCCTGGGCCGGTGTCTGAGGGACCTTAGGAGATGTGACCGGAGTCTCTCGCTGCCTCTTCCTAGGCCGGTGTCGGAGGGACCATAGGAGATGTGACCGGAGTCTCTCGCCGCCTCTTCCTGGGCCGGTGTCGGAGGGACCATAGGAGATGTGACCGGAGTCTCTCGCCGCCTCTTCCTGGGCCGGTGTCGGAGGGACCATAGGAGATGTGACCGGAGTCTCTCGCCGCCTCTTCCTGGGCCGGTGTCGGAGGGACCATAGGAGATGTGACCGGAGTCTCTCGCCGCCTCTTCCTGGGCCGGTGTCTGAGGGACCTTAGGAGATGTGACCGGAGTCTCTCGCTGCCTCTTCCTGGGCCGGTGTCGGAGGGACCATAGGAGATGTGACCGGAGTCTCTCGCCGCCTCTTCCTGGGCCGGTGTCGGAGGGACCATAGGAGATGTGACCGGAGTCTCTCGCCGCCTCTTCCTGGGCCGGTGTCGGAGGGACCATAGGAGATGTGACCGGAGTCTCTCGCCGCCTCTTCCTGGGCTGGTGTCGGAGGGACCATAGGAGATGTGACCGGAGTCTCTCGCCGCCTCTTCCTGGGCCGGTGTCGGAGGGACCATAGGAGATGTGACCGGAGTCTCTCGCCGCCTCTTCCTGGGCCGGTGTCGGAGGGACCATAGGAGATGTGACCGGAGTCTCTCGCCGCCTCTTCCTGGGCCGGTGTCGGAGGGACCATAGGAGATGTGACCGGAGTCTCTCGCCGCCTCTTCCTGGGCCGGTGTCGGAGGGACCATAGGAGATGTGACCGGAGTCTCCTCTGTAACCAAACATTTCCATGCTTTTAGTAGATTGACATGGTAAATTTGCTCAGGTTTCCTCTTCCCAGGCTGATATACCCTGTAGCTCACCTCCCCAAATTTTTACCGGGCTTCACATGGGCCTTCCATCTGTCCAAAAACTTACTTTCTGCGGTGGTTACCAAAACCCAACACGTTATCCCCTTGTTTAAAGGATCTAATAGTGACCTTCCTATTGTAGCCTCTGCTCTGACCGTAATCCGGTCCTGCATACTCGCAACGTTCTCTAACGCTTTTATGGGGCGTAGGCTCCTGTTCCCATGTCTCTTTGGCGGTGTCCCGCATGCCCCTGGGATGTCTACAATATAATAGTTAGAAGAGAAGCCTGTTGAGGGCTGCGGTACCTCCCGGTAGAGACGGCAATAACTTATCCCAGTCCTTCCCATCTTTAGCTTCAGCCTTTTTTTAACATAGATTTTAGGGTCTTATTAAATCTTTTTCTGTTAGACCATTGGTTTGTTGGTGGTACACCAACATGCGCAACTGTTTTGATCTGGAGCAGTTTACACAATCCTTTAGTGACCTTGGACATAAAATGAGTCCCCTGATCCGTAAGGATCTCCTTTTGGTAGCCCAAGGCGAAAGAAGATGGCAAACGGCTCCCGGGCAATACGTTTCGCCGAGGAATGACTGAGATGAATCGCTTCCGGTTAACGAGTAGCATAATCCACTACGACCAATATGTGTTGGTGGCCTTGGGCTGATTTCACTATTGGCCCTACCAGATCCATAGCAATCCGCTCAAAAGGTTCGATTGGGGCACTACCACCTGCTCTATTATTTTGTCAACCTGGTATAACTTCTAGTTGGCCACCATACAAGGAAAAACATCCTCTGCCCCAGGTTGCTGTGCCACCCCATTTATCATTATCGCCTGTTCCCGGGATAGTGTAGGATCCTGAAGCTGAGCTGTGCCGAGACACTTCAGCTCCGGAGCGGATGTGGTCTCCTCGACCTCTCCTGCCAATACCTCTAGGGGAAACCTATCGGGTTCACACTCCTTCCCTATGATGGTGCTTTTTCTGACTCGGGATCTTTAGATTCAGTGCCCGGATATACCTTTGCCTTGGGAGGCTTACTTTTGCTCTCCTATAGGGACCAGAACAGGGGCAAATCTCGTCCCAAAACAGTCCAGTATGGAAGAGTATTTACCACTCCCACTGTATGTTTAATATCCCCACACGGAGTGGAAAAGGTAACCTCCACTGTCGAATACTCCCAAAGGTCCCTGTGTATACACACGACCCCGATTTTCCGACCATTGGGGTTGTCCTTGCAACCAATGACCCATAGATTCTGAGTCCAAGGCTCTGTGCACACGTTCAGTATTTGATGGTTTCTGCACCTCTTGGCAGCAAAAATGCTGTGGGAAAAAAAGTGTGGTTTTTTTTGGCCGTGATTTGGTGCGTTTTTGTACAGCAATGAATGCTTGGATTACGGTCGGACCTGGGTGAGTATATTTGGTTAATTTAAATGATTAAAGAATGTCTGTTGTATTTCAAAAAAAGTGTTTTATTCTGTGTTTATTTAACTCTTTACTTACAGGTTTAGTAATGATGGTGTCTGGTTGACACCTCTTCATCACTAAACAAAGGGCTTTGTGTCAGTGACACCTAATCCCATTAGCCCCAATCCCATTCAAATATGATATGTAATTTCTGGGGCAGCTGAGGGCTGATATTTTTAGCCTAGGAAGGGGCTATTAGGCCAACATGTTCCCTGGCTATTAATAACAGCTCACAGCTGTTTGGTTAGTTGCTAGGTCCCCACGATTAGCAACCAGCAGCGGTTTGGATGCAGTTTATTTTCGCTGTGTCCAAAACGCCGCGCTATAATGCCGCACTTGTGTTCCAGTACATGCGGATCCAGTTAAAATCTGCAGTGTAGAGTTGTCTCCACTACAGAAGTTGACATGCTGCAGGTAAGTTTACGCAGCGTCAAAAAAAAAAAAAAAAAAAAAAAGTACAGTGGGCATGGGATTTTTTATAAATGAAAGAAAATGAAGAATTAAATTAAAAAAAAAAAAAAAACGGCGTGGGCTCCCGCATCATTTTCATAACCAGAAGAGGGAAACCTGACCGCTGGGGGCTGAGATTACTAGCCAGGGAAGGGACCATTAACCAAAGATGTTCCCTGGCTATTAATAACAGCTCACAGCTGTTTGATTAGTGTTTACTGGCTACATCACAGGGGGACCCCAATAAAAAATTGGCGTAGGGTCCCCCTATAAAATCTTACCAGCAAAGGCTAAATAGGCTGCTGTGAGCTGATGTAATAGCCAGGGAAGGGACCATGGATCCTGGCCCCCTCCGAGGTAATAATATCAGCCCTCAACGGCCCCTGAAATGGCGCATCCCAATACACACAAAGGAAATAAACCTGTGTATAACAAAACGTGGAATTACCATAATTTTCTGGGAGAAATACTCATTTTCTGGAATAATTTCAAGGGCGCCATCACTTCCGGTCATGACTGTATTTGACGTGTTTGTACCATAATGGTGATTGGCAGCGATTACACATATAATGTAATTATTATATCAATCAATGTGACCTGGGTCTTGTGCGATCACTGACAGGAGGAAGACGCCAGTGACGACGAGCCCCTCATCATCAAAGTGCAGAAGAGGGGCCGCCAGGACAGTGACAAGGACATGGAGCCCCCGGGGAAGAGACAGCGGCAGACGGGCGGTATGTACCGCGGTGTTACCGACTGCAGAGCCATAGATCGTGTGCCGGAGTGGAGCCATGGATGCGTCAGCGCTCCGTCCGGCCGGATCAGGACTAATGTGGTGTCTGTCCCTGCAGGTAACGACTCTGAAGAGGATTCTGGAATCGAGCAGCGAGACAGCAAGAGACTGTCCGGGAGCTCCCCCGAGGCCCCAGTGTCCGTGACGACCCCAACAAAAGCAGAAGAGACAGCGGCCGAGAAGAAAGGAGACGGATCGAAGAGGAGGGTAAAGACGACACCTAAAAGAGGCAAAGGGACCGCACTAGAGAGCTCGGAGGAAGAGACGGACAAGAAAAAAGTGACTGCCCGCAGCGACATAGAGAAGACCGCCATGAAGTTTCAGGTCTTGGACTCAGACAGCGAGGCAGAGCCGATCAAGCCGAAGGTCAGCCACAAAGAGACTGCACGTGCCGACGGGAAAGAGAGAGCCAAGGCGGCGAAGAGTCTGCCGAAAAATGAGACCGACAGCGAGAGCCAAGGAGAGGAACCGGGGCGAAAGACTGAGAGAGGGAAGAGACCACAAATCAAGATAAATAGAGTGCAAGGAAAAGGCCGTGATGAAGAGGGTGCAAAAAAGACAGGGCCGAAGAAGAAAGCAGCTAAGAAAGAGAGTGAGAGTGGTAGTGAGGAGGAAGAGAACGCAAGAAAGAGAGCGTCCAAGAAGAAAGGGGCTAAGCAAGAGAGTGATAGTGAGGAGGAGGAAGAGAGTGCTAGAAAGAGATCACCCAAAAAGAAAGCAGCTAAGAAAGAGAGTGATAGTGAGGAGGAGGAAGAGAGTGCTAGAAAGAAAGCGGCTAAGAAAGAGAGTGATAGTGAGGAGGAGGAAGAGAACACAAGAAAGAAAGCGGCTAAGAAAGAGAGTGATAGTGAGGAGGAGGAAGAGAACACAAGAAAGAAAGCGGCTAAGAAAGAGAGTGATAGTGAGGAGGAGGAAGAGAACACAAGAAAGAAAGCACCCAAAAAGAAAGCAGCTAAGAAAGAGAGTGATAGTGAGGAGGAAGAGATTGCTAGAAAGAGAGCGCCCAAGAAGAAAGCGGCTAAGAAAGAGAGTGATAGTGAGGAGGAGGAAGAGAGTGCTAGAAAGAAAGCGGCTAAGAAAGAGAGTGATAGTGAGGAGGAGGAAGAGAGTGCTAGAAAGAGAGCACCCAAAAAGAAAGCAGCTAAGAAAGAGAGTGATAGTGAGGAGGAAGAGATTGCTAGAAAGAGAGCGCCCAAGAAGAAAGCGGCTAAGAAAGAGAGTGATAGTGAGGAGGAGGAAGAGCGTGCTAGAAAGAAAGCGGCTAAGAAAGAGAGTGATAGTGAGGAGGAGGAAGAGCGTGCTAGAAAGAAAGCGGCTAAGAAAGAGCGTGATAGTGAGGAGGAGGAAGAGAGTGCTAGAAAGAGAGCACCCAAAAAGAAAGCAGCTAAGAAAGAGAGTGATAGTGAAGAGGACGAGAGTGCACAAAATAGTGTGTCAATTAAAAAGACTCCTAAGAAAGACAACGAGGAAGTGAGCTCAGAAGAGACCAGAGCATCAGAGGACAGCAGTGATAGTGATGAGAGCGCAGCCGCCAAGAAAGATAGTGCTAGCGAGAGTGATGAAGAAGAGAGGCCTGGAAAGAGAGTGCCAAAGAGTGACCGTAAGAATCAAGATAAGAGACCTCCCTCTAAAAAGATATCGAAGAGTGACAGTGAGGAGGACGAGAGCGACCTGAACAGAGAGAGTGACGAAGAGAAGACGGCAAAGAAGCCCAAGACTGCGGCCGGTGAGCGCAGAGAGACAGACGGCAAAGGAGCGAAGGGCAAGAGAGCGGAGAGCGACTCAAAGGACAGAGCCAAGAAGAAAACCAAAGCAAAAGATGAAGACTGTGACTCCTCCGCCGGATCGGAGCCCGACACCAAGGGGAAGAGCGGCAAGAAACAGGTAGAGTCCGCGGGAGTGTGGGGGAGGGGAGGAAGCCGTGACCGTCCACCATATGAGACCTCCGCTCTTCACAGGTCGCCTCCAAGGAGGAGCACCCCTCCATCCTGCGCCTCAAGAAGTACATCCTGACCTGCGGGGCCCGGAGGAACTACAAGAAGCTGTTCCAGGACTGCCGCTCGGTGAAGGCCATGGTGGAGGTGCTGAAGAAGGAGCTGGAGGACCTGGGGGTCAAGGGTGAGATGGGTGGAGGGGTCATTGGTAGTGAGGAATAATCGGGGTTACTGGGGGGCGTCCTGCGTAGTGACCGAGCCTGATCTCTCCCTGCAGGGCAGCCGTCGCTGGAGAAATGCCGCGTGGTGCGACTGAAGAGGGAAGAGGCGGCCGAGCTGGCGGAGCTGGACACCGGCAACATCATCGCCACCGCCGGTGAGTCCGCGGGAGGAAGAGGCAGTACCGTAACACCACACTCGCACCCAAAACGGGGTAAAACGTGGCTGTGCAGACACACAGCGCCCCCCTGC
Source organism: Phyllobates terribilis (assembly GCF_046119375.1). Lineage (NCBI taxonomy): Eukaryota > Metazoa > Chordata > Amphibia > Anura > Dendrobatidae > Phyllobates > Phyllobates terribilis. The sequence continues at coordinate 394,683,865 of NW_027362769.1, read as the reverse complement.
TCATGTGAGCGCCGACGAAACGTCCTGTCTGCTGCAAAATGCACCGAACATCTCCGGTGTTTCCATCCACAAGGCTGACGGATATAATCTATTGTTTTCTGTTATCAGTCATTCCAGAGGAGAGGCCGATGCTCATCTCAAACCCGGTATAAATGTATACAGGGAGCTCCCCCTAGTGGAGGCTGCAGACAGGATCTTATCATGTATCTCTGTATACAGGGAGCTCCCCCTAGTGGTGGCTGCAGACAGAATCTTATCATATATCTCTGTATACAGGGAGCTCCCCCTAGTGGTGGCTGCAGACAGAATCTTATCATATATCTCTGTATACAGGGAGCTCCCCCTAGTGGTGGCTGCAGACAGAATCTTATCATATATCTCTGTATACAGGGAGCTTCCCCTAGTGATGGCTGCAGACAGGATCTTATCATGTATCTCTGTATACAGGGAGCTCCCCCTAGTGGTGGCTGCAGACAGGATCTTATCATATATCTCTGTATACAGGGAGCTCCCCCTAGTGGTGACTGCAGACAGAACCTTATCATGTATCTCTATACAGGGAGCTCCCCCTAGTGGAGGCTGCAGACAGGATCTTATCATGTATCTCTGTATACAGGGAGCTCCCCCTAGTGGTGACTGCAGACAGAATCTTATCATGTATCTCTATACAGGGAGCTCCCCCTAGTGGTGGCTGCAGACAGGATCTTATCATGTATCTCTATACAGGGAGCTCCTCCTAGTGGTGGCTGCAGACAGGATCTTATCATGTATCTCTGTATACAGGGAGCTCCCCCTAGTGGTGGCTGCAGACAGGATCTTATCATGTATCTCTATACAGGGAGCTCCTCCTAGTGGTGGCTGCAGACAGAATCTTATCATGTATCTCTGTATACAGGGAGCTCCCCCTAGTGGTGGCTGCAGACAGGATCTTATCATGTATCTCTGTATACAGGGAGCTCCCCCTAGTGGTGGCTGCAGACAGAATCTTATCATGTATCTCTGTATACAGGGAGCTCCCCCTAGTGGTGACTGCAGACAGAATCTTATCATGTATCTCTGTATACAGGGAGCTCCCTCTAGTGGTGGCTGCAGACAGGATCTTATCATGTATCTCTGTATACAGGGAGCTCCCCCTAGTGGTGACTGCAGGCAGGATCTTATCATGTATCTCTGTATACAGGGAGCTCCCCCTAGTGGTGACTGCAGACAGAATCTTATCATGTATCTCTATACAGGGAGCTCCTCCTAGTGGTGGCTGCAGACAGAATCTTATCATGTATCTCTGTATACAGGGAGCTCCCCCTAGTGGTGACTGCAGACAGGATCTTATCATGTATCTCTGTATGCAGGGAGCTCCCCCTAGTGGTGGCTGCAGACAGGATCTCATCATGTATCTCTGTATACAGGGAGCTCCCCCTAGTGGTGACTGCAGGCAGGATCTTATCATGTATCTCTGTATACAGGGAGCTCCCCCTAGTGGTGACTGCAGGCAGAATCTTATCATGTATCTCTGTATACAGGGAGCTCCCCCTAGTGGTGACTGCAGACAGAATCTTATCATGTATCTCTGTATACAGGGAGCTCCCCCTAGTGGTGGCTGCAGACAGGATCTTATCATGTATTTCTGTATACAGGGAGCTCCCCCTAGTGGTGGCTGCTGACAGGATCTTATCATGTATCTCTGTATACAGGGAGCTCCCCCTAGTAGTGGCTGCAGACAGGATCTTATCATGTATCTCTGTATACAGGGAGCTCCCCCTAGTGGTGACTGCAGACAGAATCTTATCATGTATCTCTGTATACAGGGAGCTCCCCCTAGTGGTGGCTGCAGACAGGATCTCATCATGTATCTCTGTATACAGGGAGCTCCACCTAGTGGTGACTGCAGGCAGGATCTTATCATGTATCTCTGTATACAGGGAGCTCCCCCTAGTGGTGGCTGCAGACAGAATCTCATCATGTATCTCTGTATACAGGGAGCTCCCCCTAGTGGTGGCTGCAGACAGGATCTTATCATGTATCTCTGTATGCAGGGAGCTCCCCCTAGTGGTGGCTGCAGACAGGATCTCATCATGTATCTCTGTATACAGGGAGCTCCCCCTAGTGGTGACTGCAGGCAGGATCTTATCATGTATCTCTGTATACAGGGAGCTCCCCCTAGTGGTGACTGCAGACAGAATCTTATCATGTATCTCTGTATACAGGGAGCTCCCCCTAGTGGTGACTGCAGACAGAATCTTATCATGTATCTCTATATACAGGGAGCTTCCCCTATTGGTGGCTGCAGACAGGATCTTATCATGTATCTCTGTATCCAGGGAGCTCCCCCTAGTGGTGGCTGCAGACAGGATCTTATCATGTATCTCTGTATACAGGGAGCTCCCCCTAGTGGTGGCTGCAGACAGGATCTTATCATGTATCTCTGTATACAGGGAGCTCCCTCTAGTGGTGGCTGCAGACAGGATCTTATCATGTATCTCTGTATACAGGTAGCTCCCCCTAGTGGTGACTGCAGACAGGATCTTATCATGTATCTCTGTATACAGGGAGCTCCCCCTAGTGGTGGCTGCAGATAGGATCTTATCATGTATCTCTGTATACAGGGAGCTCCCTCTAGTGGTGGCTGCAGACAGGATCTTATCATGTATCTCTGTATACAGGGAGCTTCCCCTATTGATGGCTGCAGACAGAATCTTATCATGTATCTCTGTATACAGGGAGCTCCCCCTAGTGGTGACTGCAGACAGAATCTTATCATGTATCTCTGTATACAGGGAGCTTCCCCTATTGGTGGCTGCAGACAGGATCTTATCATGTATCTCTATATACAGGGAGCTTCCCCTATTGGTGGCTGCAGACAGGATCTTATCATGTATCTCTGTATCCAGGGAGCTCCCCCTAGTGGTGGCTGCAGACAGGATCTTATCATGTATCTCTGTATACAGGGAGCTCCCCCTAGTGGTGGCTGCAGACAGGATCTTATCATGTATCTCTGTATACAGGGAGCTCCCTCTAGTGGTGGCTGCAGACAGGATCTTATCATGTATCTCTGTATACAGGTAGCTCCCCCTAGTGGTGACTGCAGACAGGATCTTATCATGTATCTCTGTATACAGGGAGCTCCCCCTAGTGGTGGCTGCAGATAGGATCTTATCATGTATCTCTGTATACAGGGAGCTCCCTCTAGTGGTGGCTGCAGACAGGATCTTATCATGTATCTCTGTATACAGGGAGCTTCCCCTATTGGTGGCTGCAGACAGGATCTTATCATGTATCTCTGTATCCAGGGAGCTCCCCCTAGTGGTGACTGCAGACAGAATCTTATCATGTATCCCTGTATACAAGGAGCTCCCCCTAGTGGTGGCTATAGGCAACATTTTATTGTAGAACTGTCCAGTAACTTTGCTTTACCAATCCTGTACTATATTGTCCTTTACTCCAGTCACCTCCAGAGCTGCACTCACTATTTTGCTGTGCTGCATTGTGGGACGTGGAGAGTGCCTGCCAGTCTGGGTGTGTAAAGACCTATCTCCATTTCCCAGCATGCTCTGGTGCAGTGTTTCTGACGACCTGTTTCTTCTGTAGGACGACCTCGACGTCGAAACACCTGGAATCCCTATCAGGCATCCCCAGTCCGTGACGACTCCCCCTATAGGAAAACTGTGGGATCTGACTCCGAAGGAGAGGAAGGTCCACCCCGCAAAAAGAGGCCAATGGACTGGTCCGGCCTAAAGGGGATCATCAGTGACGATGGCGACAGTGATTGAGGGGTTAATCTCGGATCTCTTGTACATAGGACTCAGAAGAAATAATTGGAGACGTCATCGCCAAGAAAACCATCTCCGGCAGCCCCATTACTGTACATGCTGCACTCCGGGGAAGGACTACAACACCCAGCATTCCTAGTATGCTAGGATCTGCCATTTGGGCCATGTGGAATCTGGTGATCTTGTGTATTTGGCGAGGTGCGGGGTCCCCGGTGCCCCCTGTCACTGGGTGTAGTATTGCGTCCCCCCCATCTGTATATGTTTGGTCTGTTCCGGTCCGCCTCCGTCCGTTGTGATATTTCTGCTTTTTTAATTCACTTTTACATGTTTTGTTTTTGTTGTAAATAAACTTTTTTTTTTTTTTTCCACAAATATTTGGTAAATTCATCTTTATTTAGAAATCTACATTGATGTCGCCCCCACGGCTGAAAAATAAGGATCCTATAGAGAGAAGTCGTCTGCACGAAAAAAATAAACGAGGGGCCGCGGGGGGAGACGCCGCCGTCCTCCATACAATCACAGAAAAATAAATCAACTATATCTTGTAACGTTCTGCACGACGCGCCGCCCTCTGCGTCCTTGGCCCGCCGCCCTCTGCGTCCCTGGCCCGCCGCCCTCTGCGTCCCTGGCCCGCCGCCCTCTGCGTCCCTGGCCCGCCGCCCTCTGCGTCCCTGGCCCGCCGCCCTCTGCGTCCCTGGCCCGCCGCCCTCTGCGTCCCTGGCCCGCCGCCCTCTGCGTCCCTGGCCCGCCGCCCTCTGCGTCCCTGGCCCGCCGCCCTCTGCGTCCCTGGCCCGCCGCCCTCTGCGTCCCTGGCCCGCCGCCCCCTGCTGCCCGCCGCCCTCTGCGTCCCTGGCCCGCCGCCCTCTGCGTCCCTGGCCCGCCGTCCTCTGCGTCCCTGGCCCGCCGCCCCCTGCGGCCCTGGCCCGCCGCCCCCTGCGGCCCTGGCCCGCCGCCCCCTGCGGCCCTGGCCCGCCGCCCCCTGCGGCCCGGGCCCGCCGCCCTCTGCGGCCCTGGCCCGCCGCCCTCTGCGGCCCTGGCAGAGAGTCACAACTTCTTACGCCTTCTTAGTCCTTACGAGGCGGCGCCCTTCGTGCACGGCCCGATATTTAGTCGTATTAATATAAGGCCGCACGTTCTCTAGACGTCGGACGCCCAATAATTTTTTTATCCTTCCTCATTTTTCAGATCTCTGCTTGCTGTCAGGGAAGGGAAACATTACTAAGCTAATGCTTGTCACAGCTGAGGGTCTGTTACAATGTGCCCGGTCTCCACAGTCCTGGACTGATACGTTTTTACCTGCCCCGATACATTGTAGCGAACTATCGGGAAGGGATTTGTGCTGCTGTGGATTGTTCGAAGACTGGACGCGAATGTAACAAACCCTCAGATGTTCAGATCTGGAGACGGCCAGCAGAGATCTTACAGTAGTAGGACGTTGCAGATGAGGATTTGCTCCCAGAAGTCTGGACCGGGGGTCTGGTGTCCGTTGTCCCTGGTGGGCTGGAGCAGTAGCACCAGTGATTGTCCTTGTGGCGGTCGGAGCGGCTTCATCTGAAGCTCCAGACGGGGATGAGGTTGCGGGTTTCCCGCTCGTAGATGTCGGGGATGAGTCCGAGCGGAGACGGCACCAGCCGCACCGTGTTTTTACCGAAGAGCTTCTTCTCGTACTGGATGAGCTGCTGCCAGAAGCCGGCGTTGGGCCGCACCACCGGCCTCCGGGTCTTCACCCACTGGTGGGCGTCCAGCAGTGACAGGCGGTGGTACTTCATCAGGTAGGCGATGCAGAGCGTGGCGGAGCGGCTCACCCCTGCCACACAGTGCACCAATGTCCTGCCGTTCCTCTTCCCATTCTGGTGGATCCGGTCCGCCACCGAATCAAAGTAAAGGGCGAGCGGGGCGTGCGGCAGGTCCGGTACGGGCACCTTGATGTAATCCACGTCCGGCCAGTTGGAGTTGGGAATCTCCAGCGTGGCGTTGACGATGCAGGTGACGTTGCGGGCGTAGACAAGCTGCCGGCTGCCCGCCGCGTTCCCGCTGGAGAGGTAGAGGCAGGGGCTGATCTGGGCGATGCTGCCGAGGCTGGACAGTCCGGTGCTGGACGCTCCCCCCGCCGCCGTGGGTTTGGTGGACAGAGCTGGGGCCGGGGGAGGAGAGCGGCGCAGGAGCCGGTGACTGCGGAAATTCATGGTAGGCAGCTGCAGGCGCATAGAGCGGCTCCGGGCAGGCGGGTGGCAGGCGGCGCTCCGGGTCTGGGGCAGCTGTCAATCACTGCTCACAACCTGCAACACAAAATGAGGGGGGTGAAATCACACAAAACATCGGAGACCCCCGAACATCAGACCCCAAACACTAAAGTTCCCAGTCATCACCTAGAGACCACACTCTGCTCGCTGTCAGGTAATGGAAATCACCGAGACCCTCCGCAGACCTAATGCTACACACAGCGGAGGGTTTGTCACAATGTATCCAGCAATTCTAGTCAAAGCAAGGTCCGATCACTGACAGCAAGCAGAGATGGTGTGAAGGTGCAGAACTCTGGCGGCCTGATCCTCGGGGTGATGGCGTCACGCTGCTGATGTCGGCGGTCCGGCCCTGCGAGCACCATGTCTGCAGGTTCTGGGGGTCAAGGTACCAGCGAGGTATGAAGGGCCCGTGCGAGTCACGCAGTGAATCAGAGGCCGGCGGGGGTGGAGCAGCGGGTGACGGCGCATCTGGGACTCACCGGCGCTGTCCTCAGTGTCACATGGCTGCCACTATGTGTAAAGCGCTGCCCACTGCTGCCGGCCGGGGCGCCCATGCCACACGGGAACTCACAACCAGCGTACATGAAGTGGCTATAAGGATTGCCAGTCCTATTCCCCTGGTACCAGGCGGTGTACGGGAGGCGCTGACTGTACGGGGCGGTGTATAGATGGCAGATGCTGGCAAAAGGTGGTGTGTATGGGTGGCACTGACAGTACAGGGCAGTGATGGTACGGGGCTTGGCACAGCCTGGCAGAGTACACCACAACACGGTGGATGCCCTCCTCTGTGTCTTACCTTCTTGGCGCAGTCTCATGCCGGCTAGGTGCAGCGGGTCCTGGGTGCAGCGTGTGCCGGGTAGAATAAGTCCTGGGTACAGCAGGTCCCAGGTGCAGCAAGTCGTGGGGGGCGGGTACAGTGCGTCTTGGGTACAGCGGGTCCTGGGTGCAGCGTGTGCTGGGTAGAGTAGGTCCTGGGCGCCGGGTACAGCGGGTCCTGGGGAGAGCAGGTGCCGGGTGCAGCGGGTCGTGGGTGCGCCGGGTGCAGTGCGTCCTGGATACAGTGGGTCCTGGGTGCAGCGTGTGCCGGGTAGAGTAGGTCCTGGGCGCCGGGTACAGCGGGTCCTGGGGAGAGCAGGTGCCGGGTGCGTCTTGGGTACAGCGGGTCCTGGGTGCAGCGTGTGCCGGGTAGAGTAGGTCCTGGGCGCCGGGTACAGCGGGTCCTGGGGAGAGCAGGTGCCGGGTGCAGCGGGTCGTGGGTGCGCCGGGTACAGTGCGTCCTGGATACAGTGGGTCCTGGGTGCAGCGTGTGCCGGGTAGAGTTAGGTCCTGGGCGCCGGGTACAGCGGGTCCTAGGGAGAGCAGGTGCCGGGTGCAGCGGGTCGTGGGTGCGCCGGGTACAGTGCGTCCTGGATACAGTGGGTGCAGCGTGCGCGGCTCCTCCGGCTTTATGTGCTGCTCTGCGGAGAGGATGATGCAGGGTGTGAGGGGGGCGTGTGAGAGGCAGGGACACATGATGCCCCCTCACTGCTATACATATTCATGCCAGGAGCTATGAGCCGCTTCCGTTAACCCCTCAGCCGCTGCACTAGAGAGTAGCGGAGGGCCGCGCCGCCAGGCTGCAGCGCCCTCTGCCTATTAACCCTTCACATGCCCCTGGGATCTCCCCCCTCCCTATCATACAGTATTGATCACACGCGTCACACCTCTCACTGCACGTCGTCCTTCAGAGCATCGCTCCCTCTGCAGAGCATCGCGCCCCCAGCAGCTCCCCTTCACCTGGCAGTTAGCGGCTCTTCCGGTGACTGTGATGTCAGGTGGGGGCGGGGAGGGGTGCAAAGACTTATGACATCATCACATACACAGTAATTGGCCAATCCGCTGCAATCTCTCGGCGGATGTCATCGGCTTATTTGTGTTTCCACGGCGACAAATCCTGACTGTAAATGGAAAGTGCAAAAAAAGAACACGACAGGAAGGACGGGGGGCTCCGTGCTGGGGGGTCCGACATAACAGCGCACACAAATAAGAGGGGCGCCAGCAACACCAACCTACAGATGGACCAGCAGCACTGGGGGGCGACACTGAGCCCAGGGGGCACAGACATGTACATGCAGCACAGACATTACTAATCCATCCTGCGGGGGGCGCACACATGTACAGTACAGACATTACTAATCCATCCTGCAGGGGGCGCACACATGTACAGTCCAGACATTACTAATCCATCCTGCGGGGGGCGCACACATGTACAGTCCAGACATTACTAATCCATCCTGCGGGGGGCGCACACATGTACAGTCCAGCCATTACTAATCCATCCTGCAGGGGGCGCACACATGTACAGTCCAGACATTACTAATCCATCCTGCGGGGGGCGCACACATGTACAGTCCAGACACTGCAGACATTACTAATCCATCCTGCAGGGGGCGCACACATGTACAGTCCAGACATTACTAATCCATCCTGCAGGGGGCGCACACATGTACAGTACAGACATTACTAATCCATCCTGCAGGGGGCGCACACATGTACAGTCCAGACATTACTAATTCATCCTGCGGGGGGCGCACACATGTACAGTCCAGACATTACTAATCCATCCTGCGGGGGGCGCACACATGTACAGTCCAGCCATTACTAATCCATCCTGCAGGGGGCGCACACATGTACAGTCCAGACATTACTAATCCATCCTGCGGGGGGCGCACACATGTACAGTCCAGACACTGCAGACATTACTAATCCATCCTGCAGGGGGCGCACACATGTACAGTCCAGACATTACTAATCCATCCTGCAGGGGGCGCACACATGTACAGTCCAGACATTACTAATCCATCCTGCGGGGGGCGCACACATGTACAGTCCAGACATTACTAATCCATCCTGCAGGGGGGCGCACACATGTACAGTCCAGACATTACTAATCCATCCTGCAGGGGGCGCACACATGTACAGTCCAGCCATTACTAATCCATCCTGCAGGGGGCGCACACATGTACAGTCCAGCCATTACTAATCCATCCTGCAGGGGGCGCACACATGTACAGTCCAGACATTACTAATCCATCCTGCGGGGGGCGCACACATGTACAGTCCAGACATTACTAATCCATCCTGCGGGGGGGCGCACACATGTACAGTCCAGACATTACTAATCCATCCTGCAGGGGGGCGCACACATGTACAGTCCAGACATTACTAATCCATCCTGCAGGGGGCGCACACATGTACAGTCCAGCCATTACTAATCCATCCTGCAGGGGGCGCACACATGTACAGTCCAGCCATTACTAATCCATCCTGCAGGGGGCGCACACATGTACAGTCCAGACATTACTAATCCATCCTGCGGGGGGCGCACACATGTACAGTCCAGACACTGCAGACATTACTAATCCATCCTGCAGGGGGCGCACACATGTACAGTCCAGACACTGCAGACATTACTAATCCATCCTGCAGGGGGCGCACACATGTACAGTCCAGACATTACTAATCCATCCTGCAGGGGGCGCACACATGTACAGTCCAGACATTACTAATCCATCCTGCAGGGGGCGCACACATGTACAGTACAGACATTACTAATCCATCCTGCAGGGGGCGCACACATGTACAGTCCAGACATTACTAATCCATCCTGCGGGGGGCGCACACATGTACAGTCCAGACATTACTAATCCATCCTGCGGGGGGCGCACACATGTACAGTCCAGACATTACTAATCCATCCTGCGGGGGGCGCACACATGTACAGTCCAGACATTACTAATCCATCCTGCGGGGGGCGCACACATGTACAGTCCAGACATTACTAATCCATCCTGCGGGGGGCGCACACATGTACAGTCCAGACATTACTAATCCATCCTGTGGGGGGCGCACACATGTACAGTCCAGACATTACTAATCCATCCTGCGGGGGGCGCACACATGTACAGTCCAGACATTACTAATCCATCCTGCAGGGGGGCGCACACATGTACAGTCCAGACATTACTAATCCATCCTGCAGGGGGCGCACACATGTACAGTCCAGCCATTACTAATCCATCCTGCAGGGGGCGCACACATGTACAGTCCAGCCATTACTAATCCATCCTGCAGGGGGCGCACACATGTACAGTCCAGACATTACTAATCCATCCTGCGGAGGGCGCACACATGTACAGTCCAGACACTGCAGACATTACTAATCCATCCTGCAGGGGGCGCACACATGTACAGTCCAGACATTACTAATCCATCCTGCAGGGGGCGCACACATGTACAGTACAGACATTACTAATCCATCCTGCAGGGGGCGCACACATGTACAGTCCAGACATTACTAATCCATCCTGCGGGGGGCGCACACATGTACAGTCCAGACATTACTAATCCATCCTGCGGAGGGCGCACACATGTACAGTCCAGACACTGCAGACATTACTAATCCATCCTGCAGGGGGCGCACACATGTACAGTCCAGACATTACTAATCCATCCTGCAGGGGGCGCACACATGTACAGTACAGACATTACTAATCCATCCTGCAGGGGGCGCACACATGTACAGTCCAGACATTACTAATCCATCCTGCGGGGGGCGCACACATGTACAGTCCAGACATTACTAATCCATCCTGCAGGGGGCGCACACATGTACAGTCCAGACATTACTAATCCATCCTGCAGGGGGCGCACACATGTACAGTCCAGACATTACTAGTCCACCCTGCGGGGTAGCACACATGTACAGTCCAGACATTACTAATCCATCCTGCAGGGGGCGCACATATGTACAGTCCAGACATTACTAATCCATCCTGCAGGGGGCGCACACATGTACAGTCCAGACATTACTAATCCATCCTGCAGGGGGCGCACACATGTACAGTACAGACATTACTAATCCATCCTGCAGGGGGCGCACACATGTACAGTCCAGACATTACTAATCCATCCTGCAGGGGGCGCACACATGTACAGTCCAGACATTACTAATCCATCCTGCAGGGGGCGCACATATGTACAGTCCAGACATTACTAGTCCATCCTGCGGGGGGGGAGCACACATGTACAGTCCAGACATTACTAATCCATCCTGCGGGGGGCACACATGTACAGTCCAGACATTACTAGTCCATCCTGCGGGGGGCGCACACATATACAGTCCAGACATTACTAGTCCATCCAGTGGGGGGCACACACATGTACAGTCCAGACATTACTAATCCATCCTGCAGGGGGCGCACACGTGTACAGTCCAGACATTACTAATCCATCCTGCAGGCGGCGCACACATGTACAGTCCAGACATTACTAATCCATCCTGCAGTAGGCGCACACGTGTACAGTCCAGACATTACCAATCCATCTTGCAGGCGGCGCACACATGTACAGTCCAGACATTACTAGTCCATCCTGCGGGAGGCGCACACATGTACAGTCCAGACATTACTAATCCATCCTGCAGGGGGCGCACACATGTACAGTCCATACAGCACAGACATTACTAATCCACCCTGCAGGGGGCGCACACATATACAGTCCATACACTGCAGACATTACTAATCCATCCTGCAGGGGGTGCACACATGTACAGTCCATACACTGCAGACATTACTAATCCATCCTGCAGGGGGCGCACACATGTACAGTCCATACAGCACAGACATTACTAATCCATCCTGCAGGGGGCGCACACATATACAGTCCATACACTGCAGACATTACTAATCCATCCTGCAGGGGGCGCACACATGTACAGTCCATACACTACAGACATTACTAATCCATCCTGCGGGGGGCGCACACATGTACAGTCCATACACTGCAGACATTACTAATCCATCCTGCAGGGAGCGCACACATGTACAGTCCATACACTACAGACATTACTAATCCATCCTGCGGGGGGCGCACACATGTACAGTCCATACACTGCAGACATTACTAATCCATCCTGCGGGGGGCGCACACATGTACAGTCCATACACGGCAGACATTACTAATCCATCCTGCAGGGGGCGCACTCATGTACAGTCCAGACATTACTAATCCATCCTGCAGGGGGCGCACACATGTACAGTCCATACAGTCCAGACATTACTAATCCATCCTGCAGGGGGCGCACACATGTACAGTCCATACACTGCAGACATTACTAATCCATCCTGCGGGGGGAGCACACATGTACAGTCCATACAGCACAGACATTACTAATCCACCCTGCAGGGGGCGCACACATATACAGTTCATACACTGCAGACATTACTAATCCATCCTGCAGGGGGCGCACACATGTACAGTCCATACACTACAGACATTACTAATCCATCCTGCGGGGGGCGCACACATGTACAGTCCATACAGCACAGACATAACTAATCCATCCTGCAGGGGGCGCACACATGTACAGTCCATACAGCACAGACATTACTAATCCATCCTGCAGGGGGCGCACACATGTACAGTCCATAAACTACAGACATTACTAATCCATCCTGCAGGGGGCGCACACATGTACAGTCCATACACTGCAGACATTACTAATCCATCCTGCGGGGGGCGCACACATGTACAGTCCATAAACTGCAGACATTACTAATCCATCCTCCAGGGGGCGCACACATGTACAGTCCATACACAGCAGACATTACTAATCCATCCTGCGGGGGGCGCACACATGTACAGTCCATACAGCACAGACATTACTAATCCATCCTGCAGGGGGCGCACACATGTACAGTCCATAAACTACAGACATTACTAATTCATCCTGAGGGGGGCGAACACATGCACAGTCCATACAGCACAGACATTACTAATCCATCCTGCAGGGGGCGCACACATGTACAGTCCATACATTACTAATCCATCCTGCGGGGGGGCACACATGTACAGTCCATACAGCACAGACATTACTAATCCATCCTGCAGGGGGCGCACACATGTACAGTCCATACACTGCAGACATTACTAATCCATCCTACAGGGGGCGCACACATGTACAGCCCATACACTGCAGACATTACTAATCCATCCTAAAGGGGGCGCACACATGTACAGTCCATACAGTACAGACATTACTAATCCATCCTGCAGGGGGCGCACACATGTACAGTCCATACACTGCAGACATTACTAATCCATACTGCAGGGGGCGCACACATGTACAGTCCATACACTGCAGACATTACTAATCCATCCTGCAGGGGGCGCACACGTGTACAGTCCATACAGCGCAGACATTACTAATCCATCCTGCAGGGGGCGCACACATGTACAGTCCATACACTGCAGACATTACTAATCCATCCTGCAGGGGGCGCACACATGTACAGTCCATACACTACAGACATTACTAATCCATCCTGCAGGGGGCGCACACATGTACAGTCCATACACTGCAGACATTACTAATCCATCCTGCAGGGGGGGCACACTGGTACAGTCCAAACACTGTAGACATTACTAATCCATCCTGCAGGGGGCGCACACATATACAGTCCATACACTGCAGATATTACTAATCCATCCTGCTGGGGGCGCACACATGTACAGTCCATACACTGCAGACATAACTAATCCATCCTGCAGGGGGCGCACACATGTACAGTCCATACAGTGCAGACATTACTAATCCATCCTGCAGGGGGCGCACACATGTACAGTCCAGACATTACTAATCCATCCTGCAGGGGGCGCACACATGTACAGTACAGACATTACTAATCCATCCTGCGGGGGGCGCACACATGTACAGTCCAGACATTACTAATCCATCCTGCGGGGGGCGCACACATGTACAGTCCAGACATTACTAATCCATCCTGCAGGGGGGCGCACACATGTACAGTCCAGACATTACTAATCCATCCTGCAGGGGGCGCACACATGTACAGTCCAGCCATTACTAATCCATCCTGCAGGGGGCGCACACATGTACAGTCCAGCCATTACTAATCCATCCTGCAGGGGGCGCACACATGTACAGTCCAGACATTACTAATCCATCCTGCGGAGGGCGCACACATGTACAGTCCAGACACTGCAGACATTACTAATCCATCCTGCAGGGGGCGCACACATGTACAGTCCAGACATTACTAATCCATCCTGCAGGGGGCGCACACATGTACAGTCCAGACATTACTAATCCATCCTGCAGGGGGCGCACACATGTACAGTACAGACATTACTAATCCATCCTGCAGGGGGCGCACACATGTACAGTCCAGACATTACTAATCCATCCTGCGGGGGGCGCACACATGTACAGTCCAGACATTACTAATCCATCCTGCAGGGGGCGCACACATGTACAGTCCAGACATTACTAATCCATCCTGCAGGGGGCGCACACATGTACAGTCCAGACATTACTAGTCCACCCTGCGGGGTAGCACACATGTACAGTCCAGACATTACTAATCCATCCTGCAGGGGGCGCACATATGTACAGTCCAGACATTACTAGTCCATCCTGCAGGGGGGCACACATGTACAGTCCAGACATTACTAATCCATCCTGCAGGGGGCGCACATATGTACAGTCCAGACATTACTAGTCCATCCTGCGGGGGGGGGAGCACACATGTACAGTCCAGACATTACTAATCCATCCTGCGGGGGGCACACATGTACAGTCCAGACATTACTAGTCCATCCTGCGGGGGGCGCACACATATACAGTCCAGACATTACTAGTCCATCCAGTGGGGGGCACACACATGTACAGTCCAGACATTACTAATCCATCCTGCAGGGGGCGCACAAGTGTACACTCCAGACATTACTAATCCATCCTGCAGGCGGCGCACACATGTACAGTCCAGACATTACTAATCCATCCTGCAGTAGGCGCACACGTGTACAGTCCAGACATTACCAATCCATCTTGCAGGCGGCGCACACATGTACAGTCCAGACATTACTAATCCATCCTGCAGGGGGCGCACACATGTACAGTCCATACAGCACAGACATTACTAATCCACCCTGCAGGGGGCGCACACATATACAGTCCATATACTGCAGACATTACTAATCCATCCTGCAGGGGGTGCACACATGTACAGTCCATACACTGCAGACATTACTAATCCATCCTGCAGGGGGCGCACACATGTACAGTCCATACAGCACAGACATTACTAATCCATCCTGCAGGGGGCGCACACATGTACAGTCCATACAGCACAGACATTACTAATCCATCCTGCAGGAGGCGCACACATATACAGTCCATACACTGCAGACATTACTAATCCATCCTGCAGGGGGCGCACACATGTACAGTCCATACACTACAGACATTACTAATCCATCCTGCGGGGGGCGCACACATGTACAGTCCATACACTGCAGACATTACTAATCCATCCTGCGGGGGGCGCACACATGTACAGTCCATACACGGCAGACATTACTAATCCATCCTGCAGGGGGCGCACTCATGTACAGTCCAGACATTACTAATCCATCCTGCAGGGGGCGCACACATGTACAGTCCATACAGTCCAGACATTACTAATCCATCCTGCAGGGGTCGCACACATGTACAGTCCATACACTGCAGACATTACTAATCCATCCTGCGGGGGGAGCACACATGTACAGTCCATACAGCACAGACATTACTAATCCACCCTGCAGGGGGCGCACACATATACAGTTCATACACTGCAGACATTACTAATCCATCCTGCAGGGGGCGCACACATGTACAGTCCATACACTACAGACATTACTAATCCATCCTGCGGGGGGCGCACACATGTACAGTCCATACAGCACAGACATTACTAATCCATCCTGCAGGGGGCGCACACATGTACAGTCCATACAGCACAGACATTACTAATCCATCCTGCAGGGGGCGCACACATGTACAGTCCATAAACTACAGACATTACTAATCCATCCTGCAGGGGGCGCACACATGTACAGTCCATACACTGCAGACATTACTAATCCATCCTGCGGGGGGCGCACACATGTACAGTCCATACACAGCAGACATTACTAATCCATCCTGCGGGGGGCGCACACATGTACAGTCCATACAGCACAGACATTACTAATCCATCCTGCAGGGGGCGCACACATGTACAGTCCATAAACTACAGACATTACTAATTCATCCTGAGGGGGGCGAACACATGTACAGTCCATACAGCACAGAGATTACTAATCCATCCTGCAGGGGGCGC